>NC_054833.1:13955150-14267944 GCF_018345385.1 Vulpes lagopus
TGATCCCTAAGATCATTGTTACCACTGACAGCACTTTCCTCTCCGCGTGGAAGGGGAAAGCCCGCGTGGGAGTCCTGGGCGGATGTAGGGCTCCGCGCACTCCCCTCCCCCACCCCCCATCACACGCACACACCCCCCCTCCCAGTACCCGCGACACAAAGAGCGGGGGAGCGAGCCCAGCGCCCGGCGGGGTAGCGAGGGGGCGGGCGGGGGACACCCCGGGGGCAGGGGCTGGGGGCCAGGGCGCGGGTGGGGGCGCGAGCCCGGCGACAGCGTCGTCCTTACCTGCCCCCAGGTTGAAGGAGATCCTGGCTTCGGCGAGGTACGGCGTGTCGCTCTTGGAGCGGACTCTTCTGATGGGCCGCCGGTCTATATCATCCTCCGAAGATGCCGCCATTAATGTGGGAGGCAGGAGCAGGGTCGCCCGGCGAGCTGAGAGGGAGAAGGAGATGCAGAGAGAGGGAGAGAGGCGGAAAAGGGGAGGAGGGGAAAGGAAGAGGCTCCCACCCGGGGAGGGGGAGGGGGAGGGGAGGGGAGGGGAGGGGGAGGGGAGAGGAAGGGAAGGGGACGGGGAGGGAGGGGGGAAAAGAGGGGGCAAAGGAGAGAAAAGAGGGGGAGAGAGAGAGAGAGAGAAAGGGAGCAAAGGAGAGAAAAGGGTGAAGGGAGAGAAAGAAAATCCGTTAAGGATTTGTGGACCGGAGCAGAGATGAGGCTCTCCCTTGGCTTGCGCCAGGGCGCCCCTAAGTCCTCTTGCAGCCACAGGGCCAATGGGTCAGTGTTCCCGACCGACACCCCGCCTCCTGCCCGCAGCCCCAGTTTTTTCAGCTGTTGGCACAGATAGGCTGATGCGAAAGGGAAGACTCCAAAGCAAAGGTGCCCAGTCAGCACTGTGCCCTCTCCCGCCAAACGCACTTACTCGGCTCTTCAAGTGCACACTTGGGTCTCCTTAACCCACAGGGTTCCCTCAGACTGAGGATGCCTGGCCAGATGGACCTACTTCAGCCGGCTTCGTGAGGGATTATTATTGCTGGAGTGCAAGCCCCCCACCCCCCACGGTGGTCACAGGGGAGGGCGCTGCACCCAGGGTACCCCTAGGCTCCCTCTTTCCCAACCCCGAGCTCAGATAAAGATGCCACCGGATCTGCAAACTTCAGAAGCTCTCTTACCAGTCCCCTTGACCCTAGAGGTGGAGGGTCGGTGGAGGAAAGATATATGCAAGTTTGGAAGCAGTTGGGCCATAGAGTTTTCAGAGTTGATACTTTGAATGCAGACTCTGAGTACTCACAGAGAACTTCTAGGATGTGTTTATGCCTACATAAACACCCATTCATTTTAACCTTTAAGTTTTTTCTTTATTTCGTGGCCTTAGGGGACACACAATGGTCTTTGCACTGGACCTGTAGTCTCTATAACCCTGTACCACTGAGGTGAAGATCAAGAGCACTTCACATTTCTTTGAATGTTTGCACTGCAAATTTCCCACATTACACAGCACAGAAGGAAGTAGAAAGGTTTCTGGAGTGTGAATCAGAATGGTTTGATGCTCCTACTGAATCTATTGATGGGCTAACCTCTTTTATGTTTGTCTTTCTACGGCCTCAGTCACTTGGTCTTTTTGTGGCTTGATGTTGCCACTCTTCTTTCTAATAAGAGCTCACCTGGAGTACACAGATAAATGTTGCCTTGATTCCCTCCCTGCTACAAAGGAAATCTCAGTGTCAAGTCATACCCTTCCATCTCAGAGGAAGAAGTGCTGCCCCAGCTCTGCAAGACTTCCCTCTGCACTTCTGCTGTCAGTTCGGAACTCTTGCACCCTAGAGTCTTCAGTCTCTCCACACGGATCTTTTACTCTACACATAGCTAGTAACGCTTCATCTTGGGAAAAATATACCTGCCCTTGGCCTCGCTGCTTCCTCAATCTCTACCATACTATTTCCTTCTCATTCTGCTTATGCTTCCCTTGGAACTCTTGCTACACAGGGTCCATGTCTTCACCCTCAATCCCCGCTTTCATCCCCACCACTGGTTTCCATCCCTACCACCCAAACTTATGTTAAAGGTCATCATATTCTTTTAACAGTTAAATCCGTTTCTTTCTTGTCTGCTCTGAAGTACACAATAAACTGTTCTTGAAGTAGTATCCTCCTTTGGCTTTCTGTACTAGATTCCTCCCAAATCATTCAATTTCTAATTGTTTGCCAATTATCTGCACCGTTAATTTGAAATTGCCTATCCTGGCATGCAAAGCCCTTCACAACCTGACTTTAACATGTTTTTCCAAACTCATCCCCCATTATTTGCTTCCAGTCTGCTCAGATTTGTCCCAGTCTGGCTCACTTCTGCATCTGCACCTTTGCTTATGTCACACACCACAAATTTCTTCTCTATAAACTTTCCATGTTCTCTCTCAGGAATGTCAGATAACTAGCCCACTAGTCTATGGCATGAACCTAGCACATAGTAAATACTCAATAGATATTTTTTAATAAAAGAAGGGAGAAGAGGAAGGGAGGGAGGGAGGGAAGAAGGAGAGAAAAAGTAATGAGTAGTAAAGAGTGAATTATGGACCAAACCCATGTCTGCCTGATTTTAAATCCTGTGTCCTTAACCAGTATATTGATTTGCTAAATATATATTTGGTTGACTAGTCACACTTAAAATTCACTTTTCTATGATGCCTCATGATTGTGTCCAGTTTATCCCTGTTAAATATAGATTAAAAATGGATGTCTCCTCTCCCAGGAGACACAACAGGAGTATTTGGTTCATCAAATGAACCATGAAGGTTAATGTTTTTAAATGGCTACTCAGGCAGCAAACCAATATTATGATTGTAACATTTAGGTTCAGGCTCTTAAGGAAATGCAATAGTAAGGAAATAAAGTCCAACAATTCTGAATACTGTAAAAACTCTACTCTCTTTGAATTAAACCAGTGACACTTGACTGTTCAAAAATCTTTGAGATTCTCCATCTCTTGTATTTTCATTCATTATCCACGTCTTAAAAAGAAAAAAAACAACAATACAGACATTTGAAAAAACAGCTAGCCTTAGCTTTCTTTGTGTTTCTTTGATTTTAGATTTAATGGTTCCTGATAGAGAGAAGTACCTCTTTGGATTTCTATATCTTCTTCCTTCAGCATTTTAGAAGATCAAGAACTTAACATTGTTACCACTTTAGGTGTACTTCTCTTTACAGGAGTCTAAATGTACTTTTATACAATTTCATTAAATTTTTAATGAAATTAAAAATACTATTTTAATAATAAAATTAAAGATTTTATATTTTATAAATAAAAATATAAAATTATAAAAAAATATAAAATTAAAAATTTTATTATTAAAATAATTCTAGATAGATATACTTTTGATGAAAATGATATAAAAATACTACATTGATCTACATGATCTTGAATTATTTTATTGTATTTTTATTTCTATTATCTTCCATTTTTTGACTTCTGTAATTTAACTGTTTTCTTTGTCTCATTTAGTTTTTCCCATTCTTTTTTCACTTTGCCTCCTTTCTCACATCTTTTCTTACAACTTGCTGACAAAATTGATTCCATTTCCCGTAGCTCTCTCTTATCCTATATGAAGGACTCACTTTTGTTTCCACATTCCTTATTCTCTGGGATTCCTTTCATATACGTGATCTCTTATCATAAACTATGTGAATGACATCAAGCAAGAAACTCTGAAGTGGAATCTGGGACGCTGGGTGCATCCCACTACCTCACCAAGTAACACTGTGCAAGTCACTCACTCTACCAGGTTGGATCTCTGTTACTTCAGCTACAAAAATGCCAGGGCCACCTAACGCGATCTTAAGGCCCTGCCTAGCTATAATACTCTGTATTTGCAGCTATTTTTCTCTCTCTTCTTCCTTCCATAAATATCCATGGCATATTTTGTCTCTTAATCTAAGAAAATACATTGTGTCTTTGATTTGTAACTAGCCATATTTAGGAAACCACATGGTCTCTATATTTCTCTCTAGTGATTTCCTATTATTCAAGTTTATTTTCTACAACTTTGTATCCTTTAGAATCTGTTTTTTTCCTCATACTGTTTCCATCATGTAGTAAGACCCATATGATTGTTTGTGTACATGCATGTGTGGGTGTGGATATGTATATAGAAAGAACTGAATTCAACTGTGATCTCAACAACTTTTGAATATACTTTTTTAAAAAGATTGTTTCTTTTTGAATAGGACTGCTGACTCAAGCATGTTGGTGCTATTAAAAAGATTTTTTTCTTTTCTAAAGCCAGTCAACATTTTAATACTGAAGACCCTGCATGTTGTATCCAGAACTAGAGACAGAGAAAGAAAGGCAGCACAAGAGGGTGATCAGAAAAATAACATTGCTAGCATGGAAGAAGTGAAGGTGGGAAGATAAGGAAGAAAGAGGAGTGCTCCTGATTCCATCCTAATCAAGAAAACTCTTCAGGTGAGTGAAGCTTTAAAAGTATTACTCAAAATATGTTTCTAGGGTACCCCTACATTGATATTGCTTAGAATACTTGTTAAAATGTAGATTTTTGAGGCCCTCAACCTGAACCTACTGAATTTTGAGGGGATGAGACCTGAGTACCTAGATTTTCAAACTTCGTCCATTCTCAGTACTTGTATTCAACATTATACTGGAAGTCTTGGTCAATGCAATGACTTTTAAGTTAAAGAAAAGAAATATAATTAGAAAGATATAATGATTGTAAAACGAATAAAATTGTGATGAGTCATGTATGTTATGAGAATATACATATAGAATCCATAAAAATCCAAACTATTAGAAATAATAAGTGAATTTGACATCACTGATACGATAGCAGTAAAAAAACATCAATTTTGTTTCAATATACTGAAAAAAATAGAAAGTATAATTTATAAAAAATCATTTACAATAGTATCAAAGCCACCAAATACCTATGAATAAACCCCACAAAAGATGAGCAGGACCGCTATATGAAAAACTACAGAACACTCCTGAAAGAAATTAAGAAGATCTAAATAAATGAGGAGTGGGATGAGTAACCCATTCTCATGTTCATGGATTAAAGGACACACTATGTAAAGGCATCAGTATCTTCAAATTGATCTATATATTAAATGAGATTCCAAACTCTTTTAAATTGGCTAATTGATTCTAAAATTTGTGTGAAAATGCAAAGGGATAAGAGTAGCCTTATCATGACAAATAATAAGAAAATAACTGGAGATTTAAATGTAGGATATAGAGGATACCAAGACTTATTATAAAGGTATAGAATTTGAAAACAAAGTAAGATAATTAGACAAATGGAAGAGAACAGAGAATTTAAAAATAAACCCATATATAAACAGTGACCTGATTATGACAAGAGGTCCACTGCAGTATTGTGAGGGAAAGATGGACTTTTCAATAAATAGTGCTTGATCACTTGGATATTCATATGGTGGAAAACAAACTTTGGTCCCTATTTCACACCACCCACAAATTCAATTCCAAGTGGATCATGGACCTAATAGTGAATGGTAAACAATAAAGTCTCTAGAAGAAAATTTTTTCCTATAAGTATATTTTAAGGCCTAGACTCTTAAATAGGACATGAAAAGTACTAACAATAGAAGAATAAACAGGCATATTGATGCTATTAAAATTAAGAACTTTTGTTCATCACAAGATACAATTAAAAAATGCAACATACCAAAATATATGGGATGCAGCTGAGACAGTGCTGATAGCGGAATTTATGCACTAAATGTCCATATGAGAGAAGAGGAAATTCTCAAATCAATAATCCTACCTCCAGAACTTAGAGAAAGAAGAGGAAAATAAATCTAAAGTGAGTAGAAGAAAGGAACTAATAAAGATAAGATCAGAAGTCAGTGCAATTGAGAACATGGAAACAATAAAAAAGCAAATGAAACAGAAAGCTCATTCTTCAAAAAAAAATCAATAAAATTGATTAACTTCTAGCAAGCATAACAAAGATAAAAATTGGAGAGCATACAAATTACCAATATCAGAAATCAAACATAAGTAATCACTATAGATCCTATATCTATTAAAAGAATAATAAGAGAATACTACAAACATGTTTATGCTCATATAAGTTCAACAACTTGGTACAAATAAACTACATGTAGTGTTCTTAAAGAAAAGACAGGGCACCTGACTAGCTCAGTCAATGGCTCTGAGCATGCTACTTTTGATCCTGGGATCTTGAGAATTTGAGTTTAAGCCCACTTTGAGTGTGGAGATTACTCTAAAAATAAAATCTTAGGAAATGGGTGGGAAAAAATAGAGAGGGTGACAAAACATGAGAGACTCTTAACTCTGGGAAACAAACAAGGGGTAGTGGAAGGGGAAGTGGGCGGGGAGGCAGGGGTGACTGGGTGATGGGCACTGAGGGGGGCACTTGACAGGATGAGCACTGGGTGTTATACTATATGTTGGCAAATCGAACTTCAATAATATATATATATATATTTTAAAAATAAAATAAAATCTTAGGGGTGCCTGAGTGATTCAATCAGTTAAGCTTCTGGCTTTGGATTGGGTCATGATCCCAGGGTCCTGGGAAGCCCCTCTGAAGCTGCATCAGGCTCCATGTTCTGCAGGGAGTTGGCTTTGTATGTTTCTCTCTCTGCTCTCTCCCTCATGCTTGTGCTCTCTTTCTCAAATAAATAAATAAAATATTTTAAAAAAATAAAAGAAAATCGTAAAAGAATAAAGACAGTGGCAAGGCAAGCCACAGATTGGGAAAAGATATTCTAAGTTTTGTATATGACAAAGGATTTGTAACCAGAATAAATAAAGAACCTCTAAGACAATAATGAAAAGACAGGCAATACAACTCAATATTTTTAAAATGGACAAAAGAACAAGCACTTCATACACAAGACAATCCAAATGTACAGTAAGATGCTTAAAATCATTACTTAAAAGTAAATTAAAATTAAAAGCCTAATGACATATCATTACACACCCATCAATCTGGCTAAAACTTAAAAGTCATTCAATGCCAAGTATTAGTGAGGATGTAGAAGAATTGGGGCTCTTGTGAAAGCTAGTGAGAATGTAAACTTGTAAAACCACTCTGGACACCTATTTACACACACAGTATACATAAGTATAGATAAACACATAAACACCCTATGACATGGACACGGATGTCCATACCAGATGTATTTATAACATCCCCAAACTGGAAACAACCTAAATAACCATTAAAAGAAAAATGTAGGGCAGCCCAGGTGGCTCAGCAGTTTAGCACTGCTTTCAGGCCAGGGCGTGATCCTGGAGACCCAGGATCGAGTCCCATGTCAGGCTTCCTGCACGGGGCCTGCTTCTCCCTCTGCCTGTGTCTCTACCTCTCTTTCTCTCTGTGTGTCTCTCATGAATAAATAAATAAAAATCTTAAAAAATTTTAAAAAAATAAAGGCAAAATGTACAAAAATAATAATAATATTTAAATTACAGTGTCATACTTCATAGAAATGAAAAAGAACAAACTATCACTACAAACAAGATAGATGAATCTCATAAACATAATGTTAAACAGATGAAGCCAGACCTATATATTATATGAATATGTATATATTCCATTTATGTGAGGTTCAAGAAAAATAAATAAAGCTAATACACATTGATAGGAGGTTAATTAGAAAGATAATGTCTTAGAAGGTGTGACAAAGGAACCTTTCTATATCTTGACTTGAGTGATGATTATACCTTTTAGAAAAAGTGATTACTATTGTAAAAGTTCTTTAAGTCATATATTTTATATTTGTGTACATCACTATACATATATCAGTAAAAAATTAATTTTAGAAAACTTGTCAGCTCATAGAATTTTGCTTACCTTAATACAAATTTGCTAGTCACCATTTACTACATTTATTTATTTATTTATTTTAAAGATTTTATTTATTTATTCATGAGAGACACAGAGAGAGAGGCAGAGACACACGCAGAGGGAGAAGCAGGCTCCATTCAGGGAGCCCGAAGTGGGACTCTATCCCGGGTCTCCAGGATCACGCCCTGGGCTGAAAGCAGACAGTCAACCACTGAGCCACCCAGGGATCCCCCTACTAAACATTTAGAAATAAAATATGTACATTATTACATAAACAAATATATCCTGGAGAATATTATGGTATGTAGAGTATTGTAGTTATTTGATACAACTATTATCAATTTAAAAACAAATGCACAAGCTCTTTTTTCAGTTAAAAAAAGCTTCCACCAGCCTCGGTGTCCATCGAAAGATGAATGGATAAAGAAGATGTGGTTTATGTATACAATGGAATATTAGCCATTAGAAACGACAAATACCCACCATTTGCTTCAACGTGGATGGAACTGGAGGGTATTATGCTGAGTGAAGTAAGTCAATCGGAGAAGGACAAACAGTGTATGTTCTCATTCATTTGGGGAATATAAATAATAGTGAAAGGGAATATAAAGGAAGGGAGAAGAAATGTGTGGGAAATATCAGGAAGGGAGACAGAACATAAAGACTCCTAACTCTGGGAAATGAACTAGGGGTGGTGGAAGGGGAGGAGGAAGGGGGGTTGGGGTGACTGGGTGGAGGGCACTGAGGGGGACACTTGACGGGATGAGCACTGGGTGTTATTCTGTATGTTGGTAAATTGAACACCAATAAAAATTATTTTAAAAAAATGCCTACTAATCCAAGTTTTCCCTAAGAATGCAAGGGTAACCTAGAATAGATGGAACTGGAGGGTATTATGCTGAGTGAAATAAGTCAATCGGAGAAGGACAAACATTATATGTACTCATTTATTTGAGGAATATAAATAATAGTGAAAGAGAATAGAAGGGAAGGGAGGAGAAATGGGTAGGAAATATCAGAAAGGGAGACAGAACATAAAGACTCCTAACTCTGGGAAACGAACTAGAGGTTGTGGAAGGGGAGGAGGGAGGGGGGTTGGGGTGACTGGGTGGCGGGCACTGAGGGGGGCACTTGACGGGATGAGCACTGGGTGTTATTCTGTATGTTGGCAAATTGAACACCAATAAAAAATAAATTTATTATTTAAAAAAAGCTTCCACCTTATTAATATGCACAAATAAATATGATAATCATTGCATTTAAGTACCAAATATTTACAAAACCATACTATTAATAACTATTTAATTTGATCTGATTAAATAGTTTCCTAATGAGTTGGGCCATCTTTGTGATTATCTACATTCCACTACCCAAAATTCTGTATTTTTTTTTCTTAGTATTAGTTTTAGGCTATCATCATATCTGTCTTTTATAACCATGATCTTTTAAATGTTCTATTCTCAGCATTCCGTGCTGCATTAAAAACAACAACAAATAACTAGATTGGAAATGCATATAAAGAATAATGGAAGAATACGAATAATCTTATTATGCCAGAAACAAGGCAGTGTTCCTCCAAATTAAGGGGCATGTCGCAAAAACATAGGAGGCAACTTGAAGGGGGTTGCATTGGCCAAATCTGGAACAATTTGAACAAAACAAAAAATAATGATAATTAAGTCCACTAATAAATGATAAATTGTTAATAATGGGCATTCACGAGTCCTACTAATAAATAGATGAGTGGATAAAACTGGTAATAATTGGATAAATGACTAGATAAAGAGATTCAGGAAAGGGGAGGGCTCTTGTTTCCAAAAGAATGCAGAGAGGTGACACTTCAATTCAGAAGGAGTGCAGGACCTAGAAAATCATCATCATTTTGCAGCCATTGTAATAAAGATCAAGCAAGGAAAAAAAAAAAAAAGATCAAATAAAGATCCATAATAGATGCTAAGTCTAGGAGGAAACTTTGATGATAATATTTTCATGATCTTAAAACTTCTCCCACGGATTCATTAGTTTCAAGGGAGAAATTGGAAAACACATTGACTGGACAATCAAAATTACCATGCCATGGAGGGACAAATGGATATTGAGTGCCTCCAGAGAACATGACCTTACTCTTGGAGTGTTCCATCCTAGAATGAGTAACCTGACTAGAACAATGAGGAAATGTCAGACAACTTCAAAAGTAGGAAGTGTTTATTTAAAAAGGAGAAGGAGAACTGTGTTTCTTTTTCTTTTTTTTTTTTTTTAAAGCCAATGTTTTAAAAGACAAGGCTTAAGGCTTTGAAAATTTCCAGGTAAAAGGAGATAAAAGATATTTGACTCTAGACTGACTCTGTACTGAAGCCAGAACTTTGACTGAACTGACTCCGGACTAGATCCTGTCTTGCAGGGAAAGAGTGCTATAAAGGACATTCTGGGATCGCTGAGATAATTGAAATTCAAAGAAAGCATTAAAGTATAAGTGTTAAAGAGTTGAAAGATTTGTACTTTGAAAACTATAAAACACTGGTGAAAGAAATTGAAGAGGACATAAAGAAGTGAAAAACATTCCAAGCTCACAGATTGGAAGAACAAATATTGTTATAATGTCTATACTACCCAAAACAATCTGCACATTCAATGAAATCCCTATCAAAATACCAATAGCATTTTTCACAGAGCCAGAACAAACAATTCTACAATTTGAATGGAACCACAAAAGACCCCAAATAACCAAAGCAACCTTAGAAAAAGAAAAGCAAAACTGGAGGCATCAAGTCCAGACCTCAAATCATATTACAAAGCTGTAGAGATCAACACGATATGGCACTGGAACATAGGCGTAGATTAATAGAAGAGAATAGGAAACCCAGAAAAGAACCCACAACTATATGGCTAATTAATCTTTGACAAAGCAGGAAAGACTGTCCAATGGGAAAGACGATCTCTAACAAACAATGTTGGGAAAACTGGACAGCAGCATGCAAAAGAATGAAACTGGACCACTTCTTTACACCATAGACAAAAATAAATTCAAAATGGACAAAAGACCCAAATGTGAGCCAGAAAACTGTAAAAATCCCAGAGGATTACACAAGAAGTAACCTCTTTGACATTGGCCATGGCAACTGCTTTTTAGATATGTCTCCTGAGGCAAGGGAAACAAAAGCAAAAATAAATGACTGGGATGCATCAAAATGAAAAACATCTGCACAGTGAAGGAAACAACAAAACTAAAAGACAACCTATGGAATGGTGGAAGATACTTGCAAATGATGTATCTGTTAAAGGGTTAGTATCCCAAAACATATAAGGAAGTTAAAAACTCAACACCCCAAAAATGGTTGACCCCATTAAAAATGGACAGAAGACATGAAGAGAGATTTTTCTAAAGACTTACGCATGACCAACACATGAAAAGATGCTCAATATCACTCATCATCAAAGCTACAATGAGACATTACCTCACATCTGTCAAAATGGATAAAACTAACAACACAAGAAACAACAGGTGCTGATGAGGATGCAGAGAAAGGGGAGTCCTCTTGCACGGTTGGTGGGAATGCAAACTGGTGCAGCCATTCTGGAGAACAGTATGGAGGTTCCTCAAAAAGTTAAAAATAGAATTACCCTACCATCTAGCAATTGCATTATTAGGTATTTACTCAAAGAATTTAAAAATACTAATTTAAAGGGATACATGAACCCTGATGCTTACAGCAGCATTATCTGTAATAGCCAAATTATGGAAATAGCCCAATTGTCCATCAGCTGATGAATGCAAAGAAGATGTATATATTTATACAATGGAATATTATTCAGCCATAAAAATAATGAAATCTTGCCACTTGCAATGATGTGGATGGAACTTAGAGGGTATGATGCTAAGTGAAATAAATTAGTCAGAGGAAGACAAATACCATATGAGGTCACTCATATGTGGAACTTAAGAAACAAAACAAATAAGCAAAGGGGAAAAAAAAAGAGAGGCAAACCAAGAAAGAGACTCTTAACTATAGAGAACAAATTGACCATTACTATAAGGGAGGTGTCTAGGGGCATGAGTTAAATAGATGATGGGGATTAAGGAGTGCACTTGTTGTGATGAGCACGAGGTGTTGTATGGAAGTGTTTAATTTCTATATTATACACCTGAAACTAATATTACACTGAATTTTAACTAGCTGGAATTTGAATAAAAACATATAAAGTATCAATGTTAAATGTACTGCAGTTGACAGCTGTGCTGTGGTTATGAAAAAGGCTATCCTATTCCTATTCTTAGGAAATACATAGTAAAGTATTAGGGATAAAGGGCCATGATGATTTAGGAAAAAAATATGTATGTACATATATACACACAAAAATCAAACACACACACAACTGCATGTATATATTCTCTCTCCCGCCCTCTCTCAATATAAACATACACTTTTACACTTCTCTCTGGACAAAGCAATCAATTGATCAATTGGTTGCTTGACAGAGGCAAGAGAGCATATGCTAAGCAAATGGGGCAAAATATTATCAATAGGTAAATCTGAGTAAAGGTAAGTATTCTTTGTACTATTTTATTTTTGCAACTTTTCTGTAGGTTTTTTCTAATGAAAATTAGAAGGAACTAGTAAACACATGTTTCTATTTAGGAAAGTTTCCAAGGATTAGAGGGGATGTCCAATCCTTACTTTAAATCTTTCTAAAAAACTGTCATTTTCGGTTATTCACACAGGTGGTAGATAAATGCAGTTTTGACCTTGAGGGTATTCTATCCTGCAATTATGCTAAAGGTCTTTGATTTTTTTTTAAATTAAAAATTGATTGATTGATAGAGGAGCCAAGCAGATTAAGAATCTGGGCTGTAAAGATGAAGTGTATATCGGTATTTTGCATATCTAACATGAATAAAAAATACGAGAACCTCTAAATGTCAGGGCACTTGGATGGCTTTCAGTTGGGTATCTGACTCTTGATTTTGGCTCAGGTCATGATTGCAGGGTTGTGAGATTGAGCCCTGCCTCGGGCTCTGTGCTGGGCATGGAGCCTGCTTAAGATTCTTTCCCTCTCCCTCTGCCCCACCACTCTGTTCCTCTCTGTCTCCCTAACCTCTCAATAAACAAACAAACAAAACAAACAAATGAGTGTGATGTCACTAACTGCAGTAATGTTATTCAAAATCATCCGTGTAGAAAATACAAAATGTAAATAATAAGGATCTGTGCTATTAACTGCAATATCAACCCTAAAAAGTTTACATTAGTAGCATATATCTTAAATAGCTTAACAAAAATATACTGAAAATACTTTTAAGCTTTTTATTATAACAAATTTGGTAAGTAGCTGCTAAGACATTTGTTCTTTTCTAAAAATAATTTGCTAGAAAACCCAGAATCTGTGGAATTGTTATTGGTACATATTAGCTCGCTCAGCTAAACTTGCTGTTAAATGAGCTATCCATTCTACAAAGTTCTGATATGAATTCTCTTTTTTTCTGATTAATTTTGTGGGGCCCATGAAGGAGAGGAGTGGCTGCCTTGCTTTTACAATTTTTGTCTAGAGTTCCAGCTCCACAGTGTTTACTGGCCTTAATTCAGAATTTTCACACTGCACAACTTCACAGGTACACCCTTCCCATCTTAGTCTATGTGGATAGAACTATAGAATTTTGAAGTCCACAGCAGTCCCCAAAGGTGGTGGCTTCCCATGGTTTCATGCCAGGCATTCAAGCCAGCCCTGTTCCTATTATAATATTGGACTTGGTCTGAGTCTTCTTTTAAAGCTTTAATATCTAGCTTTCCTTGAATTAATACCTGGATAGAGATGGACACAAGGTGATTTAACAGCTACCTTAACATAGACATACTGACTTCTCCAGAGGGACAACATTTTAGCTTTTGTAAAATTGTACCTAATTTTAAAGCCACTTGAAGCTTTGAGATATATTAGCAAAATCTGTTCAAGAATAGGAGCATGTTTTTTACTTCTTTTGAACTTTTTCTTCTCCTGTAAAAATGTGCGTGTGTTGTGATAGCCAGCCTCCAAGATGGCCTCCAATGATCCCCAACTTCTGGTATTCATACTCTGGTGTAGCCCTCTCTCATATCAAGGTTGGTCTCTGTGACCACTAGAATGAATATTCTAGAAGTGATGGTGTATCATTTCCAAAGCCAGGTCATAAGATACATTGTGGACTCTACCTTGCTTTATCTCTGGGTCTCTTGCTCTGAAAGAAGCCAGCTGCAGTGTCATGGGGGAACCCACCCAAGAAACCCAGGGAGAAGCTCATGTGGCGAGGACAGAGACTCCTGAGTGACCCACCTTGGAAGCCCTAGTCAAGCCTTTGGATGACTGCAGACTCTTTTGGCGGAGGGATTGTTCTCTTTTGTTTTAAATTTTAGGTAGAGTACACTATTGGTTTTTGGAGTAGAATTCAGTGATTCTTCACTTACACACAACACGCAGTGCTCATCATAGCAAGTGCCCTCCTTAATCCCCATCACCCATCTAGTCCATCCCCCATCCACCACCCTACATCAACTCAGTTTGTTCTCTATCATTAGGAGTCTCTTAATGGCTTGTTTCCCTCTCTCCTTTTCTTCTTCTTTTTTTTTTTTAATAAAAAAATGAAACTAATGTGTATATACTGTCTTCTTTCCATTATACATTCTTTCCTGCTTTGTTGAAGATTAGTTGTCCATATAGGTGTGGGTCCATTTCTGGGTTCTCTCATCTGTTACACTGATCTATGTGTCTGTTTTTGTCCCAATACTATACTTTTTAAAAAAATTTATTTATTCATGAGAGACACAGAGAGAGAGAGAGAGAGGCAGAGACATAGGTAGAGGGAGAAACAGGCTCCCCATAAGGAACCTGATGCAGGACTCAATACTGGCCCCCAGGATCACACCCTGTGCCGAAGGCAGATGCTCAACTGCTGAGCCACCTAGGCATCCTTTTTTAAAAATACCATCCTTTTTTTAAAATACCATACTGTCTTGATGACAACAGCTTTGTAATATAGCTTGAAATCCAGAATTATGATGTCTCAAGTTTTGTTTTTCCTTTTTTCAGAATTGCTTTGGCTATTTGGGGTCTTTTGTGATTCCATATAAATTTTAGGAAAGTTTGTTCTAGTTCTAGCTCTGTGAAAAAGGCTGGTGGTATTTTGATGGGGATTGCATTAAATTTTAATGTAATTAGATTAATTACAATCTAATTGTAGATTGCTTTGAGCAGGATAACATTATAACAATATTTGTTCTTCTAATCAAGGAGCATGGAGTATTTTTCCATTTCTTTCTGTTCTCTTCAATTTCTTTCATAAGTGTTTTCATATGGTTTTCAGAGTATAGATCTTTTATTTCTTTAGTTAGGTTTGTTCCTAGGCATCTTATCATTTTTGGTGCAATTACAAATGGGATCGATTCCTTGATTTCTTTTTCAGCTGCTTCGTTATTGTTGTATAAAAGTGCAATATATTTCTGCACTTTGATTTTATATCTGGCAACTTTTCTGAACTCATATTTGAGTTCTGGCAATTTTTGGTAGAGTCTTTTGGGTTTTCTTCATAGAATATTATGTCATCTGTAAATAGTGAGAGTTTGACTTCTTTCTTGCAGATTTTTGAATGCCTTCTATTTCTTTTTGTTCTCTGATTGTTGAGGCTAAGACTTCCAGTACTATGTGAAATAGTAATGGTGAGAGTGGACATCCTTGTCTTATTCCTCACTGTAGTGGAAAGCTCTCAGTTTCTCCTCAGTGAGGATGGTATTACTTGTGGGTCTTTTGTATATAGCTTTTATGATGTTGAGGTATGTTCCATTTATCCCTATTTTATTGAGCGTTTTTATCAGGAAAGGATGCTGTATTTTGTCAAATGCTTTTCCTGCATCTATTTACAGGATCATACAGTTCTTATCCTTTTCCTTTTTAATATGGTATATCACGACTGATTTGCAAATATTGAACCACCAGAACTCTAGGAATAAGTGCCACTTGATCGTGGTAAATAATTCTTTTCATGTGCTGTTGAGTTCAATTTGCTAGTATTTTATTGAGAATTTTTACATCCATCTTCATCAGAGATATTGGCTTGTAATTCTCCTTTTTAGTGGAGTCTCTAGGTTTGGAATCAAAGTTACACTGGCTTCATAGAATAAGTTTGGAGGTTTTCCTTCCATTTCTATTTTTTGGAACAGTTTGAGAATAGATATTAACTCTTTAAATGTATGATAGTGTTCCTCTGGGAAGCCATCTGGCTCAGGACTTTTGTTTCTCAGGAGATTTTTGATTCCTGATTCAATCTCTTTGCTGGTTATGAGTCAGTTCAAATTTCCTATTTCTTCCTGTTTTGGTTTTGGTAGTTTGTAGGTTTCTAGGATTTTGTCCATTTCTTCCAGGTTGCCCAGTTTGTTGCATATAGTTTTTCATGGTATTCTCTTAATAATTGTTTGCATTTCTGTGGTGTTGATTGTGAGCTCTTCTCTCTCATTTATGATTTTATCTATTTGGGTCCTTTCTCTTTTCTTTTTGATAAGTCTTGCTAGGGGCTTATCAATTTTACTAATTCTTTTGAATACCAGCCCTTAGTTTCATTAATCTATTGTTTGTATATCACTTATTTCTGCTTTAATCTTTATTATTTCCCTCCTTCTGCTGGTTTTAAGCTTTATTTGCTGTTCCTTTTCTAACTCATTTAGGTGTAAGGTTAGGTTGTGTATTTGAGACTTTTCTTGTTTCTTGAGGTAGGCCTGGAATATTGCAATATACTTCTCTCTTAGAACTGCTTTTGCTGGGCAGCCCCAGTGGCCCAGCAGTTTAGTGCTACCTTCAACCCAGGGCGTGATCCTGGAGACCTGGGATCAAGTCCCATGTCTGGCTCTCTGCGTGGAGCCTGCTTCTCCCTCTGCCTGTGTCTCTGCCTCTCTCTCTCTCTCTCTCTCTCTCTCTCTCTGTCTCTCATGAATAAATAAATAAAATCTTAAAAAAAAAAAAAGAACTTCTTTTGCTGCATCCCCAACGTTTTGGGCTGTTGTGCTTTCATTTTAATTTGCTTCCATGTATTCCTTTTAATTCTTCTTTTATTCCTGGTTTGACTCATTCATTCTTTAACCTCCATGCGTTTAAGGTCTTCCCAATTTTTTTTCTTATGACTGACTTCAAATTTCATAGCAGTGTGGTCTGAAAATATGCATGGTATGATCTCAATCTTTTTGTATTTCTGAGACCTGATTTGTGACCCAATATGTGATCTATTCTGGAGAAGATTCCATGTGCACTAGAAAAGAATTATATTCTGCTGCTTTAGGATGAAATATTCTGAATATATCTGTTAAGTCCCTCTGGTCAAGTGTGTCATTCAAAGCCATTGTTTCCTTGTTGATTTTCTGTTTAGATGATCTGTCCATTGTTATAAGTGGGGTGTTAAAATCTTCTACTATTGTATTATCAATGAGGTTATGTTTGTTATTAGTTGATTTATATATTTGGGTACTCCCAAGTTGGGGGCATAAATATTTGCAGTTGTTAGATCTTCTTGATAAATAGACCCCTTAATTACAATAAAATGCCCTTCTTCATCTTTTGTTATAGTCTTTGTTTTAAAATCTAGTTTGTTTGATATAAGTATGGCCACTCTGGTTTTCTTTTGATGTCCATTAGTATGATACATGATTCTCCATCCCCTCACTTTCAATCTGCAGGTGTCTTTAGGTCTCAAATGAGTCTTTTGAAGGCAGCATGTAGGTGAATCTTGTTTTTTAATCCATTCTGATACCCTATGTCTTTGGATTGGCACATTTAGTCCATTTACATTCAGAGTGATTACTGAGAGATATGAATTTAATGCTATTGTGTTACCTTTAGAGTTGGTGTTTCTGGTGATGATCTCTGGTTTATTCTAGTCTTTGTTGCTTTGGTCTTTATTTCTCCACTCTAAAAGTCCCACTTAAAATTTCTTGCAAGGCTGGTTTAGTGGTTACAAACTATAGTTTTGTGTGTGTGTGTGTGTGTGTTTTGTTTTTTTGTTTTTGTTTTTGGTTTTTTTTTTTTTTTTTTTTTTTTGGTCTGGAAAACTCTTTAGCTTTTCTATACTGAATGATAGTCTTGCTGGATAAAGAATTCTTGGCTGTGTATCTTTCCCATTCAGCACATTGAATATTTCCTTCCACTTCTTTCTGGCCTGCCAAGTTTCCATGGACAGATTCTCTGCAAACCTGATCTGTCTTCTCTTGTAGGTTAAGGATCTTTTTTCCCTTATTGCTTTCAGGATTCTTTCCTTGTCTGCGTATTTTGTGAATTTGACTATGATATGCCTTGGCAATGACTGGGTTTTGTTGAATGTAATGGGAGTTCTCTGTCCTTTTGGATCTTGATGTCTGTGTCTTTCTCTGGATTAGGGGGGTTTTCAGCTATAATTTCAAATAAACCTTCTGCCTCTTTATCTCTCTCTTCATCTTCTGGGACTCCTATGATACTAATATTATTATGTGTTATTAACTCACTGAATTCTCTAAGTCTACCTTCATGGTTCATTACCTTTCTCTCCCTCTTCTTTTTGGCTTCATTATTTTCCATAATTTTAACTTCTATATCACTGATTTGCTCTTCTACTTGGTCTATCTTGTTTGTATGGCTTCCATTTGTGTTTCCATCTCAGTCCCAGCATTTTTAATTCCAGGATGACTAGATTTTAGTTCTTTTATCTCTGTAGTAAGGGATTTTCTTGTGTCTTTTATGCTTTCTTTCAAGCCCAGCTAGTATACTTGTAATCATTCTTTTAAATTCTAGTTCAGACATTTTACTTAAGTCTGTATTGATTAAATCCCTGGCCATGAGTTCTACCTCGTGTTCTTTCTTTTGGGGTGAATCCCTCCATCTCATCTTTTTGTCCAGAAAAGAAAAGAAGAAAGAGAAAAAAAAAAAGAATAAAAAAACCCCAAGACCTCGGAAAACAAAACAAAACAAAAAATAAATAAATAAAAACAAAGCAAAAAAACAGAGGAAAAACAAACCCCAAACAAGAAAAACAAAAAATAAGAAAACCCAAAACCCCCCACCAGATCCTGGGTGTGTTTCGGTCTGTTGGTTAAAAGAATCTAGATCCCAAAATAAGAAAATAAAATAAAATGAAAGTAGACCAAAAAAATTTAAAAATATGTATGAAAAATATATATATGAATGAGAAATATAAGTATGTAATGTTAGTAATATGTATGAAAAGTATATATATATATACATTTTAAAAATCAATACTAAAAATTTTTAAAAAGGAATTGGAAAAAATAAGAAAATAAATGAAAACATAGTAAAAATAAAAGAAATAAAGAACAAAAGTACAAAGGACTCTCAAATCTACTTCTCCTAGAGCTGAAGCTTTGCGGCCTTCTATAATCCGTAAAATTGGTGTGAGTGAGTTCATGCTGGCCTTCTGGGGGAGGGTGCTGGTGCACAGATTCTCAGGTGGACTACTTTCCAGTGGAAGTGCCCCTCCAGGGCACAGGGAGGCTGTGCGGCTGACAGCTAGAAGCCGCACCAGATGCCACTAGGTGGCACTGTTTTGCTCCCTGAAGGCTTTCAGCAGTGATGGAAGGGATGAATAAGGCATTGCCCTGCTCCCCGGCCCCCCACTCTTCAGTGAGCCCTCATAGAAAAGCAATCAATGACCTGATTTGTTTCCCCAGTTTCCATCTGAACCCTGCATTCATCCTGCCTGTGTCTGAGCCTTCTTCTTCTTCTTTTTTTTTTTTTAATCTCAGATGCATGATCAAGTTTCAAAACTCCAAATTTCCGATTTGCCCTTGGCCTGCATGGAAGGATCTTGCCTCAGTTGCCCAACAACCCGGGAAAGCGGTCACACGACCACATAGCCTGTGCTCAGTTTATAGCAGAAAGCGGGCACCCGGCTCTGGGCAGCCTTTCCAGCTCCCGGCCTAGGAGCAGCACTGCACGTTGGCACCACCATCTTCCTGCCGCCCAGGGGATGCTCAGACCACCCCGTCGCTCCTGGGATCCTGCACCTCTCCACCACCTGAGCACCTTTAATCCAGGTGCATCCTCTACGGGAGAGAACTTAAAAGTTCAGATTTGCACTGGACCACTTCTAATACTTGGTGGTAGCCTCCTAATTGGGCTCCCTCTTTGTTTGCTGCTTGTGCAACTCGGCTTGCCCCCAGGAACTTCCTTACCTCCTACTTTCCAAAAGGTGGTTGCTTTTCTACTTGTAGACTTGCAGTTTTGTTCTCTCAGACCTATTGATTGACTTCTTGGGTGTTCAGAACAATTTGATAACTAACTAGCTCTGCTCTGTGGAGGGACCAGGTGAGCTCAGGGTTCTTGCTCCTACTCCTCCAGCACCTTAACTCCTCCTCTATCTGGATGACTGTAGCCTTTGGCTGACTGGCCAACATCCCTCCGGACTACCACCTCAGGTCCTGAGCCAGAACCACTGAGCTAAGATACTCTCGAATTCCTCACCTATTGAAACTGTGAGATGATAAACATTAGCTATTCTAAGGCATTAAGGTTTGGGGTAATTTGATATGCAACACGAGGCAATTATACAATACACATGGCTTCTCAGGGGACTTAGAGCATCAATCATGCACAGTTAGATGCCATCTTTGTCTATCAGAAAACCCAAATCTTAACCACTTTGATGGAACAATGAGCAGATTTTAAGACATAAGCTCAAACACAAATTAAGAAAACATTATCAAATGACAGTACAAATCTTTCCCCTGGAAAATCTTTCTTTTTCTTCTCCTCCCCATCTTTGCCTGTCTAAACTCTGCTCATCCTCTATGGCTGGAAAGTTTCTATTCCCATCCCCAATCCAGCATACTGTGAGAATGTAGTAACTTCCTCTTTCTTTGTCTTTTTCCACCTATGATACATTGTAATTTTCATTTTGTTTGAATATATATAAACACGAGATGATGTGGGTATTATTTTCCTTTCAGACAATAGGAAATAAAGGTTAGCAGCACAGACTTTGCAGTTAGCTTTCTTGAGTTTGTGCTGAAGTTCCACACTTAAAAGTTGTGGCCTCTTCACTCTAGGGAGCAGCAAATTGAGGGTTGTTGGAGGGAAGGTGGGTGGGGGGATGGGTGAACTGGAGGAGGAGCATTAAGAAGGGCAATTGAAGTAATGAGCAGTGGGTACTGTATGCAACTGATGAATCACTGAATTCTACCTCTGAAACTAGTAATGCTATATGTTAATTAAATTGAATTTATTTAAAAACATTTTTAAAAATAAAAGTTGTACAATTTCATGCAGATCACTTACCCTTTGTGGATCTATATGATGGACTTTACATATGCCAATGGTTTAGGGTTGCTATGAGGATTCAAGCATGCAATACATGGAGTTTTTGGCAAAGAAAATTCCCAATAAACATTTATTATTTAAAAACTATTATTACCGGACGGCTCCAAGTAAGCCTGTCACTGCGCAATTAAACCTTGGCATAATTCCTAAGCTTAATGCTTATTAGATCTTGGAAAAAAGTTAGTGAGCTCTCCAAGCTTCAGTTTCTTTATATGTAAATTAGAGATAAAATAAACTCTCACTGGGCCTTGGGAGGATAAAACATTATATAATAAATGTAAAACACCTAACACACAGCCTGACAAATGGTAGGCGGGCAACAAATGTTCATTGCTTCCTTTCCTCTCAGCTTCTTAAAGTAGATACTGTGCAGAGCGGCTGGGGGCTGGGTGCTAAATCATGCTAGATGCAGAAAAGGAAAATGTGTTTTAGGCTTTGTATGTTGAACTGAGTTGGGCATAAACTGAAATAGCTTTCTATGACTTAAATGTTGAACATGCCTGGTTCAGATCTGCAAGTCACTTTTCCAATCGTGTTGAATAGCACAGGTAAAGTTAAGCCTTATTTATTTTGATTTTGTATTTTCTACATGGTTGATTTTCAATATAGTTGCTATAATTAATGTCATGATGTGAAATCTGAAGGTTTTGCTATTTCTAATTCATGTTCAATGTATAAAAGGATGACATATACTTGGATATATCTTTGTGTGGCAAACTGCTGGGCTCGATCACTTGCAAAGTGCTCTCAGAGGCGCATACCATGGGTCTAATCCCATTTGAGCCACATGTACAACAGCAAGATGTAGAGAGAGGGGCATCAGTCTAGGTAGTAGAGAGCCAGAACTAGAACTTTCTGTTCTCTTACTATCTAGATGTCTGATTTAGATGTCACCTCTTTCCAGAAAAGCAGGATATTGTGGGGAAAAGCAGAGTTGGAAAAACTCATCTTGGAATCATGGCTTTACCTCTTCATAGTTGTATGATCCTGCTGAGCTTTAATTTCCTATAAGCTGGAGGCAATCATATCTAAATCAGAAGCTTGTGATTTTGACACAAGCTTGTGATTTTGACATAAACACGCATAGCTTCTGGTATATATCAGGTATTGCTTAACACGATTTGCTTTGCTTTTCTTCTCTGAGCCTCAGTTTCATCACCTGTAAAATGAGCCAGTTGGATTAAGTCCCTTCTAGTTCTAATGTTCTATTATTCTAGATGTTATACTGTTAAATGAGATATTAGATCTAAGCACTTGCTCATGGTAGGTAATGAAGTGCTACCGCTGGATGAAATAAAAATAAAAACATATTGTGATGGTGGAAGGGGAAAAACACAAAAATTCCTAAATGTATGTGTCTAAGAGGAAGGCCTGCCCAATATAGATTCAGAAGATATTTTATTTGCATTCTGTTGTGTCTACAGATGGCCTGATGACAGTGATCAGATCACAGGGTATTAGTCAGAGACTCTGTCTAGTAAATAATGGCAGAACAGAGCCAGGAACATCAACCCAGCTGGCAAAGTCACCCTTTCTGCAAAAATAAAGCATGGTTGACCTCTGTGTCTTAGCCCAAACTGTGTCTGATTATTTCCTACATTTGTTAGAATCAACTATACCAAGATATGAAGAATTTACTTATGTTTTAAATTCAGACAGAGAAAATTAAAGGTAATAAAGCTGAGGAACTTGATTAAGGTTAAAAGAAATGTACGTGTGTGTGTGTGTGTGTGTGCACGCTAATGTGTATAAAAAAGATTACAAGGATATTCACTGGTTGTAGAGTGCTTATTTTTGGATGATGGAGAGAGTTTTGGTGTGTTGTTTGTCTATATTTTCTAAAATTTCTGTAGTTATTATGTGTTATGTCGGTAGTGAGAGGGAGAAATGAATTTTGAGAATAAAAAGTTCCCATGAGGGTTTAGGCAGATTGTCTTTCTCTCCACCCCCACCCCCAACTCTGCAATTCAGCCTAAAGGACAGAGATGATCTACCATCTGATAGTGATAGTTTTTCAAATAAATAAAGGTGAAAATCACTTGAAAAAGTTGAATCTGGGGCTCAATGGTTAAGCATCTGCCTTTGGCCCAGGTCATGATCCTGGGGTCCTGGGATCAAGTTCCTCATCCAGCTCCCTGAGGAGAGCCTGCTTCTCCCTCTGTCTATGTCTCTGCCTCTCTCTCTGTGTCTTTCATGAATAAATAAGTAGAATCTTTTCCTAAAAAAAGAAAGAAAAAGTTGGATCTAAGAATATAACTACATAAAATGCCTTCATTGTCATATTTGTATCTTACTATATTGAGATTCCACCTTCGAATATGTCGAAATAGAGTAATCATGTGTGACTGCACATCTTTCCTAGTATTGCCACTGTCGCCAATATAATATAGGACCACAGGATGTAATAAGAAGAATCAAAAGGTTCAAGATCGTTAATTCTGGCTTCATTCTTAACAGCTGTATGAGCTTGGGAAGTTACTTGATTATTGGAAACGTGGATTACTTCATCTTTAAAATGAGAATAAACAACAAATACTTCCACAAATTTCTCTTTCTGGGACTAAACGAGACAATAAACACTAAGCCCCTGACATACGAAATGTGAGTCCTCTTCCCCTTCTCATTTCCCTTTGCAATTCCTGTGTGCATGTCCAGATTATTGAGCTATCATAGGATGGGGGGGGCTAATGTAAAAATCAGTCTTGGGAGATAGTGTTTGGAGTGTGGTTTTGCTTTCCAGAGACAAGAACTGAATTGGGCTAAGCCAACTAGTTTTTTCTCTGCCTGTCATCGATCAAATAGTACATAATTCAGTCACTAAATAGTACATAATTAACTAAATGTAACAAAAAATCTTACTGAGTAGTTTCAAAAGAAAAGTAAGGTCTATTTTTAAACAGCTCTAGCTGGATCTCTTTTCTTCCCCTTCTTTTGCAACATTCTGTTAGAGCCTACAGTTCTGTGAAGAGATTGAACTGCGTTGAGATTATCTAAAAGAAAATAAAAACTTGTTTTCTTTAGATGATCTTGTGTCAACTCAAAATTTGCTTCTTATGAAAACACAAGTCAGAATTTGAAATAATAATTGGTAACTTCAAACATTTGGTTTATGTAAATATTTCAAACGGCCTATTAATTTTAAGTACTAGTGCTAGAGAGAAAATATTGTACTTACAGTCAAAATCTTTAATTTGCAAAATAAATGTTTCCTTTATACCATCTCCCAGTCTTCCAAGAAAATACGAAAGGAAAATTAAAGGCCCAGTGGAACCACATATTTAGATATAGTTGTAAAGCAGTCAGTGACATTATTATATAGACGTCTCTCTATCAAGCCTTATACCTATAGAATTTATTCCCTGCTGGTCATCTATGCTTGGATGTTCTATAGGGTCTCCAAATTCAGTATATTCAAAATTGAGCATATCTTTTTTTCCCCTCCATCTTGATTTTCTTTCTATATTCTGTCAATGAACAGCCTCACCCTCTACCCAATGGGTCCACATAAGACATATGGAAGCACCCCTTCCTCACTTTCTGTCTACTCACCCTACCACCACATAATCTGGAAAGAACTCTCTTAATATTCCAAGATCCCTCACTCTTATTGAAGTCACTATGTCAGTATTCACCTCCCCACTCCCACTTTATTTTTTTTAAGATTTTATTTATTTATTCATGAGAGACACACATGCACATACACACACACACACCCAGAGAGAGAGAGAGAGAGAGATTGAGAGAGAGAGAGAGACAGGCAGAGGGAGAAGCAGGCTCCATACAGGGAGCCCAACGTGGGACTCAATCTCTGAGCCCCAGTATCATGCCCTGGGCTGAAGGCAGGCGCTAAACCGCTGAGCCACCCAGGGATGCCCCCCTCCCACTTAAAAAATATTTTATTTATTTATTTGAGACGGAGAGAGGGAGAAAGCATAAGCAGGTGGGAGGGAGGGGCAGAGGGAGAGGGAGAAGCAGACTCCCTGCTGAGCGAGGAGCCCCATGGGGGCTCAATCCCAGGACCCTGAGATCATGACCTGAGCCAAAGGAAGATGCTTAACTCAAGTGCCCTATCAGTTAGCTCCTTTTTCACACAGTCTTTATGTCTTGTTGGGATCATTGCAGGTGCTTCACTTTCTTTCTTTAAAAAAAAAAATTATTTATTTATTCATGAGAGATACACAGAGAGAGCAGAGACATAGGCAGAGGGAGAAGCAGGCTCCATGCACGGAGTCCCATGTGGGACTCAATCCCAGGACCCCAGGATCATGACCTGAGCCAAAGGCAGATGCTCAACCATTGAGCCACCCAGGTGCCCCACTGCTTCTCTTTCTATACCTCTAATCTCACTCCCTCTAACCTGACCTCTATTTCTGTGGTCTTGATAAACAGATCTCACAACAGCTCTCCTCTGTGTTAGATAATTTAGTGCCTTCTGTATCAGGTTTGACTTGGTTAAGCCTACTTACTAAGTATGCTCATGCCTTGGCTACCACCTGCTATTCTAGTCTCTTCTCTTGCCATTCCTCATATTTTCCAATAATTTCCAATTTCCTTTTCATTCTGTAACATGGTTACATATCATACTCCTAACATATCATACTCCTAATGTGTCCATGCCTTGTCACAAGCCATTTCACACAGCTCTGAATGTTCTTTTTTCTCCTACTTAAGTCTAAGGCAAAGGCTGACTAACCATCATCTCATCTTGGACTTGGACACTAAAGTGAAAACACATCTACCCTCTCTCCCCAACATACATGCGTACACTAACCTATCTCTGTCTGATATGGGTGCCTTCCTCTGTGTTTATAAAACTCACAGCCCTCCCAGAATTTATCTTTTGGTCCTGAAATCATTTACTTATTTATCTGTCCCTATATTAGATGATTAACTCCTTGAGGCCTAGGGATTTGTCTATTTTGTGAATTCCCAGAATATGGTTAATGGTCAGCAAATAATGAATGTAAATGAATATAATCTTGGGTTTTTATTCCATTTAATTTATTTACCTCTCTTGGCTCTATTTTTCTCATCTACAAACGTAAAGAATTAGGGGCACCTGGGTAACTAAGTCGGTTAACCATCTGCCTTTGTGTCAGGTTGTGATTCTAGAGTCCCAAGATTGAGCCCCATGTCAGGCTCCCTGCTTCTCCTTCTGCCTCTCACCTCTCTCTCTCTCTCTCTCTCTCTCTCTCTCTCTCTAATACATATAAAATCTTTTAAAAAGAAAAGAAAAGAATTTTAAAAGTAAAGAAGGAGACTAGTCAGTGGGTTTCAAATTCTAGACTTCATACTATTTACATCAAAGCATCTGGGAGCTGCAAAAAGAAGACAAAAACAACCCCTTAAAAATAGAAGGAAATCCAGATTGCCACACCCGACTCCCTAAAATTCTGATCAGTGCATCTGAGTCAGGGCTGTAAAATGTATGTTTCTGATATCTAACAAGATTGGGGATGAATTGGCCCAGAAACTGTCCCAGCTTTAGAAATCCTTCCAAGGCTTTGTGTTTTCTACAGATTGCTAATTTTTTTCTTTTTTCTTTTTTTTTAAGATTTTATTTATTAATTTGACAGAGAGAGCACAAGCAGGGGGAGCAGCAGAAGGAGAGGGAGAAGCAGGCTCCCCACTGAGCAGGGAGCCTGATACAGGATGCAGGGCTCAACCCCAGAACCCTGGTTTCAGGACCTGAGCCAAAGGCAGACACTTAACTGACTGAACCACCTAGGCACCCCTCCACCCCCCGCAAATTTCTTAATCTCATATGCAAGGTCTCTTTCCTTGAACTCTGGTTTTTCCTTCAATCTCAGATGTCACCTTCACCTTCTTGTTACTTTTTTGATCTGGCCCTACTGAATTGTTTCTGGGAAGACCTATATGTACTAGCTTTTTCTGTTGGGAAGCCCCACTACTGTGCTAATCCTGAGATGAAACTCAGTCGTTAAATCCTTCACAAAGAATTCTCTGAATTCTTTCCTTTCCCAACTTTCAGATCCTGTGTTTGCTTCTATTACAGTACTTTGTACTACATTATATGTGTTGTCTTTGAGCTTCTTGAAGACACAACAGTTACTTCATGAATGTTCTTTGTTTTCCTTATTGTGGCAATCTACCATTCCTTAGACGAATATTTATTGAGAAGTATGATTTAAAGTGGATTTTCCCAAATCGATTTCCTCATTCCTTGGTAAATGCTGGCTTATGTCAGTCACCACCTGGAAGCCACAACCCGATAAACTAGGGTTTGCTGTAAATCCAGAGGAAATCAGTACAGTGGAGCTCATGTTTTGACAGAGTTTGCAGGATGAAAATTACCAGCAGTCCAACCTTAAAGAAAATTCTTTGGGGATTTTGGCAGCTGTATTTTAAAAAACCAAAGTTTTGTTGCTTTTTCTTGTTCTTGTGTTTTCAGACTGTCTCACTTTTTCAAGGAGCTTAGAAATCTGAATTAGGAATAAATGGTGGCAGAGAGGACCAGAGATGGGACAGGGTGGCCCTGCTATTTTCCTTTGGAAGCTTGACAAAACTAAAGCATATTTAACACAAGAGCTAAACCTTACTAAATGCATATTAGATACTTGACATTTTGCTTAGTGTTTTATGTTTATTTGCTCAGTGTTTCCAAATGTTAGTCATTCCTACATCACTTTTATGGATTTTGCTCCATCAAAGTGTCATCTATTATTTACTTAATGTTACTCCTTAAATAGACTTCAGTAAGCCTACTTTTCCCTGCTTGGTCTAAGCAATAGTCCCTAAGTATGAAGTCTAGTTATATAGCTTTATATTTTCTTTCTTTCTTTCTTTTTTAAAGATTTTATCTATTTTTTTCATGAGAGACACACAGAGAGAGGCAGAGACATAGGCAGAGGGAGAAGCAGGTTTCCTGTTTTCTGATGTGGGACTCAATCTCAGGACCCCGGAATCATGCGGAAGGCAGATTCTCAACCATTAAGCCACCCAGGTGCCCCTATAGCTATATTTTTCATATATATTTCTTTAATTTGCATTTTTCTAAAACATGATGAAAACAGATACATTATTATTATAAAAGAGTTCATAAGTATTACCTGCAAATCGTATATTGGACCAGAGTTTGTGGAAACGCATTTTGTTCCACGTAATCCTCAAAATAACTGTTTGAGTTAGGAACTCTTATTCTCATTTGCATTCAAAAGGGAAAAACCAGAGATTAAAGAACTTGCCTAATGTCATAAACTATGAAAGGGAAATCATAGTGTGAAATCAGATCCGTGACTCTGAAGCCCAGCCCTAAAACATGGTATTCTTCAGTCAGTCCTGGAAAAGACTGCATTCATAACCTTGATTTTGTATAGGCCACAACATCACTTTGTAAAAATATGAACAGGTATGAAAGTGACCAAAAGTAAGTATAAAAAAATTAAAATACAGTTGACCCTTTAACAACACAGGTCCACTTATATGTGAATTTTTAAAAATAACTACAGTACAGCTCTGTAAATGTATTTTTGTTCCTTTATGACTTTTTATTGTAATGATTTTACATCTTTATTTGACAGAGAGAGAAAGAGAGAACATGTAAGCAAGGAGAGCCACAGAAGGAGAAGCTACTCTCCCTGCTGAGTAGGGAGCCTTACCTGGGGCTTGAATTCATGACCCTGAGATCAAGACCTGAGCTGAGATCAAGAGTTGGGCATTTAACTGACTCAGCCACTCAGTTGCCCTGGTCATCTTTTATTTGTAAAAACCTAAGTTTTCAAATAATTCCCCTTTTTTGAGTGAGAAATGCAGGGAATGCACACACAGTTTAAATTGGCACTGTGCTTTATTGTAATCTTGATGCACATTAACTGGTACCAGGGTTTCATTTTAAAGTAGCCTGGTAGGAGTCTTCCATCTTTTCTCCACAGAAGGAAAATAAAAACACAAGCCCTTTGTCACAAAGTGGCAATATATGCACCAAGATTACAAATGTATCAACATAATACCTGGAACATGACATTTTGGAATAAAATGTTTTGAGGCAAAATTATACTCAGATTATATTAAATATTAAAATGATCACCATGAGTTCCACACATTGTTCTGGAAACAGCTTATGGAAAAAAGGGAGTCTAGGATATTCATCATTTTTTTTTCATCTTCCTACCTTACAGTTGCATCAGGGGTAACAAAGGTGTGAAACTCAGAAGAGCCTGAGAATATATATGGACTAAGAGCCTTTAATGACACAAGGGGGTTTTTCAACAACTGAAACATTTACTGACCAACTTTAAAAATACATTTAACTAAAATACCTAAAATATCCTTAACTTTAGGATAAGCAGGCAGGAGAGGGGCACGCAGCCAACATTGCTGCCCTTCTGGGCTTTTTTCTAGAGTTCAAAGTAATTAAACAATAGCACTGTCCAACACTCAAAAAAGGAATGAGGCTGAAATTTTTCAAGTCTCTTTGTTTCGTAACAACAGGGTGCTCAGGACGCCATGGAAATGCAAATATTTTAAACTGAAGTAAGTATTAGTAATATGGCTGACCCATCTGTGATGAATACTTCAAAGTAGCCATTTCTCAATTTCCTTTTTTGGGACTGACTGCTGCTTTTTATTTATTTTAATTTTTTTATTATAATCTATAATGTCTCTGCAGTACAAATCCACATGCCCTCCAGTGTAGTTCCATGGAATTAGATATTTTCAAATTTTGGTGAGCCTAAAAATTAGTAGGAGCTTGATAAAAATGAGCATTTTTTACTCCACTACACCAGAACTTTTGATCTACTAAGTGTGGGGAAGGCATTTTAAACATGGCTTCAGTGATGCTGCTGTCAATGGGCCCAGACCCCCGTTGGAGACTTGCTTTAATGGTCTAAACAAGCCCTGTCAGTTCCCTCTGTGTCTTCTTGTTTTATAATGTCCTCCTCATCCTAACTCCAATTTAAATCCTATCAGCAATCAAGTCTCAGCTCAAACCATGCTTCTGAGACAGCCTTGATCTGACTACTCCCATCAGGGATATCAGAGCTTCTGTAGCAGATACAGATGCATCTTCAAACCCAGACTCAGCCACCCACCAGCAGAAGCTTACTGAGCCTGAATTCCCAAAAATGTACTTCTTAATCTATGGGTCAGTATTGTACTTTATGAATATTTTATATACCCTAAAATATACACAAAAGATGTAGTTAACAGATAAATTAAAGATGATAAATAAGACAAGTAATTTTTTGTTTATTTGATTAAAAGTTTGGCATATCATACATTAGGGATGTATTAGGATACGACAGACTTTTTGATGAAGCAAAAATAACAATGTGCTTCAGTATTTAAAAACATTTTAAGTGAAAAAAATCTTAATTGATCATTTTAGTATATAGTGTGATTCAGAGGGTTAGTTTTAACTTCAGTTTATTCCAACACTGATTTTAATAGCTGTTGTAGGTGAAAACCTAGAAAACTGTATAGGTTTTAGGAGAAGGATGTTATTGAGGGTACTTACTAAATTATGGTGTCAATTCTGCAATCTCTCATACACCAATTTTCATAATGGATTTTGTTGAATTCAGTAAAATAATATCTTCCCTAATACTAATAATTTCTCACAAGCTACTGTGCATTTTTTAAAAATATATATATTTTTTATTTTATTTTTTAAAGATTTATTTATTCATTTATGATAGACATAGAGAGAGAAAGAGAGGCAGAGACACAGGCAGAGGGAGAAGCAGGCTCCATGCCGGGAGCCCGACGCGGGACCCGATCCCGGGGATCCAGGATCACGCCCTGGGCCAAAGGCAGGCGCCAAACCGCTGAGCCACCCAGGGATCCCCCTAAAAGATATATTTTTAAATAGGTGATTATTCATAAGGTACAATATTTAGATGTGAAAAAGTGAAAAGTCTCCCCTCCACCTCTGTTTCTAGTCACTGGTTCAACTCCCACAGAGGGAAAATATTCTATTCCTATATGAGCATATAAAGCATACATATATATTTTTTTGACCCAGTTTACACTCACTACCATACAGAATGAGGAATGACATGGTTTCCTATGCCATATTCTCCACATTCCTCAGCCTAATTTGATCAGAATTCCAATAGTAACCACTTGATACTATAACTATGCAAATTTGGTTCATGGGCCATGGAGTCCTCAAAATTACTCCTATTTTCTTACACAACTTTTTTTTTAAGTCAGTAACTGCTAAGGGATGCACTTAATTTTGTGTTGGCCTCAATATTTAGCAAAAATCTCCTTTTAGGAGTTGGCCTTGTCCTTCGGGAGGATGCATAGCTGACTGTATCTTTCAGTATCACTTTTTTTTGGCAACTCCGAAATTGTACTAGATCAAGGATAATGATTGTATTATCAGATAAACACCATGATATTCATCATATCATCAAACCTATTCAGATCGACAGTTGTCAGTATTAACAATGTGATGGTAATGCTAATTTATCAAATAAACCTTAAGTTTGTATTTTTTTGTTTACATTGGAGTCTGAGTTACTTTAGACCCCCTTCCTGTCTGAAGCGAAACAGTGATTGGCACTTTCCCTCTGGGCTCTACCATCCCCTAGGGCCTCGTGTCATCTACAACCAGCTAGCAAAAAGAAAAGGAGCATGGAGACTAAACCATAAGAGGCTCTTAACCACAGGAAACAAACTGAGGGCTGCTGGGTGTGGTAATTGGGTGATGGGCATTAAGAAAGGCACTTGATGTAATGAGCACTGATGTTGTATGCAACTGATGAATCACTAAATTCTATCCTTGAAACTAATAACACAGTGTATGTTGACTAAATTGAATTCAAATAAAAATAATAAAATAAAACAAAATTTAAAAAAAAAAAGAGCGTAGAGAAGGTATACCCACCTCTAAAATACCTTGGCTTGGAAGTGACACACTAATTCTGTTGTCATTCCATTGGCAAGAACTGATTATAGGCATTACCGAAGGTATAAGAGGGTGTGGGAAGTATAATTCCTGGCTGGATAGGAATTTCTCAAAAGAACTCTACACTATGAAAAGGAGGGGCACACGATTTGATAAGCATATAAGTGTCTGCTGCAAATAATTCAGACATAGTTAATATCTGAATATTTAATTTTAAATAAAGGTAAATAAATATTTGGTATATAAATTGAAGTGAAAAAATCTCACTAAAATGTGAGTTCCATAAAGGCAAGTTTCAGTTTGTTTTATTGACTGCTGGAGTCATACATGGCTAGTACTTGGCAGTCTACCGGTGCTCAATAAATATTTGTTGAATGACCAACAGAATGAATGTGCTTTGTGTGTTGAAATTCTATTAATCCACCAAGACATTGTATATGTATAACAAAAGTAAAGTGTTACAAATAGATTGATCATGAACACAATTTTACACACAGAAATAGACGTTGAAGACTTTCTGATAGTTGAATAATAGGGAAATAGACGGCTAGCATGAATATTAAAGTGGATAATATCTAGGAGAATACCTTAAATGTACAAAAACATTTTAAATAACATTACATGACAGAATAATAAATTCAATTATTTCTTTTTTTTTAATTCAATTATTTCTAATTCCAGTAGTCCTAGGATTGGTATGCCAACATTCACAATTGTAAACAAAGAACTATATTAGATTTTTTGCTATTTTATGCCATGTAGATCATTACTTTTTGAGAAAAAGTCCAATTTGGGAATTCTTCAGTCTTTTTAGAGTAACTTAAAAATGGAACGTTAACTTTCCTAGTTCAAATTTCATATAAAGAACAAACTCCAAAGATATATAAACCACATCTATGATAACTCACTTTTGATCTGGGCAACATAAAGACTATAAAGAGTAAGGGGGAAGGAGAAAACATGAGAGAGAAAAGAGATAAGCAAAATATTCTATTCTCAATGATCCCATTTCAAAATGTCAGTTGTAATAAGAAGAGTTTCTTTCTCTTTAATAAAGAGAATCCTTCCTCTACCCCATATCATCCAGAAAATTCATTTAGGGTGGATCACAGATTTAATGTGAATGCTAAAACTACAAGGCTTTAAAAAAACAACAATAGCACAGAAAAATACCTTCATAACGTTCAGGATGGCAAAGATTTGTTAAAGGATAAAATCATAATCATAATAAAAAAACAGATTTCATCAAAATTAAAAACTTCTACTTATTAAAATATACCACTAAGAAAGTAAGAAAGCAAAGCATAAACTGGCCAAATATATTCATAATACATATGCACAGTTGATCCTTAAATGTGGGTTGCACTGCGTGGGTCCACTCATTGGTGGATTTTTTTTGATAAATACAGTGCTGTAAATGTATTTTCTCTTCCTTACGATTGTTTTAAAAATGTTTTCTTTTCTTCAGCTTATTTTGTTATAAAAAATACAGTATATAATAAATAGGACATATACAAAATATGTGTTGGTTGATGGCTTATCAATGGTAAGTCTTCTGGTCAACTGTAGGCTATTAGTAATTAAGTTTGGAGGGAGTCAAAAGCTATAGACTGCTTTTTGACTTCATAGGCAGTACTTGCCCCAACCCTTGTATTGGTTCAAGGGTCAATAGTAGTTGTGTAGGGTTGATTTTCCTTCCCATTTTTTGGCCAAATATTTCAATATTACCCTTTTTTGCTTTTATAATTGAAAAAAGATACATAGATCTCCAACATTCTCTCTCTGTTCAGTCCTAACATTTCAGAGTTTATTTATTCATGAGAGACACAGAGACACAGAGAGAGAGAGGCAGAGACATAGGCAGAGGGAGGAGCAGGCTGAGGGGAGCCTGATGTGGCACTCGATCCCAGGACCTGGGATCACGACCTGAGCCAAAGGCAGACACTCAACCACTGAGCCACCCAGGTGTCCCTCAGAAGTACTGTTTCACACCAATATTCATTCTGTGGTTTTTCATGAGTGTAGGGGTCTAATTGTTTACTGAAATATTCCTTAAAATATTAAAAATGGTATTAGCCATGAACTGATTTTCATGAGCTAGGCTCTCAACCCTTGCCTCTGCCAGCTTAGTCCCAGAGGGTGGTACTGAAAGTTTTTAGGAAAACAGATTTGTTTGGGAAAATGAGGAGAATTCTTTCCCAAGCACCTGTGATTTGCTTATGCTAATTGGGTCATGGCTGATGCTGGCTGAGTGTGAGCCGAATCTATAATCCACTCCCTCATATGCCTTATGTCAAAGTAAGAGTTATTAATTGATTGGAATTCTCTCATTGTATTTTCACATAATTTTTCCCCTTTCTGTTTCTCATCCCCTCATCTTCTCTCTCTCTCTTCCTTCTTGTTCACATATCATACTTTACTTAAGAGCACTGAGTCACAATACATGGCAAAGCAGATGCCTGCTGGGGGCAAAGGCACAAAAAAGGTTTGGAAGACTGCATGCAGGTAAATTGCTGGCACCAAGAATGCTACTTTGTGTACTGAGAATTGCCCTGTTCCTATGGCACACTCCGGAAATGGAAGGTTACATTTTATGGTCATCTACCTACGGATGAAATTGGCAGGCTGGCTATCTCCATAATATTTTTTCTCTTAATCTGCCTTCACCCTCTCCTTCACACAGAATGTTCCTTGTATTAAACACAGGTTTGGAGAGCCTGCGTGTGAGCAATTACAGGTCTAAAATGGAGTGTGTGGGAGGTTAGGAGGGAAGGCTTGGTAGTTAGCTTGTCATCCGTGAGTGAAGCACAGCATGCTGCTTCCTGGATAGAATTTTAGAGGAAAGAAAAAAAAAAAAAAAAGACAAAAAGCAAGTATTTGTTGAGGGTGAGGACTTGAGTGCCATGAAAGTAAGGCTAGAAAGTATATATGAAAAGTGTCTTCTGAAGCACTTCTCAGAGACAGAGGTCTGGAAATTACATGTATCGTACTTGGTTAGGACATACCCTATGAAGATGAATGTGACTGGCTGGTCCTAGCAGGACTCTGAGGGGCAAATGGGAGGACATCATATTGGTGAATAGAAAAGTTATAATCCATTTGGCAATCATGCCTCACATGGGGATCAGGTTGCTTTCCAGTCACCGTTTCTACCTCAGTTCTTATGGGGACAATTTGACCTCTAGGTCCTGTTATGAGCTACATCTAAGACCATGGCATGAAAGTCTCAGGGGACAGACCAAAAGAAGGAAGACAACCAGGCATCTACTCCTAGCAGGACTCCTAGAAACCCCATGGCCAGGCTTTCAGTGAGTGGTTCTCAAGGTAGGTGTCTCCAGCGTGGGGCTTAGGTGGGTATCTACAGCCACCTTCCATTGAGTCTGGTCAGAAGCAGGAGTGTGAATGGAAACTGGTTTGAGAGTTAGTCAACCAAAGAATGTAAGCACTGGATTAGGCAGTAAGCATCTAAAGAAGGAAGGGGAAAGGTATCTCAACTGAGATACAACTCAGAGCTAGTTTCTTGAATATGTTCAAAGCAGCTTTTGGACTGAGGTCAATTAAGTTCAGCAAAGTAAACATTGACTGGTCACCTATTCTATACTTCTGCTTTTAAGCAGAATAAAAATTCAACCGTCACAGAGTATCATAAATTAAAGAGCTCTTCTAAGAATGGTATTGTTGAACAACTCTCTAAATCTAGGTAAAAGGTTAATAATGCTCCTCAATAGCACACAAAATCCCTCCTGCTGTTGTTTTCTTTTTGCTTTTGCTTTTTAAATTTCTTCTATTTTATGGGAGATATAGCAAAATTGATAATGTTCTTCCATGTCCTGCACCTGTATGTATTTGAAAATTGTTTTTGCCTGCCCCTCCCTTTGGCCTTCAGCAGCCTCTTATTTTCAATTAAAGATTTGAATTCCTTAAAGATCCTAGAAGGTTCTATTTTCCAGATCTTTAATTGTCAAAAGTTCTTTCCCTGAATCCTGAGTATCTCTTTGTAATGGAGATTTAAGCATTTTCATTCCTTGAGTTCAATAAAGACATTTACTAAATCTTAATGCTCCTACTCTATACCAAGGATGATACTAGGCACCCAGAAAATGATATTTAAGGAAATCAGTGCTCTCTAGGTAGGCAACAGACACCTAAGTAATAATGAAACAAAAGCATCAATGACTAATCAATAATAATAAATAATATACTGAACACTTTATAAGCACACTTCCATTAATGCTCAAAAATCTCTATGAATTTAGAGCTAGGGTTATATCCATTTTGATGAGAACCCTGAGGGCAGCCAGGGTGGCTCAGCAGTTTAGCGCCACCTTCAACCCAGGGCCTGGTCCTGGAGTCCCAGAATGGAGTCCCATGTCCGGCTCCCTGAATAGAGCCTGCTTCTCCCTTCTCCCTCTCCCTGTGTCTCTGCCTCTCTCTGTCTCTGTCTCTGTCTCTGTCTCTCTTCTCTCTCTGTGTGTGTGTGTGTGTCTCATGAATAGATAAATAAAATCTTAAAAAAAAAAAAAGAAATGATGAGAACCCTGATGCTTAAAGACACGAAGCCATTTATGTGAACTCTTGCAGCTAGTAAGTAGTGGAAGTTGAATAATATAATAGGACAAAGGCTATAAAGTAAGCATGAACAGAACGCTGTGGTAAAAGGCTAGAAAAGTCAGGCAAAGCTTCACAGAGAAGGCAACATTGGGTTGGGTTTTGCATGAAGCACAGGGGAGGAAATAGCACGAGCACATTCTGTGCTGGTGACCGTAGTCAATGACTTGCAACTGATCAAGTGTTACCAAATGTCCTCGTCTCTTGGGGCCATGTCAAGAAGTCCCAGAGGCTTAGAGTTTAGGTGTAGAGTATATTTAACTCAGAGCTATAGATCAAAGAGTCAGCTATTCTTACAGATTTCATAGGGTGGGCAAGAGAAGATGTTGAAAGAGAGGGTTTAAACGAATTCCTCTCCATTTCCAAATACAACTTGAAAAGATTCTTAGCTACTAACTGTGGCATTCATCAGTTGTCAAGAGCAGCATTTCCCTTCGTTGGACAAGACTGAGAAGATGCTATATGATGAAATGAGTAGATCACCTGGTTCTAATGCCAAGAGTAATTTAAAAAGATAAAAGAGGGGAAATTTGTGAGCAGGAGCCATACAATTAATTGCCTAGTGACTTTAGTCAATTGGTTACCTTTTAGTATATTTCCCCTTTTGAAGGAAATTTAATTGTCTGAGGATTTTGACGATCTTGGAGAAAAGAAACCTAGTATAGCAGAGAGGGCATAGGTGTGTGTGGTAACAGGAGTTGGGTTCCCATCTCCACCTTCTCGCTATAAGCTGTGTGATCTGGGCATGTGGTGGAACCACCTTGAACTTCACCATATCTAGAAGTGTTGATTTGGTTATGAATGTTTCCTTCACTACCTGTAGGGTTGTTGGAGTCAGAAATACTTGAATTCAAATCCTGGCTTTACTGCTTTCTAAATGTGTAGTCTTTTCTGATCTGTGAAATAAGCATCATAATTCCTCTCTCCCAAAGTTTCTTTGAGGATTAATGGATCCAATGCATATGCAAAGGGTAGCACCCATACATAGCCCAGTCCTTTTTATAAAAAGTCCATTTGCACCTTTCCAATGCTGTGGATTTATTTAAGGGAAGGACCTAGATAGAGAAAGATACCCAGGCAAGAATAGCTGCAAGATGTGTTACTTTACTGTAAAACAGGAGGTCACTAGTTCTGAGTCCTGGTTGCACAGTTGAATCACCAGGGACAATTAAAATGATCCCCAAAGTATAAAGCTCACCACCAAAGATTCTGATTTAATTGGTCTGCTGTGGGACTCCAGTCTTGAGTCCATAAAAGCTCACCAAGTGTTTCTATATGCACTGGATCCAGTCATTGCTTCTCAAACGAACATAAATTACTGCGAAATCTTGTCCAAATGCAGGCTCTGCTTTTCTAGGTCTGGGGTGCCTAAGATTCTGCATCTCTAACAAGCCCTGAGAAGGAGCCGGTGCTGCTAGTTCCCGGCCACTCTCTGAATAGCATGTGATAAACGATCCATAAGAGTGGTTCTTACCTATTCATCAGAATAGCCTATTAGCTCTTTGAAAATGTAGCTCTGGGACCTGGGTCTGTCCCTCACAAATTCTGTTTCACTTGGTTTCAGGAGGGGCCAAGAGAATCACCGTCTATGTCCCTTCCAACATGAAAATCCTGATGCTAGTTTTGTGATCTTATAATAGGACTTCTCTCCCAATGCAATTGTTCAGTAAAAATATTACAGACCGAAGTTGAGTGTATGAGTCATCATTGTCAGAAACCCAGAAGGTGGGTGAAGTCGGGACATGGCTGGTCTCTATGCCAGGTGTATTTTTAATAGCAAGAATCCTCCCTTTGAGTTCATGGAGACCCTCACAGAATTCCCTCTCGGTAAGCACGTTTTACTGGTGACAGAGCACTCACAGATTAATTGGAAGAGTATCCTTCACTGATGGATGATTAACAGGGTGACCCTAGATTTTATTTTCTACTCTCTGCAATACATCATGCTTTCCAAAGCAGACTCCCCAAGAGACATGGACTCATCTTCCTTACCTGGGGACCAAACCAAGGAAAGATGAAGCTCCACAGAGCAACCTGCTTTATTCCACAAAGCTCATGACTGACTTTCGAAAATCTCTGGAACTTTCAGAAGAATTTGTTCCATGGTAGATTGGATGGCTTTTGTCATTCTTTTTCAACCTCTGGGGTTTCTCTGGCTTTTACTAGCTAAAAGCACGTTCTTAGGGGCAGGCCTTTTGCTACTTTCCAAAAAGAATTGAAAAATAACTGCGATGGGGTAAAAAATGCTATAATTCTGGTATCATGGTCTTAGACAACCGTTTTGCATGTGCTTATTAGAGAAGGAGTTGGTTTCTAAGAAGTTTCTGAATCTGAGTATAAAACTGATACAGGATGGTAATGCAGAAAATAAAACTCAGATTTTCTTCCTTCCCCTTTTAAAAGTATTTACACCTGCAAGAACACCTGATCAGTCTACAGAAATAACCAACATAACTTCGCGAATGAACAACTCAAAAGGGCAATGATCGCCCACCAGTTTAGTAGGTCAAATCCCAGGTCACTCAAGTTTCAGGTGCTCAGCTCCATACTATGCTCCCAGTTGGACTTTCTTTTAGAAGAAGATGTCAGAGCAGGGGTACCTAACCTACCATGCCCCTGTCCTGGGCTGAGCTGGCCAGGTAGAGAGAGAGCTGCCATGAGCTGTGATTCAGCAGTAGCACAAAAACCCTAATTGCCTCAAATGCCTTTCCCAAGAGCCTCCTCCCACTCTGCCCCCTTTCCACTGGTGCTCAAAATCTCCACTCAAGCACATCCATCTGGTTCTGAAAGGAAGGAGTGCAGACTATGGTTCTCAGGCCTCTGCCCACTCAGTGGAGCCCTTTATCAGGTTCAGGGGCTGGTTGTCTAGGAAAGACTGGGGAGTCTGTGCCAAGTGGAAGGAAGACGCAGGGAGGACCTGGGGCAGTGTAGTGACAAGCCCCACGTCACAGTGACAGCAGAGCTCCAGAAACTGGGGTACACTGGCCCTAGGTGGTGAGGCTCTGGGGAAGGCGTAGGGAAGTTTCACTTCTAATGTGAAAAGGAGGACTATGTGGGAAGGGAGTACCAAGACAAACTTTCACTATTTTTCAATTTTGACCTGAGTTTTGATGTGACCAGAAAATAATCACTGTGTTTTACAATTCATGTCAAATTAAATTTTTTCTTTCTTTCTTTCTTTCTTTCTTTCTTTCTTTCTTTCTTTCTTTCTTTCTTTCTTTCTTCTTTCTTTCTTTCATTTTTCTTTAAAAAATAGGAGGTTAAACTCCTATCAAGCTACCTTCTTGTTTGGCAATGGCTTCCTTATGAAATTTCAAACAGAGGAGGGGATGGCCTTTTGCCAGCGATGTTTATTTTACTGATTTGCTGATGTGTAGCATTTCTTAGGGGGCAGACAGTTTTCAGCACCTTAAAATCTTACTTCCTGAAGGCCCTTATTAACTTATGAACTGGCCACTATGATGACTTCTGTTGATGGGAGAGGTGAGCTTGCCTAGGTTCACTGTGGCAGACCCACGATTTGAACCTCCGTGGTCAGGGGCCTGGGTCTGCAACTCCTGTGTCATCCTGCCTCTTATGTGAAGGAAAATGTTCCTGTTCTGGGGAGGAAGGAATGAAATGGGGTTGGGTGGACTGGTCCTTAAATGTGAGCTCCTAGACTGATGTGCTGCTAGGTTATCATCATTGGAGCTCTTGCTTAAAATGCAAACTCCTAGGTTGTACACCCGGATGTCTGACTCAGGAAGGCTGGGGTTTTCAAAAAAAAATCGACCTAGTTGATGTTTAGGGACCCCTCAACCTTACAATGAGTCCCAGATTCTTGGATTGGAACGTCAGTCCGATTACCTTAAAATGAACGTGCTCCCAGGAGCACTGGTGGCTTACGCTACCACCTCCCCTGCATTTTCGAGTCATTCCAGTTCTGCTGTCTACACCACAGTCACGGATGGCGACGATTCTGACCACTCCACCCCCAAACTCCATCTGCTGACAACCACCAGGCTGCTTTGAGTCCTCTGAGCCTCCCACACCCTGCCTGCTTTCCTTCCGTGGAAGCCCGGAGCCCACAGGCTTCTTAAAGCCTTAAATGGTCTCTCCTGCAAGGCAAAGTTAACGAACTCGACTCCCCTTCTCCTCTGTGCCAATGATTACACAGCTCAGAGAGATGACCCCACCACTGAACATTACTGTCGCGCCCAGATCGAATGAATCAGATGCAGTAACATTTAAACATGGGACTGGAGCCCGGACTGAGCCTCAGCCCCTCCTTTCCTCCATCTACTTCTAGCATCTTCGTACTTGCAGATCTAGAAGGGGCTGGAGGTTGTGGGCCAGCCTCTCACTCTTTCACATCAGTAAGGTATTCGTGTCTCTTGAGGTGGCTGAGAGGAGCATTTGCTGACTGCACACAACAAGAGGCCCGAGGAAAATTAGCTGTTGTATCACTTTTGCTAATTTGAGCTCTGCTGATGAGCGCACTGACCCAAGCACATCAACCAGATATTTTCCCAGACCCTCCTGACTTTAAGAAGAAGCCTGGATCATACCCAGAAAAATGGAAGCAGAGGAGAAGGAGGCTTGCAAGCCTTCAAGGTTGCCATGGGAAATTGGCTTGCTAGGGAGGGAAAGCCAGTGCAGAGGAGACCTCTGGGAAAGCCAAGGGAGATCTCATCAGGGCCCTGTGTAAAGTACCTGTCACCACCTAACAAAGATACCAGCATCCCCCAAACAGCACCCCTTCTCAGTTCTGGCTTCTGACTTCCAAGAATTTGACGACTTTGCTCTTTAAGATCACAGACATTGCCTTCCTCCTCAGAGCATCACTGGCCTATCATCAGGGTGCCTTGACCGAATACTCTAAATATTCCATGGAAAAGAGAAAATCCACTTTTTAAAAAATCTCCTGCCTGTCAGGAGATCCCATGAAACACTCCTGCTTCTTTCTAATGCTCTGACAAAACATTCCCAAGGCACCATGGAACAAGAAGAGCAAGCAATCTGGAGCCTGACTGACCATCTTGAAAAATGTAATAAAAATGCACGTAGCAGCCACACTTCACAACAGCCATGCTCCTTCCTTTTCCCCGAGTGCACTGTCAATTCCTTGAGCAGTAACTGAATTGATCTAAAACAGATACGGCAGCTCTAGAAGCACACAGCTGATCTCAGGAGCCCCTAATCCAGCTGGATTTCAATCAGATAGGTCAGAGTGCCCTAGATCTCCTCAAGTGTAGTGGCTGCAAACTTAACCTTTTCAGGGGGAAGGGTTAGGAGCATTCTGGATACCTTCCCAGATACCTATGTATTGGGTGCAAGGAGGTGGAAATTATTTTCTAACATAGCTGTTCAAAGGGGGCATTTGAGCCAAAAGTTGAGTAGAATGCTTTTTTTTTTTTTTAAATCACATCCAAGAAGTTTGCATTGATCCATTCTATTACACGCCTGCCGCAATTTCAGCAACAGTTTGGTAGAGATTTGTTATTGATTTAATAATTCCAATTACTGATCTGCAGTGGAGCTGAAGCTACTGCAGTAGACACTGCACTGTCAATATAAAACCAACATGCAAAAGAGAGGAGTTTTCTCTCCTGCTCCCATTTTATTACCTTGAGCTCCTTGACTGTAGAAGAATCTCTGAGCTGACTCAACATCCAAGAGTCTATGGGCAGACTCGACATCCAGAAAATAATCCATTTTGGGGTAATCCATCCTTGTTGTCCCAAAAGCAGAGTTTCAAGACAAAATAGTTACTTGTATGCCTATGAAAAAGGAAAAAAATCCGCAATATGTTACACTGTCAAATAGATGTTTAAAACCATATATATATAAACATGTGTATATACAGTGTATTATATTTGTTATATATTATAAGGACATATATATATATATATATATATATATATATATATATACACACACACATATATGTATTTAAAATTTTGGAATAAGAAATATCCCATGAGAATACTCCCTCATTTGACATTTCCAATGCTAAAGCCACCCTCAACATCGCTTTCCTGCTGTATGAGAAAATGCAACATTTAATCAACATCATTCAAAGAAATATATTCTACTCAGAGGATTTAAGCTAAAGAGAAATAACATACCAGTCTTTTCTTGTTGTATATTAACCGGAAATTAGGCTGTTAAATTCATATGCTATCCGTTTTCAAAAGATCTGTCTGATGAATGGCATCGTTAAGTGTCAGCAGTTCTGCACTGATCCTCAGTTGGTCCCGGGAGTTCCGATTCCCCTAGAACAGTGAGAACCGCCTGGGAATCCGAGCCTCCACTTATAGGTGCCTTGTGTTTATGACACATGCTGACATGTTTGTTGTAAAAATGCCTTGGATTCCTTCCTTTTTGGTGATTCCCTCCAGCACATTTTATAAAGTGCTACAGGATCATCACCTGCTTGCCCCTGACCCAGGCTGCTTTTGAGAAAGAATTCTGCTCTGTAGAGCAATGATCATAATATTATCATGCACTAGCCTGTCAGGAAGCTGATGCACTTCATTAAAAAGCGTTCAGCCTGTTGGGTTCTTTTTAGCATATGTAGCCTTTCCCCGATACTTGCAGAAATAGTCTATTTCTGCAGGATGTTTTTGGAAAGAATTTATAAGACAAAGTCATTAAAATCAAGCTCAGAAGGCTAATCCAATTCGTTTCTCTTTCTAACAGTGCATATTTTAATTTAAGAAGCCAAATCTGATCAGAGAAAACTTTAAAAAATACCCAAAGGTACCCCAACAGCAAATCATACTTACTGTAAAAAAAAAAAAAATCAAGGACTAACTGCAGACAGTCAAAGCAAGAACAATTTCAGCCAGAGCGTCTTTGATCTCACTAAATTCCCGATGAAAGTAAACAATTTTGATTGTTTGATTAGAACAGCGATGAATAATGTATACAGTCCACTGGACCTCCTTTATCACATAAAATGGCCAGAGCATGTTACCTTAGCAACAGAAGGTGACGCCAGCCTCAGCCTCTTTGTATCCTCCACTGTGAGGGAAGAAAATGACCAGTTTCCCATATAAAACTTGGGCACAAAACCATCACCTTCAAAATCGACATGTAACCATCATGTTGTCCAGTCCCCCTCACCCCTTCCATCTCTTATGCACAGAAGTGCCATAGTTGTTTAAAAATGGATTTGGGCTTCAATAATTTATGTTCATAACCCCAAGTCACAGTTTGATTTGCAATTGCAACAGAATTACATGATTAAATAGTTAATAGGATAGAAAAGTTGTCTCGAAATTGTTGGGGGCACCCAGTTCTTACCCTAATGCTGGCTACGGGTTGTAGAGAAAGGCCGTTCTGGCTAGCATATGTTAAACGTTCCCCTGTTATAATTAATACATACATAGATCAGTCACCAGCATCTAGGCTGAAAATAACTCTTTCCTTCTGCGAATCAGTCACTGGAAGAAGCTTAAAAAGCTGCCTGAAATTTCCCAGCCTTAAAAAAAAATGCATTATAACATAGATCTTTTAGGAGACCCCCCCCCCAAAAGAAAGGTAGCTAAAAAAGATACAGGAAAGGAAGAGTCTTGAAGTTAGCAGATACTCACCAGCACTTGTTGACCTCTTGCAGCAGGACACCGCAGAGCATAAAATGAAGCTGTGCAATGCTGCTGAGCACGCGAGCCCAAATGAACAGCTTCTAATTTTCCCTTCAATCTCAATTCAAGAGCACTGAGCAGAGGAAAGTGATGGATTTGCCCATTTTATATTGTGATGAAATGCAACCCCTAAGAAGAGATGTGAGTGGAGCTGCTCTTTAGAACACATTAGACTGCTAATTTAAGAAAATTGAAAGGTTTTGTTTTACTGTCTTTTATGTGTTCTCTCTGCTACCCCCTCAATTTAATTTGCATTTAAAATTATGCTCATGTCTCCTCAGTTCTCCAAGGTGTGGAGTACTTTCTAATCACGATGGCTGTTTGGGTAGGGGTTGGTGCAACGCCACTTTTATTCTGAGCTGCAAAACAAGGTGGGTAATTATAATTGTGAGCTGTTTTCTGGAGTGAAATATAAAGTGAACATCTGATTTCACCCCCTCCCTCTTTTCCCTGGCCTTTCTTCCTCTTCCTGCCTCTGATTGCTTGGTCAAAGCTCTAGCCTAAATCACGCCAATATGTCTAAATGCGTTCTTTTCTGTCTGAATGTAACAAAATAAACCCAAGAGCAAAAAAGGACTTTGGTTGGATATCCTCCCTATCAAGACTCAGGAAAGACTTTTAGACACAATACCCGAAGATGTGCTCATGAAAGGCATAATCATAGTCAAATTCGAGTGCTATAGTGGGTTTTCAACCCTCAGTTGACCAAGAAAAATTAGTAATGAGTATGGCATGGTGTGTGGTGTGTTGGATTGTTAAGAAAAAAGGAGCTACATTTGAGAAGTCTTAGATGGAAGACCACCACACTCCCCTCTCCCACAGATACAGTTCTTCTGGCTGCTTTTGAGACAAACCTGAAAATCTCCTACTGTTTGTCTTGTGGGCTCTCCCACCCAATCAGAACAAATCAGATACTAAGCTGATGCTGCTGAGTTGAGCCTGATGAAACAAGAAGCTAAAACTACCAAGCATATGGTCTTGTAGGGAAGTCCACTTTAGAGCAGAATACTCAAAGCTGTGCTCCGGCCCAAGGACTTACTTTTTCTAAGGTTACATTTCTATTCAGCCTCCAATGGAGACATGCTGAACACTTGACATTTACAAGAGAAGAAAGCTGTCTTCTGGTTTCTTTAGCTTACAGTGAGGTGTGGGCGACAGGTTCTGAACTCTCTATTGTGAATCTACTGAAATCGTAATGACTCATAGGTGAGAGAAAAAAAAGAGAGAGAGAGAGACAGGGAGAGAGACTGCACAACCTACTGGTGCTGACAAACACCGAACATTTAGGTGAGCACAGATGAATGTGTTACTGAAGACAGAGATGCTAAATTGGAAATTTGAAAAATGGAGTTGATTCCCAGAGGTTAGGGGATGGGTTTGGAAGTCCGTCATTTCTGAACAGTTGGCCAAGAAAGGTAAATTTGAAGTGTCTTACAAAATCTACATGTAATAAGAAAGGGCCATGATTTAAGAAAACACAGAGAGGAAGGTTTCACCATAGAGAAAGAAATACATTTGGGAAGGGAATGATTATTCACTTGCAAAACGGGGACTTCATTTTACTAAATAATTAACCACTGTTTTTTTTTTAACATAATAAGATCAGTTTCTGAAATAGATTTTCAAAAAAAAATGCCTTTACTTTCTGTGAGCATAGATATAGATTACATATAGGGATAACTGGGTGAGGAATTATTTTTAAAGGTGAGAAGCATCATAATGTTCGAGAGCCATTGTCACGATCTGATCAGCTCAGCTCTGTTTTATAACTTTAATCCACTCAAAAGCAACATTTATAATGGCTTATTGTTCTGAGGTATAACAGAACCAGACACAGAAGGAGGCAAGGTTAGGGCAAGTATTCAGAATAACACTTATGTAGCACTGAACAATTCAGCCCAAATCATCTTCAAAACATCAGCTCTCAAAGTTAACTCAGTGTTAACATATCTCAGTGAGCAAGAAATAAAAAACTATTTTAAAAGAGGCCAAAGTGGAGTTATATCTTTTACATCAATGGCATTATAACATGGAAGTTTGGAAATGTAAGATTGAAAGAAATAATCCAGGATTATTACAAATACATGACGCGGCAGAGATGTGTGTACTTTCTATTCAGTTTCATGACAAGAGCATATGTGTATGAATGCTCTATATAGGAAGGGAAAAGTATTTGATTAATTCAAAATGGAGGTATATTAGAAGATGGAATCTAGAGACCAGGAAAAATACCAGTTTGTATTAATTTATTTTGGGGGTATACTTATTCATTCTATTGGATCCACAAGATCTAGACATTTTGGGAAAGAAGGTCACATGATTTTTATGTAGACAACTGGCTTTTTTGTTCTTTTTGTATCATTGTGCTAACTTCCATCAGAGTCAGTTTGGGTTTATTGTTTACTAAGAGATGAAGAGTTTTGTGTTATTGACAATTTTATAATTAATTTTACTTGTTTAATTGCTTTACTGGATTCCAGAACTCTCCAGCAGACAATGTTTTATATTTGTGTGGAACTATATGAAGTCCAGCCTTCTTCCTGCATGAAATATTGGGGAAGTTTCTCTTTTCCCAACAAACTCAACTAACTTTAATTTTAAAATGTTAGAAGCTCTCTTAGAATGTGGGAACATTTTGGATTCCTTGGTGGGGTCCCTAGGTTTAAGATCTTTGATTAACTGCTATTTTGCTAAACAAGTAAAGAAAACAATATATTCATTTATTTTTGCAAACAGTTGACCTCAGAATATGTCGCAATAGCAATGGTTTCTCTCTGCTTGGCAAGTCACTCTCTTCTCTCTCAACCCATTCCTCAAAAGAAGTTTCTCCTTCCCTGCTTGCTGAAGATTGTCATCAAATGGTAGGAGACTGCAAACATTTTATATGAGGTTTTATTCCCATTGAACTCTCCCTGGGAGAGGAAACACTTTAAGCCATCATCAGTTACTTTTAATTTAAAGTAAATGAATTTCCAGACTTTTCTTGTGAAAAGATTTTCATGATCGTTGGAGAGCTAAAGAAGGCTGCGAGGGTTGGGAAGGTAGACTGGGAAAAACAAAGTCTCACATGGAGGAGGAAACTAATTTTATCCCATGTAAGCATGTAGTCATGTTTTGAGCCTCACTTATATAGAAGGTGCCAGATACAGACATACCTTGGAGATATCGCAGGTTCCATTCCAGATCACTGCAATGAAGTATCGCAATAAAGCAGGTCAAGTGAATTTTTTGGTTTCCCAGTGAATACAAAAGCTGTTTACACTATACTATAGTTTATTAGGTGTATAATAGCATTATGTCTAAAAAATGTACATATCTTAATTTAAAGATACTTCAATGCTAAACAATGCTAACCAACATCTAAGCTTTCAGAGAGTTGCAACCTTTTTGCCAGTAGAAGGTCTTGCTTCCATATTGATGGCTGCTGATGGGTCAGGGTGATGGTTGCTGAAGGTGGGGTGGCTGTGGCAAGTTCTTAAAATAAAACAAAAATGAAGTTTGCCACATTGATTGATTCTTCCTGGCATGAGTCATTTCTCTGTAGCTTGTGATGCTGTTTGATAAGCATTTTACTCACAGTAGAACTTCTCTCAGAATTGGAGTCAATCCTCTCAAGCCCTGTTGCTGCTTGATCAACTAAGTTTATGTAATATTCTAAATCCTTTATCATTTCAACAGTCTTCACAGCATTGTGACCAAGAATAAATTCTAACTCAAGAAAATAATTTCTTTGCTCACCTATAAGAAGCATCTCCTCTTCTGTTCATGCTTTATTATGAGATGGCAGCAATTCAGTCCCACCCTCAGCCTCTAGTTCTCTTGCTGTTTCCATCATATCTGCAGTGACTTCTCCACTGACATCTTGCACCCTTCAAAGTCATCCATGAGGGTGGGAATCAACAACTTCTTTCATATTCCTGCTCATCTTAATATTTTGACCTCTTCCCATGAATCACAAATGTCCTTAATGGCATCTAGAAGGGTGAATGCTTTCCAGAAGGTTTTCTTTTCTTTTTTTTCTTTTCTTTTCTTTTCTTTTCTTTTCTTTTCTTTTCTTTTCTTCTTTTCTTTTCTTTTCTTTTCTTTTCTTTTCTTTTCTTTTCTCTTTTCTTTTCTTTTCTTTTCTTTTTCTTTTCTTTTCTTTATTTTCTTTTCTTTTCTTTTCTTTCTTTTCTTTTCTTTTCTTTTAATATTTTATTTATTTGAGAGAGAAAGAATCAGTGGGGTGGGGAGGGGCAGAGGAAGAAGGAGAAGCAGACTCCTTGCAAAGGAGCCCAATGCAGGGCTCAATCCCAGGCCCCTGAGATCGTGACCTGAGCTGAAGTCAAATGCTTAACTGACTGAGTCACCCAGATATCCTTTCAGAAGGTTTTCATTTGGCTTTGCCCAGATCCATCAGAGGACTCACTATCTATGGCAGTTAGAGCCTTACAAAGTGTATTTTTTAAATAATAAGACTTGAGAGTTGAAATGATTCTTGATCCATGTGCTGTAGAGTGATGTTGTGTTAGCAGGTGTGAAAACATACTCTTGCTGTACATCTCCATCAGAGCTCTTGGATGACCAAGATGCATTGTCAATGAGCAGTCCATATTTTGAAAAGAATCTTTTTTTCCTGAGCAGTAGGTCTCAGCAGTGAGCTTAAAATTTTCAGTCAACAACGTTGTAAACAGATGTGCTGTCATCCAGGCTTTGTTGTTCCACTTATAAAGCACAGAAGGAGTCGATTCAGCATCATTCTTATGGGCCCTAGGAGTTTTTTTATGGCAAATGAGCTTTGGCTTCAGCTTAAAGTCACCAGTTGCATCAGCCCCTAACAAGATAGTCAGCCTGTCCTTTGAAGCTTTGAAGGCAGGCGTTGACTTCTCCTCTTGAGCTATGAAGGTCATAGCTGGCATCTCCCTCTAATAGAAGGCTGTTTGCCTGCATTGAAAATCGGTTGTTTCGTGCAGCCATCTTCATTAACTATCTTAGCTAGAGCTTCTGGATAACTTGCTCCAGCTTCTACATCAGCACTTGCTGCTTCACTTGACATTTTTCTGTTATGAAAATGGTTTCTTTTCTTAAACCTTATGAACCAATTCCTTCTAGCTCCAACTTTTTTTTCTACAGCTTCCTCATCTCTCTCAGCCTTAATAGAACTGAAGAGAGTTAGTGCCTTGCTCTGGCTTAGGCTTTGGTTTAAGGAAGTATTGTGGATGGTTTGATCTTCTAGCCAGACCACTAGAATTTTCTCCATGTCAGCAAAAAGCCTGTTTTACTTTCTTATCACTCATGTGTTCACTGGAGTAGCATTTTTTTTTTTAAAGTAGACTCCACAGGGATCCCTGGGTGGCGCAGCGGTTTGGCACCTGCCTTTGGCCCAGGGCGCGATCCTGGAGACCCGGGATAGAATCCCACATCAGGCTCCCGGCGCATGGAGCCTGCTTCTCCCTCTGCCTGTGTCTCTGCCTCTCTCTCTTTCTCTCTGTATGACTATCATAAATAAATAAAATTAAAAAAAAAAATAAAGTAGACTCCACACCCAAAGTGCCCAATACGGAGCCCAATGTGGAGCCCAGTGCAGGGCCTGAATCCATGACCCTGAGATCGAGACTTGAGGTGAGACCAACTCGGTGCTAAACTGACCGAGCCACCCAGGTGCTCCTTGAGGTAGCCTTTTAATTTCCTTCAAGAACTTTCTCTTTGCATTCACAACTTGGCTAACTTCTTGGTGCAAGGGGCATAGTTTTCAGCCTATCCTGGCTTTTGACATACCTTCCTCACTAAGCGTAACCATTTCTAGCCTTTGATTTATTTTTTTTATTTTTTAAATTTATTTACTTGTTTATTCAGAGAGAGAGAGAGAGGCAGAGACACAGGCAGACTCCATGCCTGATGTGGGACTCGATCCCGGGCCTCCAGGATCACACCCCAGGCCGCAGGCAGTGCTAAACCACTGCGCTACCGGGGCTGCCCTAGCCTTTGATTTAAAGCAAGAGATGTGTGACTCTCTTTCACTTGGACACTTAGAGACCATTGTAAAATTATTAAATGGCCTTGTTTCAATATTGTTGTATCTCAGGGAATAGGAAGGCCTGAGGAGAGGGAGGGAGATGAAGGAATAGCCAGTTGGTGGAACAATCAGAATACACACCTTTATTGATTTGGCTCATGGTCTTATACCGGTGCGGTTTGTGATGTCCCATAACAATTACAATAGCAGCATCAAAGATCACTGATCACCAATCACTATGACAAACATCATCATCATCCTCATCCTCATCCTCATCAAGTTTAAAATACTGTGAGAATTACCAAAATGTAACCCAGAGACATGAAGTGATTGAAAAAATTCTTTTAGAAAAATGGAGTCAATACACCTGCTCAATGTAGGTTGCCAGAAACCTATTTGTAAAAAAAATACAGTATCTATGAAGTGCAATAAAATGAGGTAAGCCTACCTTCAGCTGGCAGAGATGGGCATTAAAACATCATAATTTGGACCAGGGACTGACACTGCCCCCAAAGGACCATAGACAGACTTCTAAATCCTATTCAAGAACATCATGTCAAAAATTTTCCCCCTTGGCTTATTCTCAGTTAGCAGAAAAATTCTTCAAAATAAAATCACGCAGCTGGACACGTTCTGGACGCATTGGAGAAAGACATATTAGATGAGAGGTGGCATTGGCCAATATGGCAGAAGCCAAGGCCAAGGAGAATGAAGCCTTTAGCTCCACTTGCTGCCCACTTCTGAAAATATTCTTTCCTCTCTTTAAATATTTGTAAAAGGGCTGGTTCACAGAGTAAAGAACAAGGGTTGAAAAAAGTATTGTACTTTTTTACGAACTGGATTCTAGTAAGTTGATCTTTCTTATAATACAGAAATTTCTTTGCTTGGCAGAAAGAATATTCATAAATTATATTTCTCTCTTAGTGTTTATCTAATTCATCTAGAAATAGGGAAATAAAGAAATGTTGAGTAGGGAATGGAGGAATCCTCAAGTAACTCTCTACTATTATAACTCTCAAATCCCTAACTATGACGGTGTGAAAGTGGCCAGTTACTGATGGAGAAATGAATTGACAGTAGTAGCTTTTCTAAACATGAATTTGAGCATGTATTATAATGATATTTAACTTCATTTCTTTTGGTAAGAAAATCACATTGCCTTCAATTCTTTATGTGTAGAGAGAATGTGTAATTTGTTTTCAACTCTCCTGGAGGGGCAAAAACTAATCACAAGTTCAATTGCATTTTCCTAGTCCTCCTAAAAATCGGGATAAGTAGCCTGAAAATATCCCAAGTTGTGTTATATAAAGAAGGAATAGTGATCTCTGAGGGCATGAGTCATAGACTCTACAGAGATGTGGCTCCTGAACTTTCAAAGCATATTAGGAAAATAAGATTGAATATAGCAGTGAGAGCCCACAGGGAGTAAGTTTGAATTGCATCAAAACAGTATAAGTCATTTTTTTAGGTCATTTCAAGGTCATTTTTACAATCCCATATTACTATTGTAAACTGAGGATTACCAATAGATTAGATAGATAGATAGATAGATCGATTGATAGATAGACAAGTTCAGATTAGAAAAAGACTGAGGTAGACAGAGATATAAAGACATTGGAAAAAATGATAAAAATGAATAGAGACACAGTGATAACCTTGAACTCCTTTTTTTTCTTCCCAAATGTCAAGGTTAAAAAAAACAAACAAACAACAAAACTGTATAAATCAAAGGAACTTTGATAACTATTTCATCCTTTTTAGGTTTTTATTTTTTTTATTTTTATTTTTTTCTTTTTAGGTTTTTAATATACTGACACATTCTACAACAAGGTCTATTTGCTTAAATATTAATACTAAATGTTTTACTTGTGCATTTGTGCAAGGGTATTTGCATAACAAATATTATTATTATTCATGACACAGTTCCTGGTTTGATTTCAGAGATAAATGTCTTTGGGATCTATCACCTGAAGGCATGGAGGAGCATCATACCACAGGTATCAGGTTTCCAAATCAGCATTCCTTGCTCCTACTGGGTTGAAGATGACAGAAGAACCACCTTTCCCATGATGCTTATAAAAGGGAGTGATGGTAGGTGGGAGTTTGCTTCTGAAATAAAGAGAACCTTATTGGTACTTACTGAGTTTTAGTTTGTCACAAGCATTATTAATTAGTACCTGGAGATTTTTTGTTCATATTTAGCCTCGAATACTCATTGCTATAAAATAAACACCAAAGAAATGTTTTGCAATCATTCAGGAGACAATGTAGTAAAGTACTTAAAAATATTGGCTTGGGCATCCAGGTTTTGCTGCTTCTTAGCTGAGCAAGCTCACCTCTGTACACTTCATCTTCCATCTCTGTAGAACAAAAATAGAAATAAGGATCAAATGAGATGACCTATGTAGACAACACAGAACCTGACACACAGGAAGCATTTAGGTTAGGAATTACTTGAAAATATTTTTTCAACAGCTGACAAATGTAAGGATTTGCGAGAATAATATATCCCATCCTATGTACCCCAAAGACATCTATCTCATGTATTAGTTGAAATAATACATCTAGATGCATCTAGAATGGTACCTGGCCCATAGTAAGTGCCCCAGAGTGTTAGTTATTATAATTATCTTTCCCCACAGAATGCTCGTGGACTCCACGAGCTCTCCATATGTGTTCTTTTTCTGGTGTGCCATGCAAAGGAGGGAAGCATCAAGAACCCCTGCCAACATATCCTCACCAAAAGGGCAGCTGTTTTTCTCTCTACCACTCTGCTTTCCTTTTCCTGCAACAGGGAGTTACAAACTATAGCAGAATTTTGGCCACTCTTTTTCATAAACTTATCTCTTTCCTCAGCCAAATTAAACGACATAATATATATAGATGCTTGGAGCAGAGTAGGCCCTGCATCCATTGGGTAATAAATGGTTCAACAACAGAAGTTTATATTTTTCCAGGGGTAAGTCCAGACATGTTGTCTGGTCTAAATGTTCAGTCACTATTCATTTATTCATAATTATTTAATTGGTAGATAATTGTTTATCATTCACTGTGTGCTAAGCAATGGATGAATTGTTGGGAATACATTAATAAACCAGACAAATTTGTTTCTCAAGGAGAGTACAAGTTCACCAAACTTAGATTCTCCCAACTTTTTTCATATTAAGGCATACATTGAAAAATGATATTTATAAATGAGTAGATGTGTTGAGGGGCAGTCAGCTCTAGGGGCTCAGCCATCCAGGGTTTGGGGGGCAACAACTTGGTATGCCAGTTGGGAAGCTTTACATAAGATGCTCAACTTTTCTCCATAGCTTTTCAAATTAGATGAAAAATGCAGCATCTAGCTGGTGGTGGGAGAAGGAGGGAGTAGGCACTAATCAAATTTGGTGCAGCATTTAACCTTAAAATTACAGACTGGTAATCCATATCAGAACCTTGAATTAGTGATAAAAATTATTAGGGGGCCAATTAATAGAGGAAACAAAAACAGAGAGGGTGCCACTAAAATTGTTTTACGAAACAATTTTAGGAAGTGATTTCAGGGGCCCCTGGGTGGCTTAGTCAGATAAGCATCTGCCTTTGGCTCAGGTCAAGATCCCAGGGTCCTGGAACTGAGCCCCAAGTTGGGCTCCCTGCTCAGCAGGAAGCCTGCTTCTGCATCTCCCTTTGCCCCTCCCCCTTGTCTCCCCTTGTGCTCTCTCTCTCTCTTTCAAATAACTAACTAACTAACTAAATAAATAAATAGATAAATAGATAAATAAATAAATAAATCTTTTTAAAAAATGATCTCAAGAGTTACTGGTTTTAGACCAATTCCTTATTTTTAAAAATATTCCCCTTGACCCCTCCCCAGCCTACCCTACAATGTAATGACAACTGCCTTGGGGGAGTTACCACCAGTACAAGTTTACACCACTTGTACTCTCCTTGTATTTCACAAATCCCTTCTGGAAGAAAGATAACAGGACCACATTGTTTTTCACTAGCTTGGAAGTTGTGATGCCCAAGGTAGTTGGAAGAAGTCCATGTTCTTTAGTGGGTAGGGCCTTGGGAGTGACATTTTTTTCAGGTTAGTGTAACCTCCTTTAACAGGGTAAACATTTGGGCTGCATTTTTTTTTAGAATCCTTGATTTAAAAAGCTCGTAGCTGTAAACAGCAAGAATCCACAGTCACATTTTTAACATAGCTCCAGAGGAACTATGATTTAAAATCAAAAGTCTTCTCATTCCTATGGCAACCAACAGAAGTATTCAACTAATGCTGCATGCTGTGTACATTAAGCTGTGCATGTTGTACCCCCACCCGCTGCTATCCCCTCCCTATAGATTCAACCTGAACTTCACTGAATGGTACACCTTGAAAAAGGATCTTTTCCAGACACAGAGTTGGTTTCCAACATGCAAGCCTCAAACCTATGAATGTAAAAGGGAAGAGTCCTCCTGAAGGAAACCTTTACACACCCAGAGGGAAAATGTACCCCAAAATAGAGACACCGTCTGCTTTCCTGATTTGACAGGTTTGAGAGCTCCTTGTTTTAAAGCCAGACATGAATCTGTGAAGAGATTCCCTTGAGTTACAACCCTTTTTGGGAGCAGCTACCATGAAGATAACATATGTGGTGAGACAGAGCCAAGAAAGCACCCACTGGGCTGCAGCACAGCTCTGGGAACATTTATAACACATTCTCAGGAAGCTCAGGAGTGGTTAGTCATGGGTGTGGAGAAAGTCCCCCTCTGAGTCGACTGTCTCATAGGCCCTAGGTGTTGGCTGTCACCATTACTGTCTGTTCTTCAGGGAGGACCCCAGTGGTTCTGTTTTAAAGAGTAGGACCCTGTAGCCTGAGATTCAAAGATCCAAAGGCCAAAGCCTGAATCTTGGATGAGTGGTTTTTAAATTTCCAAGGAAAAATCATTTTCAAGGTGGAAATGGCCTGGGATGTTTTGCATTAAACTTGCTTAGATTTGAAGATATTGACAAAATTTGGATTAGTCATTCATTTCTGTTCCTTTGGGAAGAGTCAGAAGAACATTTTGGAGCAGAATGAAGCATGATACTCCCTGGCTTCTCTGTAAAGGCTAACAATTGTCCCTCAGTCCTCCAAAACTTCCTCAGTTAGGATATATGTCTGTGGGGGTGTTGGGTTAAGACTCTGTCTTCAATCACTGTATTCCTGGAAAGTGTAAGGACTGGGAGCTGAGAAACTCAGATATTGATCCTAAATCTATTGCTCTGTGATGATAGGCACAATATTCATCAGCTCTGGGCTTTTCTTTCCCTCTCATAAAAGATGGAGATTTTAAATGATTGAGTCTGTAGGTCTAAAGTAACTTATTGCTCAAAAATGTAGAATTTTCAGGACTGAAGTCAGTGAAACTGAGACCTGATTAAACTTTCTTTAAAAAGATTTGGGCAGCCCGGGTGGCTCAGCGGTTTAGCGCTGTCTTCAGCCCAAAGCCTGATCTTGGAGATCCTGGGTCGAGTCTCACGTCTCCCTGCATGGAGCCTGCTTCTCCCTCTGGCTGTGTCTCTGCCGCTCTCTCTCTCTTTCTGTGTCTCTCATTAATAAATAAATAAAAATCTTAAAAAAAAAGATTTTATTTATTTATGTATTTTATGGAGAGAGAGGAAGGGAACACAAGCAGGGAGAGCAGCAGGCAGAGGGAAAGCAAGAGGCAGACTCCCCACCAAACAGGGAGCCTGATGTGGGCTTGATCCCAAGACCCTAGAATCATGACTTGAATTGAAGATGCTTAACTGACTGAACCACCCAAGCACTCCTGATTAAACTTTCTGACTCTTATTTCTTTTTTTATTTTTATTTTTTTTAAATTTTTATTTATTTACGATAGTCACACACACACACACACAGAGAGAGAGAGAGAGAGAGATGCAGAGACATAGGCAGAGGGAGAAGCAGGCTCCATGCACAGGGAGCCCGACGTGGGATTTGATCCCAGGTCTCCAGGATCGCGCCCTGAGCCAAAGGCAGGCGCTAAACCGCTGAGCCACCCAGGGATCCCTTATTTCTTTTTTTTTTTTTTTTTAAATTTTTTTTTTTTTAATTTTATTTATTTATGATAGGCACACAGTGAGAGAGAGAGAAGCAGAGACACAGGCAGAGGGAGAAGCAGGCTCCATGCACCGGGAGCCCGACGTGGGATTTGATCCCAGGTCTCCAGGATCGCGCCCTGAGCCAAAGGCAGGCGCTAAACCGCTGAGCCACCCAGGGATCCCTTATTTCTTTTTTTAAAGTGAGACCAGAATATTTAAAAGTGAATCACCCTGTGAGACCCATGGTATGGAATCTTGCTGCTCAAAATGTGTCCATGGGTGGACAGCATCAGCATTACCTTGGCACTTGGGAACTGTAGAATCTTGAGCCCCACCCTAGACCTACTGTTTCAGAATCTGCATTTTAACAAGCTTTTCAAGAAATTCATATGCACGTTAAAACTTGAGAACCAATGCCATAAGTTACACACAGACGTGATGTTCTATTGATAAATTTCTTGGCAGCCAGGTAAACTGCTTTAAGCACCATAATCTATCTTTGTCTCAACCGCAAGATAATAATTATTTTTTAATTAAAAAATTTTAAAGATTCTGTTTGTTTATTCATGAGAGACACAGAGAGAGTGAGAGAGAGAGGCAGAGACAGAGGGGGAAGCAAGCTCCCCACAAGGAGCCTGATGTGGGACTCGATCCTGGATCCTGGGATCAGAACCTGAGCTGAAGGCAGACGCTCAACCACTGAGCCATCCAGGTGTCCCTCAACCCCGAGGTAATTATTGATTGTTATTCTCATTTAACAGATGAGAAAACCAAAGTGTGAAGAGATAATGTAACCTGTCTGTGGTTACATAAGAAATAGGTTCTTAAGTGGTGAAACTAAGGTTAGGTTTAAGGTGGACTCCTCCATATGGCCATTCAGCTAAGAGGGGGAAGGAGTGTCCACTAGGCCTTCTTCAGATTGCCTACCCTGAACCCATCCGCTTATTAACAGAGTCTCCTGGCATAAAAGCCCTTTGTTGGACCCTACCCTTCTTCCAACATGGGACATGGATTTTTTCAGTTTAAAAATCCTCATTTCACTCTTATGACAACATCACATGGAAATCAGAAGTGGGATTATGACTTCATTTTTCAGAAGAGGTCAACAAAACTCAAGAACTGAATGGACTTGTCAGAACTGGTAAGTCACAGAACCCAAGCAATAGCACAGGTGTTTGGGTGCCACTCCCAATATTATGACTATTATGCCGATTCAGAATATTCATTGTCCTACCGACCTGTATCTGTGGGTGTCTATTCTGACCAAGACAACAGATGATGATTTTTTTAATTAAAAATTTTTTTAAATTTTTATACAGTATGCATAATATAAAATTTACCATCTCACCATTTTAAAGCGTAGAGTTCAGTGGTGTGAAGTACACTCATATTGTGAGACCATCAACACCATTGATGTCTTTTCTTTTTTCTTTTTTTTTTAATTCATGAGAGACACAAAGAGAGAGGCAGAGACACAGGCTGAGGGAGAAGCAGGCTCCACGCAGGAAGCCTGATGTGGGACTCAATCTCAGGTCTCCAGGATTACGCCCTGGGCCAAAGGCGGCTCTAAACCACTGAGCCACCCAGGGTAGGGCTCCCTGTGGGGAGCCTGATGCCTGATGCGGGACTCGATAACAGGACCTGAGATCATGACCTGAGCAGAAGGCAAACGCTCAACCACTGAGCCACCCAGGTGCCCCTCTGCTTTAAACTCTTTAGGGCTTATGCCCAGAAGTGGAATTACTGGGTCATATGGAAGTTTTATTTTTAACTTTTCTGAGGAACTGCCATACTGTGTTTCCATAATGGCTGCACCATTTTATATTCCCAGCAATAGCGCGAAAAAGGAAAGTTAATTTTTTAATTGAAAGAAATGTTAATTGAGTTTTTCAACTTTTTAAAAAAAGATTTATTTATTTTAGAGAGAGAGAGGGAGGGAGCAGGGGAAGGGGCAAAGGAGAAGAACCTCAAGCAGACTCCCTGCTTAGCATTGAGCCTGACACAGGCTTGATCCCCAGACCCTGAGATCATGACCTGAGGTGAAATCAAGAGTCCAATGCTTAACTAACTGAGCCATCCAGGCACTCCAAAAGTTAATTGATTTTAGTGTTCATTTTTCTATCTCATTCATTTTAGTTAATGTTCTGGGAGATTGAAAGGCTGACTTTTAAACACTTAACTCACGTGATGGTGTTTTCATTCCTTGGAAAGGGGTTATGTTTTATCTTTCTTTTTTTTTAAAGAAGATTTTATTTATTTATATGAGAGATAGAAAGCAGAGAGAGAGAGAGAGAGAGAGAGAGAGAATGAGAGAGAGACAGCACACAAGCAGTAGAGAGTGGCAGAGGGAGAAGGAGAAGCCAACTCCCTACCAAGCAGGGAGCTGGTACAGGACTTGATCTCAGGACCCTGGGATCATGACCTGAGCTGAAGGCAGATGCTTAACCAACTGAGCCACCCAGGCACCCCGTATATTTCTTACTTTTAAACATGGACAGCCTATTGTGAGACTTCCACATTAGAGAAATAGCAATTCTTCCTCTAATTATTTTTCATAGCAGCGAGTCATTTTGAATACTAATATTGGAAGCAAACTGGTTTTAAATGAAGGAAATATATATATATATATTTGGCCTAATATCTCAAAAATAGACCTTCCTTGAGGAAGGTCTATTTAGACCTTCAAAATTAGAGTGGCTTCAAAGCCAATATGTCATTTAAGTGAGATAGAAACATCCATCAAGAAGTAAAAATGGTCCTTTGGAAGGTTTATGTGGTTATGTTGTTTCACAGAGTGAGCTATTGTTGAAACATATTGTTAAATGGTATAAAGGATTTCTCATACCATCATTTGGGCAATGAAATTCAGAGAAATATGGCTCTATCTTATTAATTTTCACTCTGGTATCCTTTAGCTTGTTGACTGTTTTGAATTTCTCTGAAGTTGTCTTCAGTTGAGGAGGCATCTTCCTCAAAAAGCTCATTTGAACTTTCCAGAGTTAATTTTTTCCACTTTAGTTTTTTGTCTGCTCTTAAGAAATGTTGAGACAAATCTATATAGAGTGTACTATATATATAGCACATAACCATGCACACATTGAATGAAAAACTGTTTCTAGAAACAAACATTCTCCTATTCAAAAGATACACAAAACTTTAATTCATTTATCAGAATATAATGAGGCACAGAGGTCTATTTTTTCTCTATTAGGGCTGAATTATTTGTCACAATAACTGGGGAAATCCCCATAGTATCAAGTCAGCAATTGACTAATTGATACTTCCTATCATTTCATAAACATTGTAAAACATGAAAGACATGGAATAGGTGCTGACTTTCCTTTTGAAAAGTTCAACACCGCTATATGGAATATTAATCTGAAGTAATTGATTGTGTATTCATTCATAAAATATTGAACAATATTAGGTTAAACAATATGATCTTGATGGTCCTGAACCACTTTTAGTCTCCAAAAGTACCTGACACTGGTGAGGTGCTAAATCCAGAAATGATCAAAAATAAAATCCTTGCATTCAGAGAATTCAGTCTACCAAAGTAAATAGATTCAAAATACAATAAACAAGAATGGCCTATAATAAAAATATGTACACGGCGATTAGGGTATAAAGAAAATGGAGGGATTAGTTTTTGCTTCATCAAGAATTTTACTGAATGCCTTTCATCAGTAGAGGTAAAATATTTTGATAGAACAACCGACATATTCTTCTCTGGGCTCACAAATTCATTTTAAAGGTAACAACATCAACAAACTTAGGCAGAATGATAGAAGAGATTGCCTGGAAATGTTTTCATCTTTTTGTTCTTGAAATTTTAAATTGATCTATTCTTCTATTCTCTTAAAAATTCATTAAGTAGCCCTTTGGATATCAGCAAAGAGACTCCTCAAATGCTTCACGAACAGCCAAGTAGCGATATTGTTCCATGGCAGGCAGTTCTGTAGATACTCATGATCAGATCCAAGGTGCAGAAGTGTCTTCTAATTATTAAGGATTATGATAATAGTCCCCAAATTATATTTCTTGGGAGATAGGGCTGTAGTCTTTTTTGATGTCCTTGTTTTTAGCCAGATACATGATTTTACATTTGTTGGTGCTAACATATCTTCTAATCCTTGCAAAGAATTCCTTTCTTGTTAAAAAAATTACATAAAGCAAAATAAGCTGAAAAGAACACTTTCTAAACATTTAAAAGTTTTAAACACCTACTCACCTTAAAAAAAAAAAAAAGAAGAAAGAAGAAGCAATAGCACACCAAACCTGTTGATGTCACTTTTCATGGATGTTGACGCATTTAGGTTGTCAATTCTATTTCTGTTCACTTAACCATAGCCTCCAATTTCCACTTATAGAATTTAGCTTGGAAATTTGGCTTTCTTCAAACCGCAATGCCTGAAAAGCTATGTAAAGCATGCTACAATAAGAATACCCTTGAAACTGCCTCACCTTTTTTGGGAAGGATCTTGAGTCGCTTTTATGATGAGCACGACACTTTTATCTGGGGCTAACTGTGGAATGAAAGTATAGAGACAAGAAACCACACTAACTTAATAAGAACCACCATTTATGCATTTGAGTTCATCCTAATACATGAGTACTTATTTTTACTATTTGCTAAATCGACATCTCTTAACTCTGTTGCTCTCTAGGGCAGCTAAGCAATCTATTTGAGCTTACACAAATAAAAATGTTTATTAAACAAAATAATAAAGCAAACAAAACCTGAACTCTTTTAGAGAGTCAAAGGAGGCAACATTGGTGACAGTTTAGTGTTACCCATTAACGTTGCCATTTCTTTGGTTGATTCGAAAGAAATTTGGGTCTAAAGGGAGAAGTTGCACCTATGGAAATGAATTCTCAATCAATATATTTGGAATGTGAAACAGTGTGAACAAGTGCAGTTATAAGAGATAAGGTGTTCCCGCAAGCAGCATTTGTAGAAATCCAGAGCAACTAATCAGAAGTGTAGAGTCCCAGGTCCCACCCTAGACCTATTGAATCAGAACCTGCATTTTGCTTAGATTCACAGGTGACGTCCACGCACATTAAAGTCTAAATGCCTGGAGTCCCTGGGTAGCTCAGCTGGTTAAGCATCTGACTCTTGATTTTTACCAGGTCATGATCTCAGTGTTGTGGGATTGAGCCCCACTTCAGGTTCCATGCCCAGCTTGGAGTCTGCTTCTCCCTGTTGCTTTGCTCCCTGCCCCCACCACACACACACACACACACATGCTCATTCTCTAAAATAAATAAATCTTTAAAAAAGAGTAAAGTTTAAAAGCCTGCTTCATATCTTAGAGGTGAGTAGATTCTTGCCAATGTGCAGATCATGGGTCATGCTTAGAAGATAATGAGTGAGCCCTGGCCAAACCCAACTTAAGTGCCCCCGAATTGCTAAAACAGTAGTTTAAGCCCTGGCTGTGCATTGAAAAAAAAGTAATAACTTTAAATATACACCCAAGCTCAGACTTTGCACCTAGAGATTCTGATTTATTTGTTCTGGGGTAAGGCCCAGGCATTGGTATTTTAAAAGCTCCACAGGTGATTCTAATGTATAGCTAGGGAAAAGAATCACTGTGCTAAGAAGTCTTAAGGGGAAGCAGAAATCTAAATTCAATCAAATATAATAGGATTTTTTTATAATGAGAGCATAACACCAGGAATGTATTAATAATAGAAGCCTTAGTTGCTGTGCAACAGAATGGTGTGAAGGTAATTTCTGGAAGGTATCATCGATGACATAAAACAGCATATTCTTTAGGAAACCTTTGAGGTTGTTTTTTTTTTTTTAAGTTATTTATTTGAGAGAGAGAGCAAGTGAGAGAGAGAACACGAGGGGGAGGGGGCAGAAGGAGGAACAGGCTCCCCAGTAAGCAGGGGTCCTGACCTTCGGATCATGACTTGAGCTGAGGGTAGAAGCTTAACCAACTGAGCCACCCTGGCACCCCAACCTTTGAATTTTTATTAAGCTCTTAACTTTCAAGAGTTTCAATTAATTTAGAGAGCTTATACAACAATTTTTTGAAGTTAGAGATAGGATAGAAACTCGTCATGTGCTGAAGTAGTTTTGGGGGAGAGGGAGGGAGCAAGAAGTCAGGACAAGGAGAGAGATTTTTCTTTTAGCGGTAAAGAGCTGTATGCCTCAATTTGCTAAACCTTGAAACGGTGGCATTTTGTAAGACTGAAAGACTTTGTGTAGGTGTAAGTAGAATGTCAAGGATGAGTCAAAGATTAATACCTAAATTATAGAGTATGATGGGATTTTTATGCCTCTGCCTTGGAAATCAGGTTGGGGAGAAGGAAGTATTGACTGATTCTAAAGTACTACTTCTGTTGGGTTATAATTTAATCAGATGGATTATGCCCGACTCCAAGAAGGAAGAAAGACTTAAGCCATGTATTTTTAAATAGTTCTGCAAATTTTCTCAAGAGTCTAGCTTATTCATTGGCAGCCTAGCTTATCCAATGATGTAAAATGGGATCTCAGAAAGCTTAGGAGTTCTTAATTATCTCAGAATGTGTTATGCACTGATCCTAATAAGATTTTTCCAAATGCCCAGATATGCTATAATTAAAGTGTTGCTGTAATCTCAACAATGACCTACCAGTGGAATGATTCTTATGAAATAATTTATAGAATGTCTGTATTTTTGTGTTCAATAACTGCTTGTTAAGTTCTCCAAACTATCTTGGGTACCTACAGATGGTGTGAAAGAATTGCAAGACACTCTCTCTGTCCTTGAGAAGCTTAAACATTTGTTCAATAAAAACAATAAGAGTTGTGCATCTAAGGAAAATATTTTATTTTCAAAATGCAATAAAACTGCACTTAAAGTTGAGAAAATCTGCAGAGTCATAAAGCTCAAGGTTTTAAAAATTGAATGACAGCAATAATACTCCCAGTGATCTGAGAATGCAAAATAGCTACAGATGGATTAATATCTACTACGATATTTTAAAGAAATTATTGTGTCAGTTTAAGGACACAGAATACAGGTTTTTGTAGAAAACCAAGAAATGGTAATATCTCATAATTCTCTTTACCTTAGAACAGAGACATAATTAGCTGTTCATTCTAATTCTTGAAATAGGGTAGATAAAAAGTGTTGATTCTCTCACCTGAACATGTTAATTTTCCAAAGAAGATGTGAAGGAAGTCCATTCTGAAGTATCTCTTCCCCAACCCTGACCTTGTCTCTTCACTGGTATTTTGTGATGGTGGTGGCTACTTTTAGAAGTGAATAGGCTATTGCAGACGGAAGAGAGTTGAATGTATGATAGGCTTTTAGTGCCTATTCACTATATGCTCCACTTTGAAATCCATTTCTTTTCATTGTCAGAAAAATTCTTTTGGGTGGTATTATACAACTTTGACAGAATGACAAAAAATGAAGCTCATAGACATAAAGTTACTTGCCTACAATCACACAAAGGAGAATTTCAAATCCGGTTTCTTAACTTAAATTCCCTCAAGACATGCCCATTTGTTCCCTGGGTTGTAGAACCCCACCACAGGGCTGAAAATGTAGTAAATTGTAACCTATTACCAAAGGAACACAAGTGTGGCTTGGGGCTCTTAGTTTTGCAACTTTCTTTGGGTCTTCAACCTTAAGGTTTAGGAACTGGGAATGTGGTTCCTGATTCAGAGCCTTTACTGGCTCCATGACTTGGGCAAGTCAACTAATGTTTCTTGTTCGACTCTTTTATGGAAAGAATTAATAATAGTTGCTATCTCATGTGAATGTCTGAGAATTACACGGGTTATACACATGAGGTACTTGGAACAGTATCTGGCATATGGCAAACACTCAATAAACCATTGCTTTTATTATTATCGTGACTCTTAAATTGGGATCTCCAAAGCAATGCTCCCTCCTGGTGCTGCTGATGAGGATGTTCCCCTGGATGGCATAGGCCTCTCAAACTCATCATGCCCTTTGACATAACGTAATGCAAAGAGTTTAACATAGTGGATGGTGAATAAGCACTGAATACATTTTAGCTGTTATCATTACATATGCCCTAACTGTTCTTTCTCCTGTATTCTTTGTTTTTCTTTGTAAATAGCACATTATCATACAGGAAATCACATCCACAAACTGGGGAGTCCCCCCAAATCCCTGTATTTTCTCTATCCAGCAAGATCCAGCCAGTTACTAAGTCCTGCCAATTTTCCTTCCTCCTGAGGTCCTTTGTATCCTCCATTTCTACTGCCTCATCATTTTTGGCTTTAGTTATTTGAAAAGGTTTCCAATGGTCTCTGGGATCCAAGGCATGCCTCTTATAACCCCTTCCCCTTAATGATGCTGGAATGAATCTTTTAAATTCAAATTGAGCATGTCATTCACTTGCCTGAGCTCCTTCACTAACACCCATCCAGACTCCGGGATGTGTTTCTAGCTCCTTTCTTGCCACAGTAAGCAAAACCACTTCCTGCTTGAGCCTCACCTCTCAGATATCTCTGATGTAGCCACATGGTCTTCTGAAGTTTTCTGCATACTTTCATTCCTGAAAGCCATTGCAAATGTTGTTTTCCAAACCTAGAATGAGTTTTCCCCATCTCTATGAAGAAATTTTCTTTTTATCTCAAAAGGTTGGGAAACACAATGATTATTTGCATACATTTAAAAATTTTCAAGTATATGAAATAAAATTCACTATAATGACTCTTTTGGGGAGCTAAAGATTTGCCAATAAGTGGGAGCACAGAATTCACATCAGGGAAGCTTTGTACAGTTGTTAGGGTAGAAATTATTACTAACAGCTCTTTGAGTAGAAACTAGTATAATCTTTTGGATGCTGAGAAAACTATAATCAGAGTCTCTTTCTCAAGGCATCACAAGGCTAAGACAAAACCAAACTTCAAACATTATTGGGGCCACCACCATGGAGAGGGTGAGAGATTCATGTATAATTGAAATGTGTCAGTTTCTCCTCACTATCTAGACATCTTGTGGGACTTGATGTCAGTTTTTACACTGCTCACTGGCACTGATTCAACTGTGTAATTCTCTATACACCATCCTGCTGGGAAATTATCCTGGTACCTGGAGAACGACCACTTGAATTTGATCCCAAAAGAGACTGTTAGGAAACATGACAGTTAACACATTAACAGAAAAACTGTTTAAAAATCCAGAGAGGGATAGTCATACCAACAATTTTAAGGAAGAGAAGAAGCAAAGTTCTAAGCACTCCAGTAAGTGGCTGAGATAGATATTTTGCATGCTAAAATTCAATAACAGATTATCTTTGCTGGGTCAATTTGTCTTTTATATGTAACTCGTAACTGGAAACTTAGGTCATTTATAATGTGTTTCCTCTTAGAATCTTCTATCTTGAACACTTTTAAATTGAGAAGTCAATCTTAAAACTTCAAAACAGGAAGGTTTCAGCTCTACCTAGCAACAGTGGTCTTTGGAGATTCTTCAGGATGCAGTTCAAACTCCCTAATATGAGATACAGGACCCCCCAATTTTTCTTTCAGCAGTTGTCACATGCCATTGCATCTCCACAAGCATTATCCCCTCTAGGCAGACCAAAAGTCTGATTTCTAAGGGCATTTTGCTTTCTGGTGCCTCGTTGCCCTCAGTCATGCTCTTCTTTATGCCCATCCACTCTACTCTCCCTGTGTAAGTCTGTTTTACCTTTCAATACTCTTCTACCAGTTCCTAAAGAATGGGCTAACAGACTGCTCCTGTCTCCCTCTCTGATATTCCCATAATAGTAGAGGCATATTTTTGTTGTGTATATCCACGGTCATGAGGATAATGATGGCAATGATGATGTTGATGGCAAGCATCCCATTCTAGGCCATGAGCTTTTTGAGATAAGCACTCTTCAATCCTTTTCTTTGTCCTATTTCTAACCTCGGACCATGAACATAATACTGTCTATAGAATGGATGAGTAAAACATCGAAGTATTTGCTAGATATTTGCCTTTTAGATGGCTTATTGAAAGAACTATCTATAAAATGTGTGGTTGGCTCTTAGATGTGGTCCCGTTATAATGGTTGTAAATCAGTGTGCTCTTATAGCATCTCTGACACATTATCTTGTATCTGTTGTGTGCAATTTAGGCTTGATTTCAGTGTTTGAGTAAATATCCTGTAATCCTCCTTCCTTCAAGTCCATCCCTGGTGGATAAAATGAGCTGTATATGAGATCCATCTCTCCACTTGCATTATACACAATGGAACAAAGATGCTTCTCCCTCCCAGCTGGGCCCTGTACCATCATCTGAACCCAAGATCCAGCTATATGGTGCCAGCTTCTTGTTTCTGGCCATTGATGTCATTTGTCCAACTTTCTGAGCAATCTTATTCCTAGTCTCTCTTTTGAAAATAAGAGAGACTTAGTAACTGGCTGGATCTTGCTAGATAGAGAAATTCAGCCATCCAATCAATTTTCCAACATCCCCAAATTTTACAAATAGGCTTTTACTTCATTTGAATGGGTAAATGCTCATTTGTTAGAAAAAACCAAATTTTTCTAGTGACCTTATACTCTTCCATGTGTAAAGAACACTATATTTAAACTTTGTGCTTGAACAGCGTTACTATTGTAAGCATATCTCTGGGGGCCAAATTTTTATTTATTTTTAAGACTTTATGGTGCACCTGTCAGTTGACTAAATCTTTGCTCTAACAAGCTGAAGAGAGGAAATGGTGAAAATTGCGAGCCACTGAAGGAAGAAAAACCCACTTTTGAATGAAAGTGCATCGCATCTATTTTGACTATTGGTCTCTTTGGGGCATTTTAACAGAAAGCCATGAAAGTAATACTGTTCTGTACTTACAGAGATGGGTTTAAAACTTGAATATTTCACTATTTGTTGTAGGATTTCATCATTCCACAAATAGCTTTTAAATTTGAGCAATGACTAAGGCTAACAGTTATGTGAACAATTTACAGGTAGAACACATTTTATGCCTTTAGTTTAAAAATAGTCCCAAGGCTCATCCTGTGAAAACTGGTTTAGGGGAAAATCATAAGCAGGACCAGAACCAGGCATCCTGGCCTGGGCAGTAGAGGGGAGTAAGTGTCTCACTCTCTTCTGAACCACTGTCTCCCCAGTAATGGTGAGGCTGCGACCCTCCTGCATTATTTATTTTCTCCCTCCACTTCTCCCAATCTCTGTCCTCCACTACACAGGAGTGGGCATGTGTGCTCACACAGTGAACCCGAAGCCTTTCTTTGCATACCCAAAGATTCATTAACACACTCTGCCAAGTAATAGTCCTTCTGCTCCAGGCTCACACTTGCTCTTTCCTTCATCGATTTTCAAAAGTGGATGAGGGTAATATAAAGACTTTTCCCCTTGCTAGTAGGATGATATTTTTATCCTCTCTCCATTCAACTAACACAGAAAATGACACCAGAAGCCATCTTTCCCCTTTCTCTCCTTTTACAATGGAGACAGTGTCCCTCTTCTAATCTAGGGCTCTTCCCTCTGCATGTGCTTTAAATCTTCTCCCCTTTCATCTCCTTACTGACCTTGATCCATCAATCATTCCTCCTCTCCCCTCTTCTATTTTGATGCAATTTCAGAGATTTTGCAGGAATAGCACAAGAAAATCCATATACTCTGTATCTAGATTCACCACTTGTTTACATTTTGCCCCATCTGCTCCTCTCTCTCTGTCTCAATTCATAAAGAATAATTTCAGATACATTGGAGAGAGAGCCAACTTCTTACCTCCTAAATACTGCAGGACGTATTTCCTAAGACCAACGACACTCTCTGATGTAAACATAGTGTAGTGGTGAAAATCATGAAGTTTAACATTGACAACAATACTAATAGTGAATTCATGGCCCATGTTCACATTCTCTCAGTTTTCCTAATTATGTCCTTTAAATAGCTATTTTCTTTTTCCATGCTAGGATCCAATCCCAGATGACTCTTTTATTAAGTTGTCATATCTCTTTAGGGTCTTTAATCTAGAATAGTTCTTTGCCCACTTTTTTTGTCTTCTGTGATCTTAACAGTTTTATAAAATAAAGCCCCGTGAGTTTTTAGAATGTCCTGTAATTTGGATTTTTTTTTCTTGCAATTACAATTCAGGCCATTCATTTCTGCCAGGAACATAACTGACATGTGTCTTCTTCAGTGCATTGTACCAGGAGGTGCATGAGGTCGTGTTGTTCTAATATTGGTAATATTGACTTGGATAAAGTGTCTGCCATATTTCTCTACTTCAAAGTTATTATTTTTCCCTTCATAATTAATAAGTGATTTGTGGGGAGATAACTTGAGGCTATGTTAATATCCTGTTCTTCCTCAATATTTCACTGCTGAAGTCCAGCATCCTATTATTCCCATCCTGTTGAAATTTTCCAGTTCTCTCATTCATTCCTTCATGTTTATTAATTAACATTTTACTGAAAGAAAGAACTTTCTTTCCCTTAGTCAATCAGCCAATTAAATTACTATAGACGTAAGGATTTTATTTTTTTTAAATAAAAAATTTTCTCTCTTTATCATGATTTATTTTGATATCAGATCTTCAAGATTTGGCTTCTGGCTGTCTCTCACTTTGGCTCCTGGCTGTCTCTCAGTTATCTCTTTAATCTCCCCCTTTCTGTGTACTACTCTCCACCAACAATTAAGCACATTCTTTCTTTTTTCTAGGCTCATCCCTCTCTCTATTGCTGAATCTCTTGTTTGTCCTTCAAAGCTGTGTTTCTTTTATTGTTTTTTAAGATTTATTTATTTGAGAGGGAGAGTGAGAGAGAGAGAGAGAGAGTGGGAGGTACAGAGGGAGGGGAGAGAGAGAATCTCAAGATGACTCTGCACTGTGCAGTGAGCCTGACGATGGGGCCCCATCTCTCAATCTTGAGATCATACCTGAGCTGAAACCAAGAGTCAGACGCTCAACCCACTGCACCACACAGGTGCCCCAAAGCTTTTTTTTTTTCTTAAGATTTTATTTATTTATTCATGAGAGACACACAGAGAGAGAGGCAGAGATACAGGCAGAGGGAGAAGCAGATTCCATGCAGGGAGCCGGATGTGGGACTCCATCTGGGGTCTCCAGAATCACACCCTGGGCGGAAGGCAGACGCTCAACCTCTGAGCCACCCAGGTGTCCCCCAAAGCTATATTTCTTATGGGGTTGCCTGTGCATGCTGTTTCCATTTCCCCCTCCCTCCCTTCCTCGTCCTACTTCAGTATGTTTTGCATCTCTCACTTCACCAAAACTGCCTCAATAAGGCAAAAATTGACCTACTCGTCACAAAATTGAGAGGATTTAGAAATACTCATTTTTGAGATCTATGCCTTTCCTGTCTATTTCTCTCTTGCAATCTCTTCATTGTAAAATAAAACAGACACACAAGATAATGGAGAATAAGTGCATAAATTAGTGAATATTATATATATATATATATATATATATATATATATATATATATATATATATATTGACCACTCTGGTAAACATCACTCAGGCCAAGAAATAGAAACCATGCTGCCACCTCAGAAGCTCTCCTCCTACGAGTAACCTCCACCCTGACTTTTGCTTTAATAATTTCCTTGTAGGGCAGCCTGGGTGCATCAGGGGTTACGCATCATGATCCCGGGGTCCAGGGATCGATTCCCACATTGGGCTCCCTACAGGGAGCCTGCTTCTCCCTCTGGCCTATGTCTCTGCCTCTCTCTGTGTCTCTCATCAATAAATAAATAAAATCTTTCAAAATATATTTTCCTTGGACTTCTGCATGGTTTTATCACTCTTGTGTGCATCCCTATGATAGCTTAGACACTACAGCTTAGCCTCGCCCATTTAAAACTATTGGATGTAACATTTAATCCTCTTTTCATGTAATTTCCTCTTGCATTCTTTTCTTTCCCTTACAATCTGACTGTGAAAAAGCTCTGACCATTTTGCTGTGTATTTTTTCACAATCTGAATTTTGCTGATAGCCATACTCCTGGTAGCATGTTCCTCCATCCCCTCTATTTCTTATAAACTAACAGGTGGGCCCAGACACTTAATCAGAGTCTGGTTTGATTTCTTTGGCAAGACTATAGGTGGTACTGTGTCCTTTATTCAGGAGGCACATTATGTCTGATTGTTGATATTTTTGTGTCATTGATTCTCAATGCCTTGATCTATTTATTAAATTGTAGGAGTTTGCAAAACGCTGAGATTCTAATCTTTCATTTCTTTTGAATTTATTTTTGAAAACCTATTAGAGATATTTTCTCTCATCCACTATTTGGTTAATTGAGGAAAAGCTGGATAAAGTATTGATTCATATTCTTTACTTACAAGAGTTCAAGGTGATTACCTGTTTCCCTATCATCTTCTGAAGAAAATCAATCATTGTTTTTAAAATATTATTATGAACTCATAAATTTAAACATAATGAATGATTTCCAACCAATTGCAAATCTTATCTTTGTTGAAGATTAATTGTTTGAACTTTGGCCAGTGATCTAACTCTTCAAGTTAGACCCTGAGTCTTTTCAACATTGACCCTAATTGTCTTTAATTTCTTCCTTGATATCTGGCATGTTAAGGAACTCCAAAATCATTTCCTGCCCCAGATCCAGAGCCAGCCATTTCTCAACAAGCCCTGGTTTCTCTTAATGGGAAATAACATTTGAAGACGAAAATTTGGATACTGCAAATTCTCTCTCTCCTCAGTGTATATACTATAACCTGTATTTCTTTTCCTCTATACCAAGAATCTTGGTTTAAAAGACTCAGGGGATGAATTAAAATTAGCATATCTCATGATTAATCATTTAATTTATCCAAGTGGTTCTCAATCAAGAGTGATTGTCCTCTTCAGGGGACATTTAGCAATGTTTGGAGACATTTTGGGTTGTCACTCTTGAGGTGAGGACTTTTAGTGCTACTAGTACCTAGGATGCAGGGATGCTGCTAAACATCCTAAATGCACAGACTGGCCCTTAACAGAAAAGTTATTTAGTCCAAAATGGCAATAGTGCCAAGATTCAGAAAACTATCCCCATATTATATATACAAACTATTCCCAGAGTACTAACACTAATGCTAGTACCATCAATTACAATAACTAAAGTAATTTTAAAATATTGTTTGCATATGCCAATATCCTTATACACTTAGGTAATGACAGCACCATATCTACATTGTCAGATCATGCAGCTGTTGCATATTAAACTTTTTCCCTGTAACCTCTCTTTAGTCTTGGTTTTACACATTGCTATAGATTTATTGCTCATCATCTGGCTTCATGTCATGTTTTTCTAGTTGTTTGATTGCTCAAAGCTTGCTCTCTTCTGGTAGATTCTTTTGAAAAGAATTATAGGAATACTATTCTTTCTTTGTGATGATGACTTTTCTATATACTTCTTTTTGATGGTCTGTGTTTTGCTGGATATAAAATCCTTAGTTCATAATCATTCTTTTTTTTTTTTTTAAGATTCTATTTATTTAATCATGAGATACACACAAAGAGGCACAGACACAGGCAGAGGGAGAAACAGGCTCCATGCAGGGAGCCCGATGTGGGACTCGATTCCGGGACTCCAGGATCACTCCCTGGGCCAAAGGCAGGCGTTAAACTGCTGAGCCACTTCAGGGATCCCCCTAATCATTATCTTTGACTATCTTTCACTTTATATTAATCTGATACAAAGCTGTGAGGTCAAAAAGTCTGATGATTATCTAAATTTCTTTCTCTATAAATTTCTTTAAAGTTTAGGATTTTTCTAGAGAATGTTGTACTATTCGTTATTTGGGTCTATGTGGACTTGTGCTCTTTCAATATGTAACTTCAAATCCTTTTATTTAATTTTAGAAACTTTCTCCTGTACTTTAGTTTTGGGTATCCGTTCTATTCTCTTGTTTTCGGTTTTCTTGTTCTTTTTTTTTTTATATTCTCTGTTTATTAGATCATTTTTACTTAACTTCAATACTTTCATTTTTTCTTGAGCCCCTTTAAAAATGTCTTTGTTTCTTTTGAGTTAAAGCATTTCTATCTTTTCATTCTTTTAAATTTCTCTTAAGGCGTTATCTGTGTTTTTTTTTGTTTTGTTTTGTTTTGTTTTGTTTTGTTTTACTGTCGTGCTGTCTAGCTTACTCCTTATTTCAAAAATAATTTTTTCTTTTATTTCTTTTTAAAACGATTTTTATTTGACTATAGTTGCAGTACAATGTTACACTAGTTTCAAGTATACAATATAGTGAATGATTCCACATCTCCATAGCTCCATCTCCAGAATTATTTCTAATTCTTTTTTACTTCCATCACCTCATTTGAGGTCTTCTGATTCTGATATATGTTGCTCTTTCATGTCTTGTGTAATTTTCCTGTCTTTTCCCTTATTTTATGTATGCAGTAATTTTGATCTAGTTTGAACACACCATTTGGAATGCTTGTATTTTGGATAGGATGTTAGTCTGCTCTTTATTTTTTTTATCTTGTAGAAAGCTTGTAAAAAATTTGAACTTGATAATTTTTTATGGCAATTTCCTTTTCCTGAATGTGTAACAGGAGGTTTAGTTCTGATGGCATTTTTAACTTCACAAAACTCTCCTGTCATTCTTACATGGTATTATAAAATGTTGGTGGCTTGTCTAAGATGTCTTGTTTCTGTTCCCCTCACTTTGAGCTAGACTTCTCTTTAGTATGCTCAATTTTTATTTCACTCCTCCAGTGTGGGGGCTGTCCCATGAGGAGCCCTGAAATTCAGTTTCAAGAGTTCAGAGTGTGGTTACTAGTCCAACTGATTGAGATCTTATTGTGAGCGTAGTCACTATAGAAATAGAGATTCAGAGTAAGGAAACCCCTGCCCAGTTCAGCTGCTGTTCCCAAATTGGCCCACTTGACTTTCTAGTGATTTCCTGGTGGCTATATTGAGGTCCTCCTAATCTCAGGTCTGTTGGGTGTCCTGTTGCTTCCATCTTCATTCTCCCACACAGATGCTGGAATGGCATGGGTTTTGTCACTGTTAATAGTTTGTTGTCACTCCCTTGTATTTTGGAGTCTGTAAAGGTGTCTTGTCACTAAGAATTCTTCTACATGCTCCCATATGTTTTGGTTTTGCTATTTAGTTTCTCTATCTCCTTTTATATGGAGAATTTAGGAAGATCCTCAAACTGCTCTTCTACGTGCCTTGCTACCATCTTTCAGACATTCTTGAAATACATTATTGCCTTAGTTTTTATTCCGACAATTTCGTCTATGTTTTTTTTTCTACTTCTCTTACCTCATTTTTACAGTTTTCTAGGCCTCTCTTTCTTTCAATCCCTTAAATATTGGAGTTTCTCAAAACCCTTTGCTCTTCTAACGCTGTGGATTCCCTATGGTCCCTGTGGGGGTTTGCAATAATCTGACAGCTTCCATTGCCACCTCGTAAGCCCTGCTAACTCTCAAATCTGTATTTCCAGCAATGACTTGCCCCTGAGCTTCAGATGCATATATTCAGTTACCTATTGGGTCCCCATTTGGAGGTCTTTCAGATCCCTGCATATTCAGGGTATTCAGAACAGAATTAGTCATCTTACTTCATAAATAGCCTCCTTCTCATCTTTGTTCCTTGGTCCAGTAACAAGCACCATATTTATCAATTTGCTTAAGCCATCATTCTCTTATTTCCTCTTTCTTGTCCTAAACCAATTAGTCTTTACAATAATCCTCTAAGTATTTCTTAATTTGTCAGTTTCTCTCTGTTCCACCCTCCACACAGACCATCATCACCCACTTCCTGAAATCATGCAATATTTTCCAAAGTGATCTCTTGGCCTCCAGAATTGCCCTCTGGCAACAGGCATTGGAGTTAGAACTGTTTCCTCTCATTTCCTCCTTGCCTTCCTCTTCCTCTTACCTTCTGGGATCTAGGACTAGAATAAGAGTTGGGAGGATGGATAATAAAGCAGGTGGAACTGGAGTCCTGTGGGATGTCACCAGAGGGACACATCAGGGTAAATCAGTTTTACTCAAAAAATCAATCTCTGTGTTCAGAAGCTGTGGAGGAGAAAAAAAATTACAAATGGGCTATATTATATAATGGTTTCATTGCCTCTTATGACATGTAATTAAATCTGTTCAAGTCACTTAACGGATGACTAACAGAAATGAAGCAACAGCAGTAGACTTGGGGATCTGTGTGACATTCAGGTCATGAGAGCTGGGAGCAAGATAAGATCTCATATTTCTCATTACTGCTTTTCTTCTGATTACTTTCAAAAATTGTAACATACATGTTTTCTGCCATTTGTTATTGCATTTAAAAATTTGTCAAGGGCACCTAGGTGGCTCAATGGTTGAGCATCTGCCTTTGGCTCAGGTTGTAATCCCTCTACCTATGTCTCTGCCTCTCTCTGTGTGTCTCTCATGAATAAATAAATAAAATCTTAATTTTTTTTCAAAAGGCAATGTTACAATTAGTTAACTATTATCCAACACTAACTTATTAACTGAGTTCCTGAGATTTGACTACTGTAATTCAGGGACTTCCTCTTCAAAGCTATTCTCATGTGTATTTACTTTCAACTCCTTTATCATGCTTGACCATCACCACCCATACCTTCTTGTGCCAGGCAAGGGCTAAAGTTCCAATTTCACAATTGAAAAGTACACTCATTCTCTTATATCTCTGTGGAGAATTGTATTCCATTCTTTTTTCCCTATTGATCTTTCTTCTGCAACTTTTGTTCCCAACTTTTTTTCTTAAGTAGGCTCCATGCCCAGTGTGGAACACAACAAAGGGCTTGAACTCATGACCCTGAGATCAAGGCCTGAGATGAGATCAAGAGTCAGATGCTTAACCTATTGAGCCACCCAGACCACTTCTGTTCCCAACCTTTCTTTTTTTTTTTTTTTTAATTTTTATTTATTTATGATAGTCACAGAGAGAGAGAGAGAGAGAGGCAGAGACATAGGCAGAGGGAGAAGCAGGCTCCATGCACCGGGAGCCTGATGTGGGATTCGATTCCGGGTCTCCAGGATCGCGCCCTGGGCCAAAGGCAAGCGCCAAACCACTGCGCCACCCAGGGATCCCCATGTTCCCAACCTTTCTTAAATCATCCCTTGGACCTGTGCCTGAATTAATGGTTGAGCAGGAGACTTGTCCCCTTTCCTATGTTGGACACTAAGTACCAGGATCCCAATCCTGGTATAATAGGTTAAAAGAGATTTTTTTTGCATCTCATAATCCAATCTGGGCTTCCCACAGTTGGAAGACAGCTCGAACTTGGGGTAGGAGTGGGGAGGTGTGTGTGTGTGTATCAGGGTAGAGGATGATCATGATTTAATCTTTGCTTGGAACACCTTCATTTGTGGCAGGGCTGGCTGATGGTGTTTATCTGGTGATGAGTCTCTGCACAGCCAGAATTTGATGTGCTAGGAGACCCTGCTGGGCATTTTGCTGTTCTTTGTTGCTTCAGCAAAGAAAACGAGAGGGATTGACATTTCTTCTCCTTCTTAACAGACAACCAAGGGGGAAAAATCAACAACAAATTTCAAAATGTTCTCTCTCCCTTGGACACAAGTTACATTTATTCTACATACAAATTTTTCTGTATTTTTTCATCAGGCATCACAGGATGACCATTCAGATTTGTCACTTTCTCAGCCTGCAATCCCTGTAGTGGTAGGAAGTAGGTTACTGAGAAGTCACTTAACTCCTCCAGCCAATTTCTGGCAGGTGAAGAAGGTAAGTCTACAAACTAAATGGAGAAGTTGGAGAATGCGTTCTTGAAACAAGAGGATGTGCTGAGCATTAAGAAAGCAAATTTAAATATAGGAGCAATGAACTCTGAGAAACTGCTTCTGCTTCCAGTGTAGACAAAACCTTCCCACCCCCTTCTCGCTTCAGGCCAATTTCTGTCACAACCCACAGGAAGCAACCAAACAGGATCCCTGTTGGACAGTGGAATGTAGCCCCCAGCATTCACCTCAAGTTGCCTGCTTGTCGGAGTAGGAAGAGTGAGAATATTTTCGTCCATCTAGATTCTTACATAGGGTCTTGACCTTTGTTTCTGAGTTTTAAAACCCTGGATTTCAAAGCAAATAGAATATAGTCCCAGAGACCTAATGTGTTTGCAAATACGGCAACTAAGAAACAAAACAAAACCCAGTCTACTGTGATGAGAGTCTTCAGGCTATCATTTGACAATTCTCCCTGCATTCTTTGATCCTGAAGGAGATCCAAATGTTCATTATGAATGCTGGACAGAAAAAGCTGGGCTGAAGCAGAGAAAATGACTTTTATCACCAAACATCAGTTGGTGTGACAGCATCTGTAAATCTGTCTCAAAATAGGGTGTTGAAGAAAATGAACAGTAGCATGAGAAGGCCATGGAGGGAGACGTAGGCAGACACAGGGACACATAGCCCATGTTTTCTTTTTTTTTTTTTAATAATAAATTTATCTTTTATTGGTGTTCAATTTGCCAACACACAGAATAACACCCAGTGCTCATCCCGTCAAGTGCCCTGCTCAGTGCCCGCCACCCAGTCACCCCCACCACCCGCCTTCCTCCCCTTCCACCACCCCTAGTTCGTTTCCCAGAGATAGGAGTCTTGATGTTTTGTCTCCCTTCTCTTCTATTCCCTTTCACTATTATTTATATTCCCCAAATGAGTGAGAACATATAATGTTTGTCCTTCTCTGATTGACTTATTTCACTCAGCATAATACCCTCCAGTTCCATCCACATTGAAGCAAATGGTGGGTATTTGTCATTTCTAATGGCTGAGGAATATTCCATTGTATACATAGGCCACATCTTCTTTATCCATTCATCTTTCGATGGACACCGAGGCTCCTTCCACAGTTTGGCTATTGTGGACATTGCTGCTATAAACATCGGGGTGCAGGTGTCCCGGTGTTTCATTGCATCTGTATCTTTGGGGTAAATCCCCAACAGTGCAATTGCTGGGTCGTAAGACAGATCTATTTTTAACTCTTTGAGGAACCTCCACACAGTTTTCCAGAGTGGCCGCACCAGTTCACATTCCCACCAACAGTGTAAGAGGGTTCCCTTTTCTCTGCATCCTCTCCAACATTTGTGTTTTCCTGCCTTGTTAATTTTCCCCATTCTCACTGGTGTGAGGTGGTATCTCATTGTGGTTTTGATTTGTATTTCCCTGATGGCAAGTGATGCGGACGGAGCATTTTCTCATGTGCATGTTGGCCATGTCCATGTCTTCTTCCGTGAGATTTCTGTTCATGTCTTTTGCTCATTCCATGATTGGATTGTTTGTTTCTTTGGTGTTGAGTTTAATAAGTTCCTTATAGATCTTGGATACTAGCCCTTTGTCTGCTACGTCATTTGCAAATATCTTCTCCCATTCTGTAGGTTGTCTTTGAGTTTTGTTGACTGTATCCTTTGCTGTGCAAAAGCTTCTTATCTTGATGAAGTCCCAATAGTTCATTTTTGTTTTTGTTTCTTTTGCCTTCATGGATGTATCTTGCAAGAAGTTACGGTGGCCGAGTTCAGAAAGGGTGTTGCCTGTTTTCTCCTCTAGGATTTTGATGGAATCTTGCGTCACATTTAGATCTTTCATCCATTTTGAGTTTATCTTTGTGTATGGTGCAAGAGAGTGGTCTAGTTTCATTCTTCTGCATGTGTATGTCCAATTTTCCCAGCACCATTTATTGAAGAGACTTTCTTCCAGTGAATAGTCTTTCCTCCTTTATCAAATATTAGTTGACCATAAAGTTGAGGGTCTACTTCTGGATTCTCTATTCTGTTCCATTGATCTATGTGTCTGTTTTTGTGCCAGTACCACACTGTCTTGATGACCACAACTTTGTAGTACAACCTGAAATCTGGCATTGTGATGCCCCCAGCTATGGTTTTCTTTTTTTAAAATTCCCCTGGCTATTCGGGGTCTTTTCTGATTCCACACAAATCTTAAAATAATTTGTTCTAACTCTCTGAAGAAAGTCCATGGTATTTTGATAGGGATTGCATTAAACGTGTAAATTGCCCTGTAGCCCATGTTTTCTGTAATTGCCTCCTTGCCTGGCTTTTATGGAAAACTATCTGTGGGGAATGCCTTAGCAGAGAACTGAGGCCATTAGCCTTGCAATTCATCCTTATAGCAAGGCTGGCTGAAGAAAACTTAAAATGCACAAGTGGTTGGGCTATCTATTTTAATCAGTTTTGCTAGACAGTTGCTTAACCATCCACATCGGTTTGCCGGCTTGATCTATCTTGAGAACACCTGCTATCATCATGTCCCATGATCTGAGGGATGGCTGAAGGTCGGGGATCAAGGGGTGACTCTGATAATTGTGCTCAGGTGGGGCTGCAGACAGTTGTAGACATGCCATTTTAAACTATGCAGAGCTGATTTTGTATAAATTGGCAAGATTTCTGGTCCTCTCTATCATCCATTCATTTTGCACTCCTCACCAGTTATGGTTCTTAACTCACTTCCACATCTTGCGGGCACTACTCAACTCTCTAAGATTTTTTTTTTAAAGATTTTATTTATTTATTCATGAGAGAGAGAGAGAGAGAGAGAGAGAGAGAGAGAGACAGGCAGAGGGAGAAGCAGGCTCCATGCAGGGAGCCCAACATGGGACTCGATCCCTGGTCTCTAGGGTCATGCCCTGGGCCGAAGGTGGTGCTAAACCGCAGAGCCACCCGGGCTGCCCAACTCTCTGAGATTTGGCTTCTAGCTTGCAACCTGCACAATGACATGTCGTCACATTCAGGGCATTTGTTCGATCCTCATCCAGTTTCACATGGTAGCACACTCCCTCACTTCAAATATCTGCTTCTTTTTTTCCACCATGCATCTTTGACCATTTTGTCTCCATGTTCTTTGGAAGGTTTTGTTTGCCGCCCATCATTACAGTTGGTATACCTTGCTCTAGTGCCAACCTGGTGTTTCTTTTCTCATCTTATTATCTCTCTACATTGCCTATTCTCATGTGTATAACCGTGAGATACTGCTTGATACTGGTAAAGCCCAAATCTGTCTAGCACAGAATTTTCTCCTGAAATTCAGTTGTTTAGTAAGTCAGGATGGACCTAATAATCTAAATTCCAACTAGGTACCAACTCCACTACAGTTAAACTCAACTCGTCCCATACAGACATCATCTTCTTTAGCTCCCTATGTTTCCTCCAGGTTGACCATCTCTCTGATGCAACAAAATGGGGGAGCAGCCTTGATTCCTCCCTCCCTCCTAATCTCCCACAGAAAATAAATCTCCAAACACAATCAATTTTTTACTATATAATTGTTTAAGTCATCACATCCTCTCTTACCCTATAATCCCTATCCTAGAATAGATACTCTGTGGTGGAGAGTATAGTACCAACCCCCTAATCACTTTACCAGACTTTGGTATTTTCCCTTTCAAATCCATCTTATGCAAAGGCAATGGAGTGATCTATCCAAAGTATTAAGCCAATTCATCCTTCACTGACTTTCCAGGACCTTCAAAATGAATCCCAAGCTTCTTTACATACTATGTGTGTCCCTCTGTCATCTGGCCTCTGCACCTTACCTCTGTATTTCACACTTGAGTGATACTGAAATCCTTGTGTTCTGCATACACGGATCATTTTTTGTGTTTCTGCTTTTGTTCAGACTATTCCTCTACCTTGAAATTTTTTTTTTCCTTTCCTCCCCCCATTTTGATATTCTAATGTTTTACAAATGACTTCAGGTCCTACTTCTTGGGGAAGTTTTTTGCAGTTCTATCCTCCCTGCTCCCCGTACCCACCTGGTATGGGATCCTAGGAAATCCCAAAACTTGTATGTTTCTTTTTTGCCTAAATGGACAATGATTCTCTGTCATGTTTCCATCTCTCTCCCACTAGATTTTGAGTTCCCAAGGTCAGAACCTATTACTTTCATCTTTGGGTGACCAAAGCCAAGTGCAGTGCCTGAACAAGCAAGAACTCCATTAGTGATTGCTGAGTGACTGAATCTGTGAACATCTTTGGTTGTTAGTTTCTTTCAGTAATTTAAAGTACAGGAAAGAGGAAAGACTAGGAAAGGTATAAAAGAACACGTCATTTGTCATTGTTGCATCTGATTGTAAGTGTAATTGCTTTAAAAGAAGCGCTAACTGATGTGGCAACCTAAAAGAAGGAATGGAATGTAGTCAGGATGTGAAATGGGCAGGTGAGGGTTTAGGAAACACACTAAGGAGGGCCAGGCATTTAAGTGGGAGCTTGAGGAGTATAGCAAGAGGTCTGTCTAGCTAGTAGAAATGGGCCCTGGAGCACCCTCCAATGTAAGTCCTCTTTTGTGTATAATAAGACACAGGAACAGCAATGAAAAATGCAGTTGTTTGTAAAAAGGCTAATTCTTTTGCTCATTCCAGTGGGCAGCTAATGAAATACAAGGCTCTTATTTAAGGGTGGCACTTTGGAGAGGGAATCCCTGTGAGAAAACAGAGAAAAGTAGTAGGAAAGCACTCTAGGAAGAGATTTACACAATTCGATGGAAGAATGTCAATAGACAAGAATACTCAGTTCAAGTCATAAGCCGGCCCTCCCAGCTCTCTGAGAGATGGTCGCTGTTTTCAGCACCACGGCTTCCCAGCAGGAAGCCACCATGCATCAAAAGTACAAAATGGGTTTCTCTCCAGATACACCTGTGCATTCCCCTTTCAGTCATGGCCATGGAAGCATTTGGCCTCTTTGGTTAAGTTTTGTAAGGGACATAAGTCTCTCTCTTATTGGAGAGAGAGAGAGAAATGTCATCCCAGGCAAGGAATATCAGGAGCTTGAAATGAGAGTGAGTACAGGTGATAAGTCATTTAGCCTGTAGAGCATGGTAATAATGGGAGACACAACTGGAAAGTTGTATTCAGTGAAATGGTACAATATTTGAACTCTAGAATTTTCCTCCTAGGCTATATGTGTATGCATGTATTCCAGAGATCGCTCTGTGAATATCCAGGGTCCACAGTGGCAGATAAAAGGGCCACATAAAAGGCAAATAAAAGGAGGTCAGAACTAAGGCCACGGCCACAGTTCTACTGCAGTTGAGACCTGCAGGGAGTCAGGTTGGGACACTGCTGCTGTTACCACTAAACAATCTGATGGGTTGGGTCCCTGCTGCCCCAGCCCTGGAAAGCAGGTGGCTCCTCTGTACTTTTGCCACTGTGGCCCCTGGGAAGGCAGAGCAGCTCTTGCCTTTGCTATTGTCCACCACAAAAGCTTCCCGTAGGCACATCTTTTTACCTTTAGCTCCTCATTCAGTCTTGAGTGGGTACATTTGATGAAACAAGCCATGGCTAGGGGCTCAAGCTATCTCCAGTAGAGCCCTGGTGTTTCTTGTTCTCACTGGGAGATGACTTTGCTTCTCAGAAAAACTCATAGGGTAGAGATTTCCTGAAATACAGAAGGGACTAGAAAATTAAAAAAAAATATTTTTAAAGACAAATTTCAACATAGTCTTATTTAAGTCAAATTTTTATATTGTTGTAACATTCCCTTGCTGGGTTCATTCCCTTGCTAAGAGTAAGGTTGGAAATTGGAGTAATATATTGTATCAATTCCATATTAACTCAATAATATTACAAGCTATTTTTGGTTTTATAGCCAGGCAGTCTCCAACCTCAGAATGAATTTGTTTAACAAATTTTACTTAGAGATTGGTTTGGAACTCATCTTTTTCAAAGATATCAAATTTTTGTCATGTAGTTTTCTGGGCCAGGAAACAAAGTTGGGTTTAACCCTAAATGTATCTTAAGTATAGTATAAAAATATTCACTTATGTGTCAGTTGCTTTTCTTTTCTTTCAAAGATTTTATTTATTTATTTATGAGAGAGAGAGAGAGAGAGAGAGAGAGAGAGAGAGAGAGAGAAAGCGAGCACAGGGATGGGAAGGAACAGAGGGAGAAGATAGACTCCTCGCTGACTGGGGAACCTGATGCAGGGCTCAATTCCAGAACTCTGAGATTATGACCTGAGCCAAAGGCAGACGCTTAACCAATTGAGCCACTCAGGTGTCCCTGTGTCAGTTGCTTTTCAAGCTCAACTTTTCATTAATTTCTCTTCTGCAATCGCTTCTTAATTCATTTTTGTGCAGTATATCTATATCTGGGACTATAGTCCCTGAGTTCCTTGTATATTCCAAAATATTTATGTCATTATATATGAAAGACTGCTTAGATGGGTGTATACTTCACTCTTTCTTCAAGGATTTTGGGGCAATTTTTTTGTGGCAAAGTCTGAGATGCAGTCTGATTCTTTTTCCCTGATATTTGTACTTGCAACTTAAAGATTTCTTATCTTTATTTTTTTTTACAGATTTTATTTATTTATTCATGAGAGACACACAAAGAAAGAGGTAGAGACACAGGCAGAGGGAGAAGCAGGCTCCATGCAGGAAGCCAGATGTGGGACTCGATCCCAGGACCCCGGGATCATGACTTGAGCCAAAGGCAGGTTCTCAACCACTGAGCCACCCAGGTGTCCCTATTTCTTATCTTTAAAGTCCAGTGATATTATTAATTGGTTATCCAATCTCTGCAACTTCTACATTCTTTCTCCATCCTCAAATTATTTTCCATACCTTCTCTTCCTCTTCAGAAAGAAGACTGGAGCTCATTTTGGGCTGGCACTCCAGCCTTATCTACTTGTGCCTACTTTTGACCCTGCACTGCTAGGTATCCTATCATATGAATATCCAACTCCCTTTCTCCTGGGCCACTTTCTTCTGAGTAATCATGCCTACCTGTTCCTCATCATGAAAAGTATTATTTTTTTCTTTTCTCCTGCTCAAGCTACAAGCTACTGCTGGTTTTTTTCCCTCACTTTTGCCTTACCACCAAATTCATTAAAAGATAAATGTCTAATTGTTATATAAATAATGAGACCTAGCTACCCATTAATTCATCAAACACCTTCAGTTCTGCTTTTAGCATTTCTCCCTACATGATTGAAAGCTTCCTCATTAAACTACAGGTTTCTTAAAGCTCAGCATCCCTCATATATCCCCACTCCTAACACAATGCTTGCTATACTTGTGTATTTGTGTGTGTGTCTGAATCTTTAAAGGTATTTATTAAAAATTGAGACTTATCCCAGAATTCTCTGTAGCCACCCACTTCTATTAGCTTGACATTAGCTGGCCTAATAGGCAAAGAATGAAAAAATGAGCAGATGAGGAGAGGAAAAGCAGTATATTGCAGAAGAAAGGCTTGTTCTGCTACAAACGCATGCTTCAGCAATTCCATTTGTAAAATCTGTTGGAGGATATGAAAAATAACTTAAAAAATAAGCAGTTAAGACCATAAACTCCATCCCTCCCTATCTCTGCTTTCTTTGCTACTTTTTTCCTTGAGAGCAAATGGACTCTCAGAGCTTTAGTTCTCACCTTGATTTAGGCAGATGACTCCCAAAATTATGCCTCTGACCTGGATTGTCTTATGAGCACTCAAAACCTTTTCTATTTTTCTATCTGACATCCTTGTTTGGTAGGTTTAAATCTAATTGTGTCCAAATTTCAACGTCAAACTTTTTTTTTAAAAAAGATTTATTTATTTATTTGAGAGAGAGAGAAACAGAGCATGAGCAGGGGGAGGGGCAGTGGGAGAGGGAGAGAGAGAATCTCAAGCAGACTCTATGACCAGCGTGGAGCCTGATATAGAGCTCAATCTCACGACCCCAAGATCATGGCCTGAGCCGAAATCAAGAGTTGGGTGCTTAACTGACCGAGCCACCCAGGTGCCCCAACCTGAAGCCCTTACAAAAACAATTTCTATCTTCCTTTTGATTCCTCTCTTTTCATGACCATTTGTATTGGCTTCCTGATTACTCAAGCCCCTTGACTTCTTCCAACTTTTCAATAAATCACTTGCCAGGTTATTTCTTCCACATTGTTAATAGTCCTCCTATCACTTTCCTCCTTCCTATTCTCACAGATATTGAGGCTTTATGTCTTTATTTCTCCTTGGCCTAGGTATTTAAACAGTATCTCCCTGTATCTCCTGTCTATCCATCTTTCCAACCATTATGTACACTGCCTCCAGAATAAGATTTTCAAAAACATTCAGTAGCTCTCTATTGCCACCAAATAAAGGAAAAAAAGAAAAAAAAAAAGAAAAAAAAGTCAGGAAACAAAAGCAACAAGGAAATAAAATCTTCCTCTGGTTTCCAAGGGATTCTGTGATGTGATCTCCTCTTATTTTTCTATCCATCACTCTAAACCAAACTATATTCAGTGTTCTGGCTCCTTCCCTGGGCTCTGTATCTGTGCCAGGAAATCATTCTATAGAGTGTTCATCTCTCTGGATGAAATGGTATTCAGTGCTCATGATAAACATCACCTCCTTAACAAAGCTTTCATGATTCCCTGACCTGGTTATGACCTTTTTCCTTTGCACTGCCTTATAACATTGTCAGGACTCTTCTTGTAACATTTTTCCTGCCAAAATATATTATGGTAATTAGTGAACCTGTGATGTATCACACAGATTGCTAGTGTGCAAAAGCCAGGAGCCATATCTGAAATATGCCCATGTCTCCCATGGTACTTGCCCCTGAGTTCCACATTAGTGATCTCAATTTTTTTGAATTGCATACTTCCATAATTTAAAAAAGGTTGTGAGTTGTCTTGTGTCCCCAGAAAGATATATTGAAGTCCAAACCCCTAGTACCTGTGACTAATCTTATTTAGAAATAGGGTCTTTGTAGATGTAATCGAGTTGTGTTCCTATTAGATTAGGGTGAGCCCTAAGTACAACGATTGGTGTCCTAACAAGGAGAGGGAGCTTGGGAGACACAGAAACACACACACAGAGGGGAAAAAGCCATGTGAAGAAAAGGCAGAGATTAGAGTGTTGTAGCCAAGAGCCAAGGAACACCAAGGGTTGCCAGAAATCAGTGGAAGGAAAGAACACTTATAAAGAAGGATTTTTTTCCTATGGCCTTCTGTGGAAGTATGGTCCTGTTGACACCTTGATTTTGAACATCTAGCCTCCAGAATTTGAGAGAATAAAGTTCTGTTGTTTTAAGCCATCCAGTTTATGGTAATTTGTTATGGCAACCCTCGGGAATTAATATAAACACTACAGACACATAACTAATATATGACATGTCTTACTACTTGTACATATTATATACTTCAAGTATTATACCAATACATTATATACATTTAAAAATATATACTAACATAGATTTTTTTAAAGTATGAGAAAAATGTAAATAGGTTATTATATTTTATCCTGTATCTCAATGGGCATTATTGGATCCTCTGTAGGTATCCAAGGACTGCAAGTTAGTAGATGCTTAACAAGTGTCTGTTGAATTGAATTAATCTCTTGAAGCTGGATATAACTGTTTTGACTTTTCAGATTGAGTTTCATTTTGTTTTTACTTTTTAATTTTATTGCATTATGATCAGAAATTTAATTGATATTACATTGAATTCTCTAGAATTTTTTGAAGCTCTCTTTCTTGCCTAAATTCATAGTTCATTACTGTGAATATTTGGTATATGTTTGGTACAAAAGTATATGTATATTTAAATTATATACCTGTAAGTTGTGTTGTCTTTTTTCTTTTTTCTCTGCATGAGCTATATAATCTACATTCTACTCTGGAAAGGAGCTATTAAAATATTCAGCTACCAGTTGATCAATCTATATCAGTTTTCCTTTATTTATTTAAGAGTATATAGTTGTATGCAGTTATAGTCCTTGGAGTCTTATTTGATTATCTCTCTTCTAGTAAATAATGTCTCTCTTTGATTTCTAAGAATTTTGTCTTAAATTTTATTTTGACTAATACTAAAGTGCCTAAAATGTGTTCTTTTAACTCATATTTATCTGGTAACTTATTTTCAATCATTCAATATTCTTTTATTTTAATTTATCTCATACACTATATTGCTATGTTGTATTTTGTTTTGTCTTGTTTTTAATTCAATCTGAGGTGTTTTATCTTTTGATCTTAATTTATTTCATTTATATTTATCATGAATACTTTTTTTCTGTTATGTTTCTTAGCATATATATATATTGTGTGTATATATATATATTGTGTGTATGTATATATATATATATTTTTTTCCTCTCTGGGACTCCTATATTACACAAATATTTACACTTCCCTACTTTTCCTAGCATAGATTACATTTTCCCCTCCTTCTCTAGGACTTTTACATTAAATAAGCTATTTTTCATCTCTTTATTTCTTATTAATGCCTTCTTGGAGAGTTCCTGGATCTGATATTCCAGTTTAATTAGGTTTTTGATTATACCTATTCTGCCAATTAATCACCTTTTAAGATCTTTCTGTAGCTACCATATTTTTCATGCCCTGTCTCACTAAATGGTTCTTATCTCTAACTGCTAACCAAAGCACATATTTTCAATATTCTCCTTATCTCATTGAAAATTTCTATTGAGCTTATTTTAAATTCTGGTTCTTCATGCTCTTTAATTCTGCTTACTTTAGCTTAGGTTTTCCAGATGTGATCTCACTTCTGTATTGCTTGTGCTTTGTGGATGTCTCCTTATTTTCTCCACAAGCTCATGATCTTTTAAATCAGTGAACTCTACCTGCCAGTGAGGTATAGACAGAGGAAGGGACAAAGGCCTCAGCCCTAGCTCTCACCCCTTCAGACTGGTCAGGGAAAGGGACATATGCCTCTGAGGTTACACCTGAGTTACTGCACATCTACCCTCTTCATAAAATGGTCCTGTTCCTCAGGTACCCTCCAGCACCTCTGCTTCAGGCACTGCTATTTCTGAAGAGTCCCCTCACGTAGTTGTAGTTATCTCACTAAGGGTGGAAGCAGGGTGGGAGGAGGAGGGACTGTATGGAGGGTTGGCTAATTTATCTCACCACTTCTTCTCCCCTTCTCTTCCAAACCAGGTTCTAAAATTTCTCTGATGTTACCTACTCTTCTACCCAGCATTAGGCTGGAATTAAAGTTTTCCTATTCTTCTTCTTTTTTTTTTTTATTTAAATTCAATTTGCCAACATACAGACCATCATTAGCTTCGGATGTAGTATTCAATAATTCATCAATTGCGTATAACACCCAGTGCTCATCACATCACATGCCCTCCTTAATGCCCATTACCCAGTTACCCCATCCCTCCCTCCACCTCCCTTGCAACAACCCTCAGTTTTTTCCCAGGTTAAGAGTCTCTCATGTTCTGTCTTCCTCTTTGATTTTTTTCCCATTTGGTTTCCCCTCCTTCCCTTATGGTCCCTTGCACTATTTCTTATATTCCATATATGAGTGAAACCACATGAAAGTTGTCTTTCTCCAATTGACCTTTTTCATTCAACATAATACCTGCCAGTTCCACCCACGTCCATGTAAATGGTAGGTATTCATCCTTTCTGATGGCTGAGTAATAGTCCATTGTATCTATAGACCACATCTTCTTTATCCATTCACCTGTTGATGGACATCTCGGGTCCTTCCACATTGTGGCTATTGTGGACATTGCGGCGATGAACATTGGTGAGGAGGTGGAGAAAAGGAAATCCTCTTGCACTGTTGGTGGGAATGCAAGCTGGTGCAGCCACACTGGAAAACAGTATGGAGGGTTCTCAAGAAGTTAAAAGTTTTTCTATTCCACAAGGACAGCAGATGAAATACTGGAGGAGAGAAAAGAACACAGTAAAACATGTTTCCCACCTAGTTCCCTAACCTCTGTTCCTGGCTCTTCACTGCCATTTCTGCTACATACATGGCAACAAAGACTCTGAGCCTTCTCTCCCCGCAGGGATTCCCTCCATTTCTGTGTTAGGTTTAAAGCTGTCACTTCTATTGCATCTAACGCTTTGGGTTCGTGGGAGAGAGCCAGTAGGCTCTGTTACTTCTTTTTCATATATTTTTATGCCAATAACCTGCATATCTCTCCCAGGAAAAACTAATCATGTTACAATAAATGCACCTCTTACCATTGTTATTCGATAATTTAGTAAGGAACTTTCACAAATACACTCAGGTTTCTGAAAGTTGTTAAAAAAACAGATAGAACTAAAAAAAAATAAATAAGTAGAACTATTATGAAGAGTATTAATATATAAATGGTCATTAAGACAGGGTTAGCTCCCACTGCTAAGTATTACAAAGGCAGTAAGCCTGGTGAAGCATTTAAAAATCAGAAAAAGCCTCAAGCGGCATATAAGTATCAACAAAGAATTGCTCTAACATGTTTTAATATCTTTAGCAAACAAGCAGGCGGGACTCATCCACATCCTCTATAGTAGGAGAAACATAGCAAAGATGGGTTTTCTGACAGCCCAGAATTTCCAGAAAGAATAAAGTGCAGTGACTGCCTGCCTTTACAAAGCTTAAACACATATGCGCCTTATAGAACTACAGAGAGAAAACACACAGCTTCCATCAGTCCATCATTTTTAGAAAAGCAAAACTACTACTTTATTAAGGTCATTTTAAAAAGATTGTTGCTTATTCTTTTAAGACAATTGTTCCAAATAATTTTCTTTGAGAATGATACTTGGACTATTTAGGGGTCTTTTGTTTGTTTATTTTTGCCTTCTTTCCTTGAACTGTGAAATCGAAAGACACGTGGAATAGAGGAAAACCATGGAGGTGAATCCAGCCCCTGAGGGCAGCTGTCTCTGGAGCTTGTTGCCTTGAAAGAGGAAGCTGTTTTTCCCCATTGCACCAGAAAAAGCAATTCAAGTGAGCTCGATGGCAAGGCTTTCCCAGACATACTAAATTACTCAAAATTTGCTTTGCTTGCTTTCCAGGTTGTCCTAAGAATTGTGAAAACAGTTGAAAAGACAACGAAAGAGAAATTAAGTCTCTATAGTTATTCAAAAGAAGAAACACTTAGAAATGTCTATTCAGCTGCTAACAACACGAATGGTAAATAAATCTATTAATAATGAAGCATTCTGAACACAAAATATACCTCTCCAATATCCAGAAAAGAATCCATAATCTCAGTTTTTATTACAGTAAAGTTGAATACAATTTAGACAAATCAATATTTTCTTAAGAAATGCAGTCAGGTTCCAAATGCCTAAGATAATTTTTTGTGCATTCTTTCAAATTGAGTTTCTTAAATAACTGTAAGTGATTTGTCTGCCTAGACATGGGTTTCTAAAACTCCATGCCTTTTTCCCTTTACTTTTTATTATATTTTTATAACATGCAGAAAATTTTCAACCATACAGAAAAGTTGAAAGAATTTTATAACAAATATTGAATATTCACCAAGATTCTATTGTTAAATTTTACTATACTCATTTTATCACTTATCTGTCCACTCCTAGGACTCTAAAATATCACCATCTACACAGAAAGTTTGCTCATGTCATTCCCAATAAATCTCACCTCCTCTCCACAAAGGCAGGCTAGATTTTCAGCTACCTTAGATGTAAAATTCACATTTAAATGCCACTTAATGATGTCGTGAATCCTTATATCATTTTGAAGTAGTTGGGAATTTACATAATTGTTTTGATTTTTGAAAGCAATCCGTCTAATGAATATTCTGTTTTCTAGACAAACAAACCAGAGCCCACATTCCATGAGAATTACCAATTTCAAATAGAACATATCTGTGTAGCATCACTTTGGGTGAGAGGGTTCAACTCTTTGGGGGGCAGTTCTTCATTTGTGAAGTGGAGATTTAAATACCAACTCTTACAATATTCTGCTTATCTGATTTAAATACCAACTCTTACAATATTCTCCTTATCTGTAGTAATCAGACAAAGTGAATTATTAATGGCAGTTCGCAGGTGCAGCTTTTGAGATCATGTACCTTCTCAAATAAACATTGTGAACTTTATTTCCTGGAAAATTTGGTAGAATTGCATAGTTGGCTCAGTGTGCTGTTGTCTCATTTTTCTCCTTAAAGGCATTTAAATTCTCCCACTGACAAAGCATGGAGACTGACTGCTTTCAGCCGTGGTCCGTAATAATAACATGCTCATTGTTAGTGCTCTCTACTAACACAAGTCAATTTTCTTTACTTAATTTTAACAGTTAATTAAATGGTGGTTTACAAAGAAAATAAAAGAACATTGAGGTCCTTCCCCTACATTCTAGTGTAAGTCTTTTTTGAATTCTTGCCTCAAAACATCCGCAAAAAGAATTGATCAGCTGACCTTAACGATCCAAAGCAATTTCCACTCTGCTAAGTTATTCTGAGTATCAAGCACATGAAACATTCCAGACAAAAGTCCGGAAAAGTGATTGAAGTAACTATTTTGTGTTTATTAAATATCCAAATAAACAGCTTTGATGAATTTTTTATTTCTCAAGTGGTTATCCTGCGATGGTATGTATCTATAAATAAGTATGAATGTTACAGCAGTGATTTCAACTTGAGATATTCAATATGGAAGTCACATTAATTGTAATTAAAATTTAATAGAATTGCTGTTTGCTTGAAGGTCCATATCACACTGTTCTTTAGGATGGAGAAAACTGAAGCAACCTAAATTTCTAATTGTAAGAGAAAGACTAAATAATTTATGGGACATCACACAATAGGATATTATATTGCCAGCATATTCATAGTTAGTAAACTCTGTATAATATGTTTACAAGTCAGTGTGGAAAAAGGCAGGAACATATGCATTATATGGTTTCATTCATACGGGGAATATAAAAAATAGTGAAAGGGATTATAGGGGAAAGGACTGAAAAGGAACATATGCATTATAATATTAATATTGCTTGGGCAAGATCATGGGATTATGGTGTTTTTAATATTTTGATTTTCAAATTTCTTTCTTATACTGCTTTGATTTATTTCTCTCAAGTGAACAATAATGCTTGCAATATACTGCATTGTATTAAAGATGTCCCACTTTAATTTTGTCCAATTACAAAATAGTATGAGCCTTTATTGAAAATACATTGTAGACATGCATTATTTAGAAAATAAGATGGTTTATTTGACATGCTGTTCTAAAATTCTTTTTCTTTATGATATATTTTAGACGGTGACTCATGTCAATTCGTTATATATCCAAGTCATTTTAAAAAATGACTCCAGAGTATGTTATTGTAAGGATAGAATAGAATTTACTTGTCAAACCTTATTTTTACTTTTTGAAGCCATCTTGCAGTGAAACACCATTTTATGTATGTTTAATTTCTTTGAGTACTTCTACAGATTCAATTCCTAAACATGGAGTTGACTTTTTATAAAGAGTGGAAAATAGAAGGTTGGAAAAGATCAATTCATAATAACAGCAACAGAGATAGTGACAGCCACAAAGTAACTACTATAATCCACATAAAATACTTAACAAATATATTTAACAAGATATATATAGATAAGAAATATTATGCGATGCTACTGAAGGCCATGTATTAATAAAGGGAGACAGGTATTTTTCCTTAGCGACTCAGTGTTATAAAAGTATCTCTAATATGTGATTTAAAGTACAAATTAAATTCACCAGTAAGATATTGTTGTATTTTTTTCTTAGCCAAAAAGACTCAATGTTATAAAAATATCACTGATATGTGATTTAAAGTACAAATTAAATTCACCAGTAAGATACTGCTTCATGCACAATAGCTTTATGGTAAATGCTGAAATCTCTTGGAGGCAAGTCTCATTTAATCACTCTTTTCTTTCAGAGTTTTATTGGCTGTTTTCCTTTCTTTCTGATTCCAGGTGAAATTTAGACTTGTCCCATGAACTCCTGAAAACATGCTGCTGGAGTTCTAACTGGAATCACATGGAATTTGTTACGTTTTTTCCCCAGGTAGTCCATGATTTTAGTTTTGTTTTTGCTCATTGTGAAATTTTTTTTCATAGTTTTCCCTATATTTGGTGTTTCGACACCAAGCTTATTCGACATAATTTCATCATGTTCACAAAGCACACATTACTCTGATGATTTTAACAAATTTAAATGGGAAAGGGTGATCACTCTTTTCCAATTACCGTTTTGGTAGCTCTTGAGATTATCATAATTTCCCATTGGGTCTATTATCTTACTTGGATGGTAGAGGACCAGCTAAAAGAGAAACAAGTAGGAAAGCAACAATGGGGAAAGGAGGTAGAAAGAACACAGAACGGCCATTAAAAGATTTATTTTTTTAATAGATTTTACCTATTCACTCATGAGAAACAGAGAGAGAGATGCAGAAACACAGGCAGTGGGAGAAGCAGGCTCCATGCAAGGATCCCGGCTGGGGACTGGATCCTGGGACTCCAGGATCACGCCCCAGTTGGAAGGCAGGCCCAAACTGCTGAGCCACCCAGGGATCCCTGCCATTAAAAGATTTAAATGCAAATCCTGGATTTACCTTTAAATGGTACTGACCTTGGGCTCCTCTGTCAAACTCTGTATTAATTTTCTCTTTAGGTTCATCTAATTTTTCTTTCTTTTTTTTCTTTCTTTCTTTCTTTCTTTCTTTCTTTCTTTCTTTCTTTCTTTCTTTCTTTCTTTCTTTCTTTCTTTTTCTTCTTTCTTCCTTCCTTTCTCTTTCAGATTTATTTGAGAGACAGTCAGGGAGAGAAAGCCAACACACAGAAGGAGAGGGAGAAGCAGACTCCCTGCTGAGCAGGGAGGAGCCCATGGAGGGGCTCCATCAGAGGACCCTGGGATCATGACCTGAGCAAAGGCAGATGCTTAACACACTGAGCCACCCAGGTGCCCCTTCCTCTTCTTTTAAAAAATATTTTATTTTTAACTAATCTCTACACCCAAGGTAGAGCTTGAACTTATGATCCGTGCTCCATCGACCAGTCAGGTGCCCCTAGTTTATTCTTTATTAGGTTAAAAACACAGTGTTTGCTATGTGCCAACCTGGGTACTAAGAGCTGGAAAATCAGCTCTCTGAAGAAGAAACAGAACATTCAAGTAACGTGGTCTTCAATTTCCAATTTCTAGTGTCAGTGTTACTTGTCTTTGGTATCCTAACCAGTGCTGCCAATTTACATCTGGATTGTGGTTTTGCAGATCCTGGAGCAGGTTTGTGTGTCCAGGGTATGGTTGGCCACAAGGAGCAGAAATAATATTCTATGCTCCAGGTTTCTCCTCTGTGGAATGTGGGTATTTTCCGTATAACCTTCTGTGATTCTCTGACCTAGATGCAGGCACACATTTGACCACCCATCAGAGAGAATCAGAAACATGATGTTCTTGGAATCAACAGTTCTCATGCTTTAATGTGCCTGAGAATCACCTGGGGATCTTGATAAAAGTAGGTCTGAGGTGGGACCCAAGACTCTGCGGGCCTAATAAGCTCCTGGGTGAGGTCTGTGCTGTTGTGCCAGAAACCACATTTTAAGTAGCAAGGGGGTAAATCAGTCTAGCAAAGGACTGAGAACGACATGTTCCCTAAGCAGAATAGCCTGCTCGGGCAATCTTGCCACAGCTGGGCAGAGTCACCTAATTGAGCAGCAACAGGTCAAAAATATAATCAATTCTTTCGTGTTGTTCAAATGGCCCTGGAGCATTTTCTTCCCCCTCCCCGTCAAAATGACTCAATACTGAACAACTCCCGCTGTCTTACATCTCAAAGAGGATAATCAAGAAAGAGGTTTTAAGCAATCATGAGCAAAGGAAAAAAAAATAGTGGAAAAAACCCAAACACCCACACCTTTGCCAAACAGCCAGCACAGGAAAATCTGGGAACTTCTCTGAGGACATATACAAATGTATCCTTGGCCTTTATAATTCCCCAAATTTTAATTTTTTAATTTCCCCAATTGTACTTAAATTAATAGCATATTTATGATTAATGATTTGGAGAACTCTGAAAACAATATAAAGTAAAAATTATCTCAAAAAAATTTTTTTTAGATTTTATTTATTTATTCATGAGAGACACACAGAGAGAGGCAAAGACACAGGCAGAGGGAGAAGCAGGCTCCATGCAGGGAGCCTGACGTGAGACTCGATCCCGGGTCTCCAGGATCAGGCCCTGGGCTGAAGGCACACTAAACCACTGATGCCCCCTGGCTGCCCTCATATTCTAACATTCAGATATAACCCCGGCTACTATCTTGAAGAACTTTTTTCTATGTATGACAACACACACACACACACACACACACAATATTTAATTTTACATGACTAAATGCATTCTTCATGTTTTATTGAAAATTGACTGTTTCTACAAAAATAAGTTTATCCATTATCCATAAGTCTTAACACCAGCACTTTATTTAAAAAGATGTATTTTTTTATTTTAGAGAGAGACAGAGGAGTGGCAGAGGGGGAGAGGAGAGAGAAAGAGAATCTCAAGTTGACTCTATGCCTGAGCTTTACTCTGGGCTTGATCTCATGACCCTGAGATCAGGGCAGGAGGGAAAACCAAAAGAAAGACACTTAAGCTGAATAGCTGCTCAAAATTTCATGGTATTGGTACAGCAGAAGCTTGCTGTTTTTCCTGGCCAAATTATAAGATACATTTTTAAAGAGTGTTTTATTAATTTTATAGACCTTATGAATTATGTAAATTCAAACAATATACATAACTATAGAGCAGAGATATTACCCCAAATTTAAATGTCTGAAACATCTTCTCTAATAATAGGTGAGCAACGTTCCTCCACATTTTTTTTTCTTTTTTTGTTGTGCAGTCACCATCTGCCATCATACAATGTTATTGCAATATTACTGACTATATCTGGAACATTTTTCAATGTGCATGCATATATAGCTAGATCAAAGAAAGACATTTTTGTAAAAACAATGAGATTATGCTATGTATATCATATTAAGATTTCACATTTAATTACAAGTGAACATAAGGGAGGAAAGAAATCTGAAGTAAAAAACTGTATAGAATTGTTTCCATACATGAAAAATTATTACTTCCAGGATCCACCCTTTAACTTTCTGTGGGAACTTTGGCAAGTTATTTCACATTGTCTGAGCCTTAGATTTCTCATCTGTAAAATAGGATTAATGGTACCTAAATCATAGAGTGTTGCAAAGCTAAGAAGAGATAATATAAAGAAAACATTTAGAAGAGTGCCTAGGATATAGTGATTCATAAATGTCAGTTATTTTTATATTAGCTCAATTATATAGATTTATTTTAAGGAAAGTTGGTTATGAAAAATATCGGAGAGGGAGTCATGTTTTTGGGTTAGGTCCATTTCTGAAAAAATTCTTTAGCTTTCTGCTATGAAAGGTGGAGGAATTCATCATGTTTTCTCCCCCTCCCTCCCACCTTCTTCCCAATCACATCCTGACTTCTATTTTATTATTTTTGTTTAGCTGAGAGTTTTAACATCTACATTCTGTTCTTCATCCATGATTCCAGCAGTTATTTTTTTTTAAATAGGCTCCAAGCCCAACATGGAGCCCAACAGGGAGCTTGACCTCAAGACCTCAATATTAAGACCTGAGCCAAGATCAAGAGTCAGTTGCTTAAATCAACTGAGCCTCCCAGGGGCCCCTCCAACGCATGTTTAACCGGGTTCCACAATAAAATGAATTCAGTGCTTAATGCTCATCAATTTGGTCCCGTGTCTCCCTTTCTGAGATCTTTATTTATATTTTGATTCGTATTTGATTGCATGATTTCACTTTGGCGTAACTGCTTTCAGCAAGGGCCTACGGGTGCACTACCCCATGATTGTTTCCTCAGTAAGAATGTTGGTCTGTTAGTTTAATGCTTGAACATAAATTTAAGTTGAGTATTATATTCTTCAGTAGTGCTTTCTCAGATTTTTATAATTTTTTTAATATTCTCCCCTGGAATTCAGCAGCAGTTATTTCTGTCTCCGTAAGTAAACCGCATTTCCCCTGGATGACTAAAGATTTCTTTTCCCTCATTATACTTAATGTCCAGGAACTTCTTTGTGACATGTCCTGATGTAAATAAATCTTTTACAGAGCACAAAATGTCTTTTTGTTCTGCAGATTTAATTCTTCCTATATTTAGGGAACTTTTCTTCTGTTATATTAAAAAAAAAACTAATTGCAAAAACTGTCTTACATCTGGATGTAGTCCCAGGGTCCCCAAGACCACCTCCACGTTCACTGATTTATTGGAAGAATTTACAGAATGTAGCAAAGCTCTTATTTGTTTGTTATAGGAAAAGAATGCAGATCAAAATCAGCAAAGGGAAGAGGGACGTAGGATAGCATCCCAGATGGGACAAGAGCTTCCAGCTGTCCTCAAGAGCTTCCAGCTGTCCTCTCCCAAGGAAGTAATGCAAACAGGGCCCACTGATCCCAGGAACACTGTGTGTCAACATGCAAAGAGTGTTGCCAAACAAGAAAGCTCCACCATGCCCTGGAGTTCAGGATTTCACTGAGGCCAGGTACATGGCCATAGCTGACTGCCCCCATAGCTGACCTGTATTTCCAGCTTCTCCAGGGGTCAAGCTGATATCGCACATCCAAGGCCTCTAAATAATAAACACGATCTTTCCAAGAAAGACATTCTAAGGGTCTAGGGGTCACTTCTCAGGCCAAATCTTTCTTTGATCAATGTTAATCCTTACTGTACAACAGGAAACTGGAGACACATACCGGTAGACTAGATAGGTAGTAGATGGATAGATAGATAGAGATTTAGTTTAATAACATTAATAAAACAAAGACCTATGTACCCAGCACTTACTACCCAGATTAAGAAATAGTTTATGTTACTTTTTCATTTTCTCAGCTGTATTACCATTTCTCTCCACCAGAGACATCACTATTCTGACTTTGGTGTTAACTCTCTTTCTCTCTATCTGCCTGCTCTTATTTTTTGAAAATCTGAGTAGCAAATACAAACATAGTTATGTTAGGAGAAGGCCCACTGATGAAGAAAACAAGCTGAACATTCTCAGTCTCATATTCTAACTTCAGCTTCCTGAGAATCAACAACTGCCTCCCATGGGGAGAGATGTGGACAAGGTCACAACTGAAATCTGGGAAACACAGGGCTTACCAAGGTGAGGCATCTGGGGTGTGGACTGTGAGCCAGGTTCTGGATAGCTAGGTTCAGAGAGAACAGGCTACTTTGTAATTTTTACTTCTCAGTTTATATATTAGAGATATTTATTGCTCACCATATATTCATGTGGTCTGTCCCATTTCCTAGAAACGTTGTGGTTCTAGTAGGATCATTTTTCTAGCTCTTGCCAATGTGATGGGAGTGTAGGAGATGTATATTATTTCTGGGAGCGGTTCAGGCGTGGTTGCTAAACCAACTCTCTTTAACCCTCCGCAGCAACTGTGAGAACAAGATGTTAGGAATCAGAGTGTTTATTAGCCTGGGTGCTCAGTGACTATAGGAGCAGGATATCCATGCCAAGGCACATTGGACATGTAGTATGAAAGTGATAGATCCTCAAAGCTTGAGAGATAATTTGTTACCCAGCATAATCCCGGATACTCTGATTAACATATCACATCACGGCTTACTTTTAGCTCCCAAGTAAAGGTGAATGAAGTGCACTTCTGTGGTTTGAAATGAGTGTTTTACTTTTATTATTTTTTAAGATTTTATTTATTTATTCATGAGAGAGACAGAGAGAGAGGTAGAGACATAGGCAGAGGGAGAAGCAGGCTCTTGAGGGGCTGGGGGAGCCTGATGCAGGACTTGATCCTAGGACCCCAGGATCACGACCTGAGTCAAAGGCAGATGCTCAACCACTGAGCCACCCAGGCATTCCTGAAATGAGTGTCTTTAGATGATCTAATATCAGAGCATGGACAGAACAGAAATTTCCACAGCACATGGTTATGCAATCCAAAACACAAGCATCTGAAGCAGGTACATCCAGGCATTTTGGGTTGGATGGCAGTTAAGGCTCTTGGTGAAAACTGCTTTTTGTATATTTGTTGCTTATTGTGATACTTCAGACTGGATTGTTGCCTTCTGATCTAGAGCATAACTATCATTTCAGATTTCCCCTTTCCTTGGGAATTTCCGGAGAATTCTCTTTGTCTCTCTCCAGCACTGGATGACCTATTTCCTTATCCCTAGTCATCTTCTTAGTTGATAATTCCCATTTCAAGAAGGCATCCTCCAGAAGCTTCTTGATGAAGGGTGCACAAGGTTACTTTTTTGGAGATATTTTATACCAGAATGATCTTTATCTTAGCCTCATGCTTGATTACAGTCTGGTTAACTATAGAATTCTAGACTGCAGAGTGCTTACTTTCAGAATATTGAGAGCATTGATGCATTTCTTCATGGTTCTGATTGCTGCTGAGAACTGTGACACCATCCAGATTTCTGATTCTTATTATTTAATTTTTCTTCCGTTGTAAGTCTATAGAGTCTTCTTGTCCTTGGTATTCTGAAATGTGGTAACAAAATGCATTGGTTGCATCTATTCTCATCCATTATACTGGAAGCCTGGCCAATCATTTTTTAAATGCTTTAATTAAATATAATTTACATATAAACAGCTTTTTTGAGATATAATTTACCTATCATGCAATTCACCCATTTAAGGTGTACAATTAAATGTTTTTTAGTATATTCAAAGAATTTGCTATTATTACCATAATCAAATTTAGAATATTTATATTATGAAATTTCATATACTATGTATATATGAAACCCCATAGCTATTAACACTAACTCCAACCTGAACTCCTAGCATTAGCATCGCTAATCTACTTGGTTTCTGCGGATTTGCCTTTTCTGGACTTTTCAGATAAATGAATTCATACAGTTATATAACTTTTGCTAACTGACTTCTTTCATTTAGCATAATATTTTCAAGATACATTAATTTTAAAGCATGTATCAGTATTTCCCTTATTTTCATTTCAGAATAATATTCCATTATATGGATATATCACAATTTGTTTAGCTATTTACCAACTGATGGGCACCTGGGTTTTCCATAGTTTAGCTATCATGGAAAATTTATAGTTTATGTACAAAAGTTTGTGTAATGTTTTGAGTTCTCTTGCATATATTGCATATATATATATATATATATACACAAAAGAACTCCGTATATATATACTTATATATGTATATATATATATATACATATATATACATATATATATATATATCTTCTTTGGAAGACCTTTTTTTTTAAGATTTTATTTATTTATTCATGAGAGACACAGAGAGAGAGAGGCAGAGACATAGGCAGAGGGAGAAGCAGGCTCCCTGCAGGGAACCTGACATGGGACTTGATCCCTGGTCTCCAGGATCAGGCCCTGGGCTGAAGGCGGCGCTAAACTGCTGAGCAGTTTGCACTGGAAGATCATTTTTATATGAGGTCGTTTGTATTTTCATAACATATAATTTTTTTTAAAATTTTTATTTATTTATGATAGTCACAGAGAGAGAGAGAGAGAGAGGCAGAGACACAGGCAGAGGGAGAAGCAGGCTCCATGCACCGGGAGCCTGATGTGGGATTCGATCCCAGGTCTCCAGGATCGCGCCCTGGGCCAAAGGCAGGCGCCAAACCGCTGCACCACCCAGGGATCCCATAACATATAATTTTTATTCGGTGATGTATGTCCTGTTCTGGAATATTTTTTTTTTAAAAGATAGATTGATTAATTGTGAGAGAAGAGGGAGGAGCAGAGGGTGATAATTTTTCAGTCTCCCGTCAAAGTGTGGAAACTCATGTGGGGCTAGATCCTAGGACTCATGAAATCATGACCTGAGCCAAAACTGAGAGTTGGATACTTAACCAACTGAGCCACCCAGGCACCTCTGTTCTGGGAGATTTTCTTAAATTATATTATTGATGACTTTCTCTGCTCACTTGTTTTTATTTTATCTCTCTGAAGTGCCTATTATTATAGTGTTAGATTCATAAATTGGCTTTCTGATTTTCTTACCCTCTTTCTTAATCCTTTTTGTCTTTCAGCACTATTTTATGGAGAACTTCCTCACTTACATTTTTTAAATTGAGTTTTTCAGTTTTTGTTTTTACATTTTCTGTTTCTAAAAGCTTTTGCTTGTTTGAAATCTCCTTTTAAGAGCATCCTAATCTAGTTTCAAGGATGCATTGATTTTCCTTACCTCTGAGGATATCAATAATACCATTTTTAAGGATTTTTTTTCCCTACACAGTTTTCTCTAATTTGGGATTTTCTTTTTTCTTTCCCTATTGTTTTGTTGGTTGGTTGGTTTTGCCTCTTTTGTGTTACAGGTTTCCCTTTAGTTCTTGTAATTCTGGGTTGTCTGTTTATGATTAAAATGAGTTACTAAAGCTGATTGGAAGCACTGAGTTAATGGGTTGGGCTTGTTGTATTCAAACTTCATTATAGGATGATCTTAATGGACTTTTTGTTGAGAATCTCCAAATATCGATGTCTTTAAATATGTCCTCTTGAACTGCTTAGTGTCCCAATTTTCTCCTATTTGGACATCCAAGTGCCATCATTCTGGGAGCCAAAGTCAGGGGAACTGGGGATGTTGCGGGGTGGGGTTGGGGGTCTCTGCAGTTAGAAATCAGTGTGCATAGAGCCACTGAATCTAAATATCTAGATAATAAATCTCAAGGCTTAGCACGAGATGGGAAAGGATACTAAGAAGCTAACTTCTTTGGGAAAAACTCTCTCAATCAGTTTGGCATCTCTTCCATTTACCCACAGTTCTAGAGAGATCTGAGGCTGTGGGTCCATGAACCTTTTGAGAATTCTGTAAAGAAAACTGTGTTGAGCTTCAGCTGTCTTGACTGCATGAGTTTTGGCTTTCTTATATTTGCCAAATAGGTTACCATTGGTCCACTTGCTTTTCAGCCTCTCATTTTATATTTTTGTCTTCTTTATTCTCTCTGAGGTTATTGTTGTCATTGTTGTTATTATTATTATTACCCTGCGGTTGTAGTTGGACATTAGGATAGCAGAAAATTACCTGGACCTATTATATCTTTAAACATTCTTTTTGTTGTTATTATTTTATTTGTTGTTTTCTTCCTCAGGGATAGGAACTATCATGATGATAGATGGTGTTTGTCTATCTTTTGTATCTATTGTCTTCTTTTTAATTGTCTTATCTGTTTGCCCATTTCCTCAGCATTTATTATAATTATCTCAAAGGCTTTTGTCCTTGTCAGTAATTTAATTTTCAGCCATGGTTAATCTGCTTCTTAAGGTTTCTAATTTATTTATTTATTAGCTAGGTAATGGTGAGTTTTTTGTTATCCATTTGTTTCCTTGGCTGGAAAGAATTTTCTCAATTCCCTCTTATTTTATGGTTTTACTGTTTTAACTGAATCTTTGGTTTATGTATTTATATTTTTTTAAAGTTTTTCTCTGACATGAGGCACTGAATGGAAATTTGTGTCCATTCCTCAGTTCATGACTTATTTTATTGTTGTTCCTTTTCTTTTATTTATGGTTAAGGTGGACCACTCTGTCCACACAGTATGACTTAACATTCCTACTGTTCATAATGCTTACATTCACATCTTTTCCTCTGAATTTTTCCTGACTCACCTATTTACTGCCAATGTGGGCATACCTAAATGGGAAGTGGGTATTATTGGGAATTTCCAGGATTTTGTAAAATTTTATTCATTTATATGACTTCTGAGAGGTAGTTGTGGTATCAGGAGATGTGAAGTCACAAAAGAATTTTCAGTTCCTTTTTTTTTTTTGAAGCCTATTTGCCCTTTCTATGCTTGGTTGCTGCTGCTGATTGTTTTACATAACCATTTTTTTACTTGCTTGTATTAACATTGATGGACTGCCAGATATATGGTTAAGAGAAAATAATGCATTCAATAGCTATCTTAATGGTATTAATAGAAGAAGATTATGGCTTTATGTTAACATTTTAACCCAGATATTTCATTCTCTTTCCTACTCTTTGGTCACTTTGGTACTTTTTAATAGATCTCAGTTTCCAGTGGGATTAATCTTAAGGGGTAGCCCGAAGACAACCAGTTTCCCATTTTTAATACCTTATGCACTTAGTGGTTCCCCTGATATTTTGTAGGGTTCAAATCCCTAGAATATAATCTCTAAATGTAGAATTTTTGTTAAAACCTCTGCCTCATTTTTATAGAAATGTCAGATATTAATTAACTCAAAGTGTGATTTGCTATAATGTCTTTTTTTTTCTTCTTTTTAATTTAAAAAACACTACTTGTGATTTGTAATTTGCCAATGGTATATTAATTTGTTTTTCACGAATGTTCTTTGAAAATAGATAGAAAAACTGGCAAGTAAAGATTTGGGTACTCCAAAGCCCCCTCCCCTTCCCCAATGAAAAAGTAAGTCCAGAGTCAGAGAGTTGGTCTCTCAAACCATTTGTCAATTTTCAAAACAGTAATCTATGTTAAAGGTTGGGAAGCTGAGTAGAGTTGTCAACAGGAATGAGTTTATAAAAATTGGAATTCAAGGTCCACCAATGTGTGGGAAATGGTTCACAAAAATCCCAGATTTTTGGTTGAGATTCTCCAAGGTGAAGGTAAAGCAAGCACTGGGATACTGGAATTAGAACATTTCATATAGAATTAAGCCCAATTTTAGATCATATCAATTCCTGATCAAAAAAGGAAATCTTGGATTACTAATGCATCTAGCATAGCTGCCTGCCAGAAACTAAATTATATTTTCTCTGGAGAAAGGTAATATTATCTAGAGTCTCAAAACATCTCTACAATTTTTCATAGGGAATATTTGGCTCTAATCAGAAATTATAAGTCATGTGAAGGGATAAGATTTGACCAAAAATCAAGAGAAAGGCTGGAAAAAAATAGATATTCAGATGCAGATAATGGAGTTATCGGGAACTTCAAAATACATAATACATGTCAAAGGCATTAAAATAAACAAATATGAATTCTAAAGAAACTATAAAAAGAATCACATGGAGATTCCAGAACTGAAAAATGCAATCTGCAAACTCAGTGGATGGTTTAACAGCAGATTGCAAATGAGTAAAGGTAGAATAAGTAACCTTGAAGGTAGGATAGAAGAAAGTATCCATACTGAAGCACAAAGAAATGAAAGGATAAAAATTTTAGAAAAGAGTAAAAGAGACACAGAAGAGATGATAATAATATCTAACATGTGTGATTGATGTGCCATAAGAGAAAGAAAGAGAATGGGTGGTAGTATTATTTAGAGAGAAGTGTCTGGCAATTTTTAATTGATGAAAGACATCAAGCTATATATTCAAGAGGTGCTAAGAACTCTAAGCTGGTTAAATATAAAATACATCTTATCTATATCCATTGTACTAAGCAACTGAAAACAAAAAGGGACATCCAAAATCACCCAGAAGAATGAACAAGTAATGCTTGGGTCTTATTTAAGAAATACAGCAATATTGAAACCTAAACTCATTCTCAATTATATTCTTAGCCTTATTTTCCTTGCCTTTTTAAAGAAAAATAAGATGATGCTACACATACTATTAAGAAACTTGCCTTATTCTCTGAACAATATATCTTATACATCTTTCAATGTCAGCAAATGTAAACCTATGTGGTTCTTTTTGATTGCTGTAAGGCATTCCAATATTGATTTAATCTTACATTGATGGAGATTAAAAAAAAAAACAGAACAAATAATTTACAACAAAACCCAAAACATTAAATATTCACTTAGCACATATTGTACCTGATACTATACCAGGTACAAGTATTTAATAAGCATTAACTGACATTTAAGTTATATGTTATTTCCAATTTTTTATTAATGATGCTGGCATGATTACACTTATTTCCAGAAGTACTGTGTAAAGATATACAGATGCACATACATGTATAAAATCCCAGAAGTACCTACAAGGAAGCCTATATCTTTCAACAGTGTTTCTGGAAGTATCTCTAGCCTAAATTCCTGGAAGAAATGTTACATTGTTAGAGATTTATGCATTTAAATTTTGGCAGATACCACCAAAATGTCACACACAAAATATATCACTGCCACAAATTTATTTTCTGTCAGGAAAGGTAAGCCTCATGTATCTTAAAAAAATAAAAAAGATTTACTTATTTATTTTAGAGAGGGAGGAGACAAGCAGACTCCCTGCTGGGCTAGCAGCCCAACATGGGGCTCTAAAGATAGCTGCTTAATCAACTGAGCCACCCAGACATACACACCCCCTTTTTTCCCCAGATTTATTTATTTATATGAGAGAGAGAGAGAGAGAGAGCGAGTGAGCAGGGGAGACACAGAGGAGGAGGGAGAGGGAGAAAGTGTCCCAAGCAGACTCTGCTCAGAGCCAAATACTGGGCTCGATCTCATGACCATGGGATCATGACCCGAGTGAAAACCAAGAGCCTGATGCTCAACTGACTGAGCCACTCAGGGGCTCCTAGTTGGGTTTCCTTTCAAATGCAGACAAAACTATCTTATACAAAATTGTACCAATGTATCGACCCCCCAGCATTTGATGAAAATGTTATTTCTCCACTGTATTGTTGGAACTGAATATTATCAGTCATTTCAATTTCATCCAATCTAGTAGACAAAAATTATAGCTCATCTTAATTTTCATTTCTCATTGTTAGTGAGATTGATCGGCTTTTCATATACTCATATCATTTTTTGTTTGTGATGTAATGATTGATATCTGTTGCTCTCTGTTGGGTTGTCTTTAGAAGCCTTGCAGACGCTTGAATTTGCAGGAGGAGGCTATATTGATTCTTTTTCTCTTTTTGTGTTTCTGGTTGTATTAAATGTATGGTCATTTCAGTGTTCATTAGTGTCTCTCCCAAACAGTAGGCTGAAGGAGGAAGAGAAGATGAACTTCAATCCATCCACCTGGGGTTGCATGAATCTCATCACCTTCATATATACTTGAGCATTTTTGGAAGTCAGAGTGCAAAGTTGAATTGTTTCTCACTGAGAAATGATTTTTATGCAAAGTAGCATAGCATCTCCCTCACACAGAGTAAACAGAGAGGGTATGCGTGTGCTTGCCATAGCTACAGGCATGTTTAAAAATAATCCGCATTTAAAAAACATTGTGGTGCTTTCTAGTACTTTCTAGTATTACTGAGTGCTTGAAATAATTATATAAGTGTGGGTTTTTACAACCACAGTACAAATGACTTTGCAGGATAAACTGAAATGTTGATAACGATTTATAGCACTTACTTAGTTGATGATATGCGTGGTATAGTATGCACAGGAATAAATTATAATAAAATTTAATCACTTTTCATTTCATTTCTGTGCTGTGCCTAAATTCTGCTAATCTTCATAGCATTAATCAACAGTAGAAATAGTCACAAGTATTATTTTAAAGTTATATGAATATCTATATACTGACATATATATGCATATCTATATCTATCTATCTATCTATCTATCTATCTATCTATCTATCTATCTATCATCTATCTCCAAACCTGAGATAGTATTCCTCTAAATTATTCTTCAGTAAAAGGGTGATTTCAATCAATCACCATTTATAAGAATTGAAATGATGTACAACGTGATCTGATGTCAACTTATTTTTGTCTGGGTTTCAACCCGCTACCTTATTTAACGTCTCATGACTTCAAATATTTTTTATCCGTATTCTTGAATAGCCTCCATCGAAAATGATGTTACTTTCAAGTAGTGATAAATGTATTTTTTCTAATACTGACATCTTCTTTTGTTTATTTTAATGTATGATGTCTTACTTCTAGAATCCAGATAAATAATGGTGGTGCCCTTGTATGTTTTGTTTGTTTCTGATATTACTGTGATAAATCAAGTATTTATTACTGAATAGGTTGTGGTGTCTGGTTTTAGATGAAAACTATTATGTTTAGGAAGTATATATTCCTCATTAACTAACAGTTTGTGAAAATTACCTCCTGCTTGGTATAAAAAATATTTTAGGAGAGTCTTAAAAATAATTTGATGCTTTGGTTTAACCTTTTTATTTTTATTATTTATTTATTTATTTATTTATTTATTTATTTATTTATTTTGGTTTAACCTTTTTAAAATAAACTTCCAGTAGGTAAAATAATCTGGGTAATTGTACTTATTAGAATTTATTCAAGTTTTCTTTACAGTGGGTATATGATTTAAAAATATTTTGAGGCATTTAATAAAGATATGTAGGTATGATACAAGGACACCCACATATTTACACATACGTACACATATTTTTATTGAATCCAGATTTATTGGCTTTGGCGATTTCACTTAGAAATTGATTTTTGAGACTAAAAACGAGCATGGCAGCATTTGAAGGAAGCTATTCCTGTTTTGTGTTAAATGGACTCATATCTGACCCATATGTGGCCTCTTTGTAACAATGGCTGTGATCACACATACAGAAGAGGTCTGTTAGAGGGAGTAACCAAGCTTAGGTATTTGAGGAAATAAAAACTGTTTGGAGATTATTTTCAAAGTATTTAAAAGCATAATAGATGTGTTCCCATTATGTGCAAGAAAACTCACAATAATTGTTTCAGTTACTTACATAACAAGCAACTGTAAAACTATGTTGTGGCACAGTGATATGTGTTTATTGTGTGGGGTCAGCCTTGGGGTTAACCAAGAGTCTCTGCTGATCTGATTGAGAACATTCACCTGCTGGAAGGTGGCTGATGCAGGTTGGCCATGACCAAGATGATGAGCTACCCAGCACTGCTCAATATGAGTCTCATTCATTATCTGGGAGACTAACCAGGGCATGTTGTCTTGGGGATGATGGGAAAACAAAGGTCAGCAAGCAGCCTCGTGCAAAGCCCCTTGAGGTCTAGTCTTAGAACTAGCCCACTGTCACTTCCACTTATCCTAAAGGTCAAATCAAGGCATCAAGGATGAAGAAATACTCCATCTTTAGAGGAAGAACTCCGAAGTCACTTTAACAAAAGGTGTGGAAACAAGAAAGGGTAAAGAATGCAGTTAATTTACCACAATATTTAACTAAGCCTCTTTTGCAGGAGGAATTTCATCAAGTTAACCTGGCTTTCTTTTTCTCATGCCAATTAGATGCACTGACCATTACTTACGAAGATTTTGATGAATCAAACATGCTATAATCAATTAATATTTAATATTCGACATTGTATTCATAAAATATTTTGAAATATAGAAGTGATGAATAGCTTAATAAAGCTGAAATTTAAAAAAAATTAAGAAGAGAACATGATAAAAGTGGACCTTCATAGTAAAAAGTTTGTGTGTAATTGGTACATTTGATGCTGTTAGTGTATCAGGCTACAAAGAAATAAATATAGTGACGCTATGGTTCTATGGATGTAAAATTCTTATTTTGTAGTTGGATTTTCTAGAATAATGACCTAATTTTCCTTCAGTTTTTGAACTTGGGACCTAGCTAAACTAGTTTGCAGGGCAAAAAAAAATGCATCTCTTTTCTTTAAGATGTTTTATCTTTTAATTTTTATTATTCTGGACTAGGAGAAAGTGGTAGAAGGCACTCAGTACTTCAGTAGCTGGAAGACTGTCTTTTCACTTTCAGAGATCACAAAGAAGAAAAAAAAAATTTCTTTTATTTTGATATTTAAATTCCTGATGAAATGCCAGCTCTTCATAAGCTATTGATGGAAGTGACTATAAAGAATGAGGAGTGACCTCACGTTTCAGAGAAAGAGACTGCAGCCCAGAAAAGTTTGTGATTCACCAAAGAGTCATAACAAAATTAGGAAGCAGAATCAAAATGAAAATTAGATGGCCAGAAATGCAAATTTACAGCTAGAAACCCTGAGGGGAAATGCATTCTAATATACCCGTAGCTGACTGTTGTTTAAAGGCCATAATTGACCAAGGTCATTAAAGAGACACCAACATGTCTTGTTTTCCTCATCTGTGTCAGGTGCTGCTCTAGACATTTTAAGCTCTCTTGAATGCTCAAAACAGTCCTTGAAATTGAGTATAAAAATATGTATTCTGTAGGTGAAGAAACGAATGTTCAGATAACTTAAAGGACTTGTTCATGTTTCTTGCTCACTAGAGGAAAAACAGAAATTCAAGAGAAATTTCTTCTGATGATACAGTCCATGGTGTTGGGTGGTTTCAGTGTCTGTATGTCTATGTCTTAGATACAACTCCAAAAACGTAATCCGTAAACGAAAACAAAAAAAAACTGAGAAATTGTACATCACTAAAATCCAAAAGGGCTTTTCAAAAGACATTGTTAAGAAGGCAGGTTACACGCTGGGAAAAATATTCACAATATACACATTTGACAAAAGACTTTTATTTAGAACATACTAAGAAATCTTGCACCTCGATAATAAGTTCTGAAACATCCCATTGAAAATTAGAAAAAGATTTGAACAGACTATTCCCAAAAAGAGACCTACAGATTTTGCCAATGAGCACATAACAGAGGCTAAGAATCATTAATAATCAAGGAAATAAAAACTTCTTCCTATGAGGGTGGCTAAAATTAAAATGACTGATAATTATAAATGCTGGTTAGAATGTAGAACGTTTGAAACTCTCATACTTGGCTGTTGGGCAGATCTATTGGTATAACTACTTAGAAACACTGCTTTTAGGTGTTTTTTTTTTTTTTAATAAATACTCGCTTACAATGCTACCCAGAAAATCTGCTCCAAGATATTTACTCAAGAAAAACTAAAGCATATGTTCACATGTGCCAATATAATTAGAAGCTTTATTTATAATAACTCCAAACTGGAAACAACCCAAATATCCATCATTAGTTGATTTGATAAACAAATTGTTGTATATCTTTGAAATCAATACTCCTCAACAGTGAAAAGAGGCAAGCTATGGGTATATATACATATATATATATCATCATATTTAAATCTCAAAAAATTATGCTGAGGGGAAGAAAAGAAACATGAAAGATAACCTACTGATTCTATTTACATGAAATTTTCAAAAGGCTAAACTGCTGTGTTATGACAGAAAGCTAACCAGGGATTGTTGGGGATAGAGGCGGAAAGATTTGGCAGAGAATATTCTGTATGTGGGGCAATGGGCTGGCTCAGTCAGTAAAGCAGGGAACTCCTGATTTTGGTGTTGTGAGTTCAAGCCTCAGGTTGGGTGTAGAGCTTATTTTTTAAAAATGCAAATATTCTGTATCTTGATTATGATGAGTGCCATGTTAGCGCGCCATTTGCCAAAACTCAGTTAATTCTACCCTTAAAGTATGTACATTTTATTTTATGGAAATTATACCTCAGTCATGTTGATCTTTTAAATCTATTTATTTTTTTTTTCTGATTGTAAAAGTATGAGAAACAAACAAGTACAAATTAAAAACAAAAACTATTACTTTACATCCAGAAAAAATAAATGTTAAAAATAGGATATATTTTCTTCCTGTATCTATCCTGCATTTATATGTTAAAAATTATGCTGCATTGTTGGATATTTGGTGGTGTGTAGTCTTTTGTTGGAATAAATAATGTCAGAATGAAATTTACATATATACTACTTGACTTGGTTTCTGATAATTTCCAGAAATATATTACTGGTGAAAGGGCATAAATATTTTTAATGTTTTTGCTATTAATTGTAAAATTTCTTTCTAGAGTGTTTATATACTTTTACTAACCATGTGTAAGGTGTGACTTTGACCTTTGCCATGTCCTAACATAGTATTACTAACATTGAATTACTCTTTGCTAATTTGAACAAGATCATTTTAATTTGTATTTTTGTCATAACTAATTCGATTAAATATTTTCTTGAAATACATCCATAGTTATTTGTACTTTTGTAAATTCTGTTCAAGTTCACCGTCCATTTTTTTCTGTTAGGGTTTTTAATATTTTTAATAGACAATTACAAACTCTTCATTTCTTAAGGATGTCGTCTTTTGTGAATCATATTTGTTGTAAATATTTTTCTCAAAAAATTTTTAAATTTTTATTTAAATTCTGGTTAGTTAACATACAGTGCAATATTGGTTTCAGGAGTAGAATACAGTGATTTATCACTTACGTACAACACCTAGTGCTCATCATAGCAAGTGCCCTCCTTAATCCCATCACCCATCTAGTCCATCCCCCACCCACCTCCCTCCATCAACCCTCAGTTTGTTCTCTATCGTTCAGAGTCTCTTATGGCTTGTTTCCCCGCCCCCTGCTATTTTTCTTTTATTCTTCCTTGGTATATGCTCATCTGTTTTGTTTCTGATATTTTGAATGTTCAGACATTTTTTATGTGTGTGATCATATTTTTCAAACTTTCCATTTGAATTCTGAAATCATAGAGGAGGCTGAAATGTGCTTATATTAAGTACGAGGCAGTATGATGGTTTCCAATATAATGACATTAAAAAAGAAATAAACTGAGCTCTAATGGAAGGAAAACATAGAAAAATGTATTCACCTCAGTCTTGCAATGACAAATATTTAGCCACAGTTTTAATAAGAAATGTATGATTTTTTAAAACAAGTGAAATATGGCAGAGAAAGAGCATGAGGTAGTGTTTTGGCATATGACATTCCTTATAGACAAGAAGTATAGGTAAAGAAGTAAAAGCTGAAAGCTGGCTGATTCATGTTTAAGATCAGATGCTTGAAAACTCATGTGAAGAGTCCTAGTGAGCTATTATTGCTTATAGATAGTAGACCTCCTAATGGGAAGGCTATTTTGGACTTTGCTAACACCACTCCTGCCAAGGCATTGATATAAGAGGAATAACAAAAAAAAATCTGAATTTTAGAGATTACTGGACAAACTATTACGTAAGTTTCCAGTAAGCAGGCCATAATGTGCTGCCCAAGAGTTTGAGACGATGTGAGTGATGCCCTAAGCATCAGAGTAAATGTGGCCATAGAGAGCTTTCAAATCTGTGTATGAGCACCGCCTGCTGGCCGTGATTGGGTGACTGGACCCTGGAACCGTATTTTCTGCAAGAGCATTGGTCCAATAGACAAAGAATCATAGTCTTTAAAGTATTTGGACTTTGGAAATGACAGTACTAACTCACTACGGAAGGAGATTTATGTTTTCAAAGTGTATTGGAATGTGAGATTTAAAAAAGATATTTTATTTATTTATTCATGAAAGAGAGAGAGAGAGAGAGAGAGAGAGAGGCAGAGGGAGAAGCAGGCTCCATGCAGGGAGCCTGATGTGGGACTCAATCCAGGGTCTCCAGGATCACGCCCTGGGCTGAAGGCGGTGCTAAACCGCTGAGCCACCCGGAATGTGAGATGTTAAGAATTTTTCTATGTGGAGCCAGTGTAGAGAAGAGTTACTCTGGGGTGCTGTTTGCAGGAGTGTAGATGGCTGTAACCTTTAGAAAATGCATTTTGTCAATGTGTAGAAGAAATTAAATTGAGCACTCAAATTCTACTTTCAGGAATTTATCCTAAATAAGTTATCAGGGAAATTAGCAAAGATCTAGGCAAGATCTTCATAGCATTATTGTAGAATTGACAATAAAAGAACTAAACCAAACCCCATCACAAAGAGATCATTTATGTAAATTGAGGCACAAACATTTAAAGGCATACTATGCATCCATAAAGAGGATGTATGTGTTTAGGTATGTATTAATGTGGAAAGGTGTCAGTGATATGCTGTTAGGTGAAAAATGCAAGTCATTAACAGCCCCTCACCTGTCTTGCCTCAGGAGTAAATCTGCTTTTCAGATTCTGGCTTCACCTTTTGCTAGCGTGTCGCTTTGGACGAGCTGACTAATTTGTCCTCAGAATTTCTTTATCTCTAAACTGGGAATGCTAACAGTACCTACTTTATAGGGTGGCTTTTAAAATTAAAAAGGAATTCAAACAAAGTGCTGAAGCACATATTACCTAAAATAAAGTCAACATTCTGATTGTAGTTTTGTATTCATGTATATGTTCACATTTATATTTCTAAGTAGAAACGACTAGAAATCCAGAAAGATATACCAACATTATGGTAAAGTTTATCTTCTAGTGTTGGGATTAAAGGTAGTTTTTTTTTTCCTATTTTTTATATCATTTTATACTTTTTGATTTTTACTTTGAATATGCATTACATATAAAACTTAAAATAAAAAATCAAAGCTATTTCTACACCAAAAAAGTAAAGTAACCTTCTAAAAAAAGCAGAAACATACTCTTAAATGCAAGGGAACAAACTGGCTATTGCCAGAGGGAAGGACAAAATGGGTGAAGAGGAGTGGGAGGTACAAGCTTCCAGTTATAAATCATGGGAATAAAAGGCACAGCATGAAGAATATAGTCCATGGTATTGTGATTGCGTTGCATGGTGACAGATGGGAGCTACACTTGGGGTGAACATTGCACACTATATAGATTTGTTGAATCACTAAGTTGTACATCTGAAACTAATGTAACATTGTGTGTCAGGTATACCTTAATTAAATAAAAAGGAAAGTAATCTTACTGTAGGAACAGTAGGACATTATTAGCAACATACTTTTTGAACTGAAAATGAATCAACTTTGTAGTTTCCTATTGTATTTAAATAGGTTTAAACAGTGGCCTTAGTATTTACTGAAAACTTCAAATAAAGGCATCAGTCCTGAATACGTAGACCAAAATCTTATTTTTCTAGAATGAAATAGCCATAGAAGTTGAGTAACAAATTCTCTAAAGGAATGCTTTCCTTATAATCTCCACTTAACTAAACAAGAGTATGACATGTATCATTGATGTGCATATGATGATAGTAGTGAGAATAAAATCTGATTTAATGCTGCAGAATTCTTCTTTATATGTCACCCATGGAGAGGAAGAGATAAAGGCAGAGAAGGAAAGAGGCCACGTATGATCATTTTGGAGGTGCTGTCTAAATTCTTTGATTTTTATTCTCAATGGATCTTCATTTAAAGTTTGGTCAGTGTGTGTTGTAATAAGAAATTATCTTCATGGGAAATTTCCAAGGTTTCGTTCATCATGTTAAAGGGTTATATTTCACACTATTTAATTAGCACGTCTTACTGTCTGCATATTGCCTCACATTCCAACTAGGGAGCAAGAGCCACTTTCAAGATTACCTTTTTCTAAAAACTGTTTTTACAACGAGAACAATGAATTCATGAAAACACTGGCCATTCGATAGATAAGTATCACAATCCGATTTATATGATTATTAAAGTTCATGGTGGAATATGTCCATTGACCATGTGCAAAAATTTGTTTTGCCTCAGATCAAGAAAAATCATTCTGACTCTCCAGGTTAGGTGGTAAGATGACTATATCACAGTAATCTAATATTCTTTTCCCCCAAATCCCTTTGAAATACTTAACAGAAACTTGCATGGCCACTAGGAACTAGAGAAGGGCACTACTGACATTTCATGACATCTGAGGAACTTATGGGAGAGATGGTGAGGTGGACCCACCCTGATGACAGTTTATAGAGAGTGACCAATGCCATTCCTCCCGCATAACAGCAGTGTTCCTGGTCACGTGTGGGAGAGATCCTGACAGACGCCAGCAAGCATCCAAACACTCAGAAATGCAAGTATTGAAGACAAGTATGACCTATTTGTCCGCATTTGTATCCTACTAGGTAAGCTCCATTATAAGATGTCAAATGGGCATCAACTCACATGTCAACTCCGGTTGATTTATACTGACTGCCTGGTCGTGTTGAAAAGAAGTTAATGCTGTGACTAGGCTTAGCAGTAGGTTGCCAGGTAAAATGCAGGATGAATAACAAAGTTTGAATTTCAGATTAGCAATAAATCATTTTTTTATTGAAGTGTACCATCACTATACAGCACTATTACAATACCATTGACTATATTCCCTATGCTGTACCTTACCCCGTGACCTATTCATTCTATAAATGGAAACCTGTACCTCCCATTCTCCTTCATCAATTTTGCTTACCTCTCCACCCATCCCCCGAATGACAGCCATCAGATTGTTTTCTGTATTTATGGGCCTGTTTCTACTTTTTTGTTTATTTGTTTTTGCTTTATAGATTCCACATGTAAGTGAAATTATATGGTATTTATCTTTCTCTCTGTCTGACTTATTTTACTTAGCATAACATCCTCTGGATCCTCTAGATCCATCCATGTTAGCAAGATTTCATCCTTTTTATGGCTGAGTAGTATTCCATAGTGTGTGTACATCTTCTTTATCCATTTGTCTATTGATGGACACTTGGGTTGCTTCCATATCTTATCTATTTATTGTAAATAAGGTAGCAATAAAAATAAGGGTGCATATATCTTTTGGAATTTGTGTTTTCATTTTCCTTGGGCAAATACCTAGTAGCACAATTACTAGATGGTAGGGCAGTTCTATTTTTAACTTTTTGAGGACTCTCCATCCTGTTTTCCATGGTGGATGCACCAATTTACATTCCTACCAACAGTGCATGAAAGTTTCTTTTCTTCTCCATCCTGGGCAATACCTGTCATTTCTTATCTTTTTTATTCTAGCCATTTTGACCTATAGAAGGTGATACTTCTTTGTGGTATTGATTTGCACTAACAACAAATAATTTTTAGTGTAACTTGTCTTGACTATTACATAGAACATACTAATATTACAAGTTGTTATTTACTCAAACTTAACAAGGCATCTTATATTTTTAGTTGCTAAATCTGGTGAATGTATTTTTTTTAAGATTTTATTTATTTATTCATGAGAGAGACGGAGAGAGAGAAGCAGAGACACAGGCAAAGGGAGAAGCAGGCTCCATGCAGGGAGCCTGATGTGGGACTTGATCCCAGGTCTCCAGGATCACGCCCTGGGCCGAAGGCAGGCGCTAAACCACTGAGCCACCCAGGGATCTCCTGGCAAATGTATATAGCAGCCAAGAACCATTGTTTTTGTCTGCCATGATTACTGAAAAGAGAATGGCAACTAGGCAGTCCTAAGGAAATGTGGGGGTTTTTGCTATGCAGCATCCACCATCACATATGGAAATTACATGGACAAAATTGACTGCTGAGATTGTGGTATTGATTCCCCCATACCCTACCTCACCTAGCACAGAAAAGTTCATTTCAAGAATAATACTCAATCTTCCCATTTACTTGGACCTGAAGAATAGTAACAGAGACACAAATAAATCTCTCACAAACTCATCTTTACTTTGACTTGGCTATAAGTCAATCTGGGCAGCAACAGTTTACTTGTGGAAGATTAAGTCATAAGTCCTAAAAAAGAAAATATTTCTTTTAGGTGAAATCATATAAAGTTGCCATATTTATAAATAAAGAGAGGCTGTAATATTCTTTAACCTAATATAAGGAACTGCTCTGAAGAATCAAAGCAAATGCTTCCCTCTGAAACAAATTTGCCTCAAGAAACAGTAGGAAAAGAAAATTCAATGATTCTAACTGTGTTATTAAAGTGCCTTAAGCAAATTTGCATATATGAATCCAAAATAGGTAGTCATGAAGTTCTAAAATCAGAGTGGTAGAGAGAGAGATGAAAAACACAAGTGTCTAATAAAAGCCATGATGCATACAATGAATAGTAGATTGGATACTGAAAATATAAAATTTCTGAAGTGGAAGAGAAACTCAAGAATTGTTCCTGAAATTAAGGCAGAGAGTCTAGAGATAAAAATGAGAAAGAGAGAGAGAAGAAGAAAAGGTGAGCAATGCAGATATAATTAGGGCTCACATTTATGTCGAACAGACTTTCAGAGAAACAGTGCTGTTGATGAACCCAGAGCAATAATTAAAGGAAGAAGAAAATTGTCCTGAACACTGGAGCCTACAAATGAGAAGGGCTCATTGCGTACTGATGAGTGAGTACTTACTCATTGCGTAGATACTATAGATATTTTATGCACAAAGATGATGGGAAATGGGCTTGGGTCTCTGTCAGCTGGTCCAGAGAACCGAATGAAAAACCCAAATGGAGAACTGGAAAATGTGTAAGTTATGTGAAACGAGAAATGACAATGTGCATGACCATGGAAACTAATTAATATTAGAGATGCTTCTAGCACATATATGCACATACAGCATAATAAAAGTATCAGAAGTTCTTTTTTAAATAAAGATTTTACTTATTTATTTGAGAGAGAGTGAGAGAGAGCATGAATTGGAGGTGGGGTGGGGTGGGGAGGAGCAGAGGGAGAGGGAGAAGCAGACTCCACATTGAGCAGGGAGCCCAACTCCGGGCTTAATCCCAGGGTCCCCTGAGAACATGACCTGAGCCAAAGGCAGACTGCTTAACTGACTGAGCCACCCAGGCATCCCCAGAAGTTCTTAGTAGGGAAACCGTATAATATTAAAACACTCATCAGTAAATAACTAATTGAATAGTAATGACAAAACAAAATGTGATCACTAACAAAACATAAAAAGGCTATATATAAAAATAAAGTAAAAAACTATAAAAATAAAGAATGGGGATGCCCGGGTGGCTCAGTCAGTTAAGCATCTGCCTTTGGCTCAGGTCATGATCCCAGGGTCCTGGGATTGAGCCTCGCGTTGGGCTCCCTGCTCCACAGGCTTAGCATGTCTGCCCCTCTCTCTGCCTGCTACTCCTCCTGCTTGTACTCTCTCTCTCTCTCCATCAAATAAATAAATAAGATCTTAGAAAAAAATGTATAAAAAGAAGAGAGACAGCGAGAATAGTCTGTGTGATAATAAACCAAACAGAGGGGCACCTGGCTGGTTTAGCAGTTGAATGTCTGCCTTTGGCTCAGGGTGTGATCCTGGGATCCTGGGATCGAATCCCACATCGGACTCCCTGCATGGAGACTGCTTCTCCCTCTGCCTGTTTCTCTGCCTCTCTCTGTGTGTCTCTCATGAATAAATAAGTAAAATATTTAAACAAACAAACAGAAACAGTGGTGGGTGGGTGGGAACACGTTATAAAGTAAGTGGTTTTAACTGCCACAGTAAGTCTCTCAAATTAGAGGGGGAAAAAATTCAGAATCCAGTTAGGTTAGGAGCTCCTAAGAGTTAGGAGCTCTTAAGCCATAGGCCTAAAGTAAAGGAATATGGCCAAGTCAAAAATAAAAGTAAAAGACAACGATTTTCAGGTAAACACAATCAAAATAAATATATATTATATGTAAATATACGTATTGAGAAAGATACATACCAAGCACTAATAGTGGTTATCTCAACATGTAGATTAATGTGAGCTTTTTTCCCTCAAAACAAAAAAATACATCCATGATGATGTGTTTTGGTTTTGTCACTCAGAAAATTATGGTTACCTTAACCTAAAAAAAAAAAAAAAAAAAAGAGTTCAAACAATAAGAATAAACCAGGAACAAGACTGCTACCTTTATAAGGTGTAACTGTTTTTAATATATAAATAGGGCTTTGAAATCAATCAGAAGAAGGCATATAGCTCCTTAAAAATTTGGGCACATGACATGTGTAGTTTAAAGAAGAAATGCAAATGTTCAGTGACTCTATATGTTATGATTCTGATTTTCGAACACATGCATATGCATAGCTAAAAGCCTTGAAAGGAATTTTTCAACATGCTTACGATACTTCTTTTTTATTGTACTCTTTGTATCTGTCTGTGTTCATTATGTTAAATAAAACAAAATAAAATAAAGAAAAAAATAGAAGAACAAGAAAGAAAATTATGTCTCTTAAAGGAAAAGAAAAACAATAAATAGGAGCCACGTGTCCTAAAATTGAGAGTAAGTTTGTGGCATTAGAATAAACATGTTCAAAGCTAAAGGGAAGATAGATTTGAGATTGTTCCCATCCCCTGAGCATGTTCGTTTGCCTTTCCCATCTCAGCTGGAGCCTCCTTGCATGCCAACTGGGGAGGAACCTGCTCCGTCTACCAGTTGTACAATCACAGTGGGAGGACTGGGATTAGAAGCCAGATGTGCTAACAACTCTCAAACTTGAGCAGAATGTATCAGATCGTGTTATCTGGAAAGTCTCTAGGGAAATACACTTTTAATTTCTGGTTGCTAACATACCCTTTCCTGACAGGTACTGTTCTTGGAGCTTTAGAGTGGCCGTGTGTTTTGTGTCTCCTTTGAAAACAAAGCCCTGGGGCTGACTCAAATTCCCAGTTTCTGGGAGAACACTAAGGAGAACACGGTGGCCATTGAAAGGGGTCTTGTCCCTATCAAAAATAGTTGCACTTGGGGGCTGTCTTTTAGGAGTGAAAAACCCTGCACACTTCTCTGTGTGCATATGTATGGCTTGTCTTTCTACGAGGGAAGTGGCATTGTCTGTATACAAACCCTCTACCAGGAATTCCAAGTTCAGATTAAGACATTTTGCTATTTATATAAATACCTAATTGATGGCCTCAAATCTAAAACTATATATCTGTCTCTCCCCAAAAGATTTACCAGCACAGATGGCAAATAAACCCAAGATAGATGTAATCTTGATTCCAAAGAAAGGAGTGTGATTTCTCGAGCTCTTTCCACCTCTGATGTAGGCATCACCAGAACCAATTCTGCATTCCTCACAAGCTCCTACAGATCCTTCAGGTGGAGGAGGGATGTGAGCAAAAATCATCTACAGATTCTAAAAACACAGACATGTTTTTCTATTTCTGCGTAAAATCTTAATATACAACAAGGATAATTATTTATGATCAAATGCTGACACTCTACCCTAGGCAATTCTTAAATTGAATTCAGAAGCCCAGAAGGACATCACACCAGAGCAGGAGACCAGCAGTCAGCTAGTGGGCAGGGAGGGGCTCAGCTGTGGGGATGAGATTCCAGGCTCCAGAGAGGGCCTATGAACATCTCTACAAAGCAAGTAATAGAACAAAAAATAGAAACAAGAGTCACTTACCTTTATGTGGCATGTAGAGATTTACTCAAAGAGGGTAAGTGACTTGCCCAAGGTCACACCAGTAGTAGATGTTGGAATTTCAATTTATCTCTACTGCATAAGAGTTATCGTCCTCTTGCTAATTTCTGGTATCTCTCCAGCTGGGTGGTACTGAAATAATTAGACATTAGGACTTCATTCCCTTGGCTGAAGACTGTGCTGCTTCAATTTTCCTACAGATGCCTATCTGATGGCAGTGGGACATGAGATCAAATAACAAAAATGAATGGCTTTGGGGGGGGGGGTGGTTGTTCAAACAGCCTATCACAATAATAAAATTTCCTCACAGTCTTGTGTTTTTTCTTTGCGATTCTTGGTACTTTGCAATCCGAATTTATATAGCCATGTTTGTTTTCACATGAAATGTTTAAAATGATGTGCCATTAATAGTTATATTCGGGAAGATGTACCATCAGATGTTTCCTGAGACTGCATATGCTGGCAGGCCAAGTACACTCCTAGGATTAAAGCTACCTTGATGTGAGCATCCCAGGCATTGTTTTTTGTTAAAATTCAGCTGCTATTTTTGATACTTTTTGATAAAAGGAGGAGATAGTAAGTAATTTCAGTAGTTGTTTCTAAGATAGGTTGCGATGGGTTAAATCAGGTAGGTTAAACTGACACAGTTTGCTTTGGAGGACAGGAGGGAGGGCGGGAGATGGGGTTTGGGGAAGGTTGAAAACATTTTGGGTAAACTGGAGGCTTGGAAACAAATGTTGCCTTTTTACAATTTTATCTAAAGCCAACCCTGTTTATGTTTCTGTTAAGCATGACTCAAGAGAAAGGCATTTAAATACTTTGATTAATGCAAAAATAAGTTTACTGACAAGTTTAAGAAAAATGAAAAAAAAAATGAAGTCATGTCCTCAAGCAAATAAAAGAAATTCTAATTCAGGAAAGATAGAAACAGTACGCTGTATTATCTGTAGCAGCAGGTATGAGAGACAAGCATATATTTATTTCATCATTTATACTATAAATATTCTCTTGACTTATATTGGTCATGGTAACATATTTGCAAACAGCAAAAACAAATAAAAATCAGACTATTTAGACTTCTATTATATAAAGGCTATTTTAAAAATTACAATCTCAGTATGACTTAGAAACCTACAGGACACTTTATTGCAGTTAATTTTTGGGTTTTATTTTTCTTGTTGGCACTATACTACAGGATTAGAGTAACAAAGCATTATTTTATAATTACATATGGCTTTTCATAATTGGCTTTTAAAAGTACTAAAAATATCCTTTTGGAAGGTGAACATAACTCATCTATTTTTTTCTCCTTGCAACAATGATCTGGGACAAAAATAATGCCACAGTTGTAACAAAACACTGTTTCTTTGCTCTGCAGAAATCACCTCTCCTCTTTTATTGCTCCCGTTGATCTGAGCGTCCCCAGGACAATGACAGCCCCTTGAATGGAATTCTGTCTGAGGACCCATCTCAAGATGTTTCTGGTTCATGATGAGTGAGACAGCACGCAGACCTTCCCCAGCTGGCACCCACTGGTTCCCTCATTGCCTGCTAGCTTCCTACCAATGACAAAAATAGCGCCTGCCCTATAGATACCAGTCAAGGTCCTACTGGGTTATTGATGCCTTCCCTCTGAACCCTGAAGTGCCATTTCCCAAGAGTGTTGATGCCTGACACTGGCGGCCACTCATGGGCATAGCCTGTCCTTGCTGTCTTGTTTCTGCACCATCTCTGGTTCCAATTCTGCTGATAACAATCCCTTCATTTTTTTTTTTCCTTTGAAATTTTTTTTCTTTTATTATTACTATTACAGAGAGCGTGAGTGCATGAGCAGTGGGGGAGGGGCAAAGGCAAAGAGAGACTCTCAAGCAGACTCTCTGGTCAGCATGGAGCCCATTAGGGGCTCCATCTCACGACCCTAAGATCATGACCTGAGATGACATCAGGAGTTGGATGCTTAACCGACTGACACACCTAGGCAACCCATGATCAGTTCATCTAAAAATAGCTTTAATTCAAAATCTAGTTGTAACTTTTCATTCATTATTGATTGACTGGATTAAGCATATATTGGTAATTTACAAGCGTGTGTTTGTATGCACAGACTTTTAAAAAAAATTTCCAAATCCTTTCATGAGTTGATTCAATCAAGTTCACCTCCTGTAAACTTCTGCAGCTAACAAATCTCTGTTATGGTCACAGAGGCAATTATTGCAGAGGCTGTCTTATGTAGTGTGCATAATAGTGATTGTTTTATATTTAAGCTACATATTCATGCTACACTTTTTCTTGTTTTTTAAGATTTTATTTATTTATTTGAGAGAGATTGAGAGAGAAAGATCTGGAGAGATAGTAACAGACTGCCAACTCAACAGGGAGCCCAATGTGGGGGCCCCATCCCAGGACCTCAGGATCAGGACCTGAGCCAAAGGCAGATGCTTAACCGACTGAACTACCCACGTGCCCCTCATGCCACATTTTCCAAAGTCAATTCAACAACCCCTTGGCTCAAAACTGTCTTGTGGGACACCTCTTTGTCCAAAGTGCCATTTGCAATGAGAGCATCTGTGCAGCATGGATGCCTACAGCTTAAGCAGAGTCCCCCAGAATTCTTCAGATTGTGTTGCCATTGTCAGCACGCAGGAGGCAAACTCAGCCTCGAATTATTTCTTAGCTCATTTGCCTTGAGTAGTTAAAATATTAATATTTTCTCTATTCATCCAGCTGTTGATATATACATACGATGGGATATTATTCTGTTTTATAAAAGAAGGAAATACTGCAATATGTGACAACATGGATGAACCTTGAGAACATTATGCTTAGTGGAAAAAGCCAGTCACAGAAAGACAGATACTGCATACTTCTACCCACATTAATTATCTAAAATAGTCAAATTTATAGAATCAAAGAGTGAAACAGTGGTTTCCAGGGTCTGGGAGGAGAGGAAAATGGCAAGTTATTACTCAACAGGCATAAAGTTTAAGTACAGTGCGTAAGCTTTAGAGATCTGCCATATAACATTATACCCATAGTCAACAATAATGTACACTTAAAATTTTTAAGAGGGTAGATTTCATGTTGTGTTCTTATCACAATAAAATAAATTTTTACAGTGGAAAAAAAAGATTAAAATTCCCTTACGTGGCAGTTGGAAAGCCTCTTTTCCTTTGATTTTCTCAGGTGTGAAATAGTTTACTACTGGTCCCTATCTTCTTGTCTCCCTGCTGAGGTTCTGAGCTCCGGCAGATATTTGTAAAGCACTTTGTTCTCAGGAGAAAAGTCACACTTAGAAAGGTAAGTATAATCCACATAACTGCACGAGCGACACATGTTGTCAATGGCCAAGCTCCTGCCTTCACCTGCCGTGCACCCAAACTATACATAATAAAGAGAAACTCACTTTTGAAGCTCAAGTACAAAAGAATAAAGCAACTATTGTGTCTGAGGGCTTCTTGGAAGGTGTGTGAGGTAAAGCAGAAAGCAGTGGTTAGTCTTGCGAATCCTTTGAAAAGTCATCAGACCACAATATTCGTGAGAGTCTGCAAACTTGCACTGGCCTTAGCCAGCCTTCCAATTATGCTCATAACTCTCCATATGCTGCCTTTGTAAATAGTTTTCTTTGCTCTGCTCTCTTGAACTGGAGATGAAAAGAATCAATAAGACAACTGTTTGACTACTCCTTGGATTTTAATGAACTGCAGTCACAAGCTAATCATATTGCTAACTCATTAATTGCTTTTGAGAGTTCAACAAGTTTTTATTATAAATTATATTTTGATTATCATTAGTCAAATAGTTTCCTGAGACACAGAGAGAAATAAGACAGTGGATGACTTTCATCATGAAATAGATGTCAACTGAATAATTTAAACACTTCATTATCTTAATAGCCAACCAATATTAATTGTAGAGTAATAAATGGTTTTTCAATTGGCCATTATTATAACTTTAAAACTAATTACCATTATTTGCGTGGTGTTTGGCATGTAAAATGTGTTCAACAAATGCTAACTCTTCAGTTAGTTGGGTGCTTGGTGGCTCAGTGGGTTAAGCGGCTGCCTTGGGCGCAGGTCAGGATCTCAGGGTCCTGGGATGGAACCCCAAGTTGGGCTCCCTACTCTGCGAGGAGCCTGCTTCTCACTCTCTCTCTGCCTGCCACACCCCCTGCTTGTGGTCTCTCTCTGTCAAATGAATAAATAAATAAATAAATAAATAATCCATTTAGTTAGCATACAGTATAATATTCATCTCAGGTGTACAATATGGTGATTCAACACTTCCACACATGACCTGGTGCTCATCACAAGTGCATTCCTTGATCCCCATCACTTATGTAGCCCAACCCCTCACCCTCCTTCTTCCCTCTGTTCACTATCAGTTTGCTCTCCAGAGTTAAGAGTCTGTTTCTTGGTTTGCCTCTCTCTCTTTTTTTTTCTTAAATTCCACATATGAGTGAAATCATATGATATTTGTCTTTCTCTGACTGACTTGTTTTGCTTAGGATAATACTCTAGCTCTATCCATGTAGTGGCAATGGTAAGATTTCATTTGTTTTTATGGCTGCATAATATTCCAGAGTGTGTGTGCATCAATCTTTATCCATTCATATGTATATATACCACATCTTCTTTATTCATTCATCAGTTGATGGACTTTGGGGTCTTTCCATAATGTGGCCACTGTTGATAATGCTGCTATAAACATCAGGGTCCATGTATCTTTTTGAATTAGTATTTTTGTATTTTTTTTTTAAACTGGAATCTTTACCATGAACTCCCTTGGTGGTATTTATTTATTTATTTATTTATTTATTTATTTGCCATTTTATCCCCTGTATCCAGCAGCTTCTAGGAGCAGGTTGGGGGTCTGTATTTGCAGAAAGGGTGAGCCTATCACAGACAGCTAAATAAGCATTTGATTTTTTTCTTAGCACAGCTTACAGTGAGGATCTAATACATAAGGTAAAGCACACACACACACATACACACACACACACAAAAACCCCAAAACACATTAAGTTTCTTTTAGTTCTGAGAAATCTGGGGTTTTTAAAAGATTTTATTTATCCTTTTGAGAAAGAGGGTACACATGTGAAGGGAAGGGTAAAGGGGGAGGAAGAAAGAATCTCCAGCAGACTCCATGCTGAGTGGGGAGCCTGACATGGTGCTTGACCTCATAACCCTGAGATCATGACCTGAGTCTGTCTCTTAACCAGCTGAGCCACGCAGTCACCCCATAACATTTGTTTTATAAGAGCACCTTTATATCTATGGTTGCTACTGATAATTCTTTTCATCTTAATGATATAAATCTAAATTCTTTTTAAAATGAGCACCAAAAAAGGCACATTTTTAACAGCTTTATTAATGTATGATTTATATTCCACATTACACACATTTGTAGTGTATAATTCAATGGCTTTTAGTGTACTTAGGGCACTATGTAATGCTGTTATCACAATCAATTGTAAAACACTGTCATCACTGCAAACAGAAATCCCACACCTCTTGCCTGTCATCTTTGAGCCTTCCTGCCTCTTTCAACTCTATGCATACATGATTCTATGTATCTATAGATTTGCCTATTCTTAATATTTCATATAACTGAGATCACAGTATATGGACTTCTGTGCCTGACTTCCTTTGCATGTTTTCAAGGTTTATCCAAGTGGTAGCAGGTGTCAGTACTTAATTCCTTTTTATTACTGAATATGAATAGACCACATTTTGTTCATCCATTCATTAATTGATGGACATTTGTATTGTTTTCACTTTTTGGCTACTATGGATAATGCTACTATGAATGTTAGTGGATAAGTGTTGTGCAGACATATGTTTAATTTGTCACCTAGAGGCAGAAGGGAGTATTTATTCATAAATCCCACAAAACAAAACAAATCTCAATTCCATTTATTTACCAGAGGAAATAGTGAGAGAATTTTAAGCACAGTGGAATGAACATTGCATAAGAATCTGTCAGGAGAGCGGACGTCCTCCCGATTCTGGCACTAGCTAGCCATGTGACCTTGAGCAAAGGACTTCACTTGGGCCCCCTATCTCAAAGGTCAGCTTGCAAGACAGGCATTCGAAACATCTACTGTAAGAGTGGCCACAGGTGAGTTTGAGTTAAAATTTAAGACTAAATTTAAAAGTACTTCAAGATCAAGAAATTTTTTTTAAAAAATCCAGTAAATATGAAGATGAACATACAAATAAAAATACTCCTTCAGTTGTTATTGGGAATAATAGAAAGTTGTGTCAGAAATAAAGAAAAAAATATATTCTTGTCATCTTTAAAAATAGCTGATAAATGATTACCAAAAAAAGGAACCATGTAAATGTCTAGGCATACAAAGAGAATAGAGTGGCTTGTTAAAGACTTCCACTTTCTACAAAAGATAGCAATTAGATTTGCAAACCTCTCTTTTTTAAATCTAAGCAAATCTTCTTTTTTAATTACAAAGAAAAGAACATTTCATGAATACAATTGAAGATGTAGCAACTATCTCTAAAGTTGGAACTATTCAAGAGGAGTCTTATGTTTTCTTATGTCAAAAATTTAAAAATATCCACATGTAATATTCCTTTGTTCACATTACCATATCCCTGGTCACAGTAAAAAGTGGCAAGACGTATGGGCCATCCTCATGTTTCTTGTTTTTTTTCCCATCATTGAAAGCTGTCCTTTGTCCAAGGGATACCTCACCCTTACTGCTCTTCAATTTCACTGAAATATTTTCCAATTTCCTGTTAAAATGCAGACAAAAATGTAATAGAACATATAGGTACTAGAAAGAGAAGGTGGAAAAAATGGGTAGATTCCTATTTTAAAAGAAAAGTGCTTAGTTAATGGCATGAATTAATGTCCTCATGCCTGAAACACCTTTTGTACTTTTCCTTCCTTGCACTCATAAATCCTTCCATCTTTTTTTTGGGGGGGGGGGGTGATGCCCAGGAAGTGGTTCTCTTGTGCTATATAGGTCCCAGGCACTGATGAGGGGATAGTTATCTTACAACTCTAGTTAAAAGACACTGAAATGTTCTGTTACATTTACCAAAGTCTCATTTCTCTTCCCTCCTCTCTCTTTCTCTTTCTCTCTCTCTCTTTCTCTCTCTCTCTCTCTCTCTCACACACACAGACACACACAAATACAGACTTTAAATAAAACCTATTGTACTGACCAAAGGAAAAACTAGAAATAACAATGAATATCTGATAATATATTTTACATGTTAGCATATGATTTTAATTAATTAAAAAGTAATGCAACTGACAAGGAAAAAATCACGAAGTGAAGAAAATCTTTTGTTTTTAAAGTCTGAAATCCAATTAATGTGGTCAACATTAAAGTTTTCCTTTAGCAATCAAAATTTCATCCATTTGTATTTACCTGAAAAATACCAAGTCTTTGCTTAATGTTGCTTAGGAAAAAAAAAACAAAAAACAAAACCAGCTGTCTCCTGCCCCATCCTCTCCCTAGAGGCAATCATTGTTAACTTTTTTGAGATTCTCTTGATATTTACTTCATATCCGTAAATGCTATATGTTTGTGTTACTATCCTCCAGTTGATATCTATTAGATATTGTTTATATATTGCCTGCATATACATTGTGAATTTTAATTCTCTTATGCTTCCTACCCTCTCCCTCCATACCCTCAATAGATCTCTATCACACTTTTTAGGTATGTCTGTAAAATTGAATTCAATCTGTAAAAAATGAAAAACTATCTTGCTGTGTTGTGGGCAGCTTCTAAAATGGTCTCTAATTATCTCCATGTTCCGGTATGACTGGTATTGTGTGATCCCCTCTCTTCAGGTAACTGGCTCCCAGTCAATAGAATATAGCAACATCAAATAGGTGTCATTTCTGAGACTAGGTTACAGAGGACTTTACCTTTTGTCTTGCTAGCAGACTTGATTGCTTTCTTGACTTTGATGAAGTAAACTACCAAAATAAAGAGGCCCATGGGGCAAGGAAATGATGGTGGCCCTTGGCAAACAACCAATGAGGAATTGAGTTGCTTTGTTTCCTGTGGGAAACCAAATGCTGCCAACAACCATTGACTGAATAGGGAAGCAGATCCTTCTCCAGTCAAACCTTCAGATGATACAATAGACCTTGGCTTGACACCTTGATTTCTGAGAGACCAGAGTGTAAGACTCAGCTAAGCCATGCTCGAATTCCCAAACCACAGATTGTAAGATAATAAGTATGCTTGCTTTAAAAAAAACAACAAAATATATATATTTTATTTATTTATTTATTTATTTATTTATTTATTTATTGAGAGAGTAAGAGTGAGAGCAAGAGTGAGAGGAACAGACTCCATGCTGAGCAGGGAGCCTGATGTGAGACTCGGTCCCAGGATCCCCAGATCATGACCTGAGCAAAAGGCAGATGCTTAACTGACTGAGCCACCCAGATGCCCAAGATAGGTGTTGCTGCAAAGTTTGGGGTAGATTGTTATACATCAACAAATAGCAAATAGAGTATATGAATATTGTTAATAGTGTTGCATTCTCTGATTACATTTTTTTCTTTTGTGACTTTTTATTCTTTCTGTAATGAATAGTCTTTTACCCCTCTTTTCCTTAATTTTCTTTGACCCTGTGGCTACATTTCACTACATTTTCCACTAACTCTGTTAACATATTTCCATAATGTATGGTGAAATCTGTTCTGATGATCAGTTCCACTTTATTTTTTCTTGAAACAGCCCCCTTTTAAAAATTTCTGTTCAATTTTTAGATCTATACTTGTCTTTCTCTAGTTCTTCTGTGAGACTCTCTGACATCCCTCTGCCCTCATTCTAAGACTCCCTTGCTTCTTCTCTTCCTGTTTTGTATGGCCTTTTTCTAGAATCCTGTGTCTGTATCTTTTTTTATTTTTCTCCCTTGTTTTGGTTGAACACATTCTTTTTTTCTTTTTTTTTCTTTCTTTTTTTTTTTTTTTTGGTTGAACACATTCTTTATTGGCTTCCTAATTAAGGATCCATGGAAGATCATTTTTTTGAAACTTTGCTCAGTTTATATATGAAATTTTCTTTATTCTTTCATTACACACAGTTAATCATTGGGCTTGGAATAAATTTTTATGTAAAGCTTGAAGCCATTAATCTTTTGCTTCTAGCTTCCAATGTTGCTATTGAAATGATGCTAAAATCTTCTCACATCTTCCCTTTCCTTCCTTTTCTTCTGTTTCTTCTCCTCCCCTGCCCTCTCTTCCCTCTCCTTTTCTTTCCTTTTGGCCTTCTTTTCCTTTTTATTCTGTTTTCTAGGAGGTTTCTTCAGTTTCATCCTTCAAGATTTTTTGAATGTTTAATTGGAGTTATGATAATTTTAATTTCCAAGGATACTTCCTAATTTACATGTGGTTGCATTTTTATTGTGTCCAAATCTCATTTTTTTGAGGATTGTTTCTATGAATCAGGCATGGCCACTAAAAGGCTTTCTGTACAAAGAGGGTTTACTCATTGGAGACCCATTAGTCCTGGGTCTAGAAGTTTGGTTGAGTGTGGCTAAAATTTCCAGCTGCTCACCAAAATCCATTCCCCAGCCCTTCTGCAGTTTAATATGGCTTTATGACGGTTTTACACAACAGAATGTTAGTAGAGGTGACTCCTTCCACTTACAAGCTCGGCCCATGAAAACACCATAGTTTACTCCCTTATGTCTGGAATGAGAAGGATTCTCAGAGTACAATCCTGGAAATCATGTGTTGAAGATGGCAGAGTCTCTGTCTGCACAGATGCCCAAATGATGGCATGACTCTTAGTGAGTGAGAATTAAACATGAATGTGTTTTGGGGGGTAGGGTCTCTATTTGTTACAGCAGGTAGCTTTCTCTAAATGATACACTGGGGAACCCCAAAATATCAGTATCTATTTGGGTTTTTTTCTGGGTTAATTAACTTTCTTCAGAGATGGATCTCTCAATCTCCTGTCTGGAAGGTTATGTTAAACTATTGGCATTCTGTCATTTGGTGAGTGATAGAAGGTAGGTATGTAGTTAATAGACCTGTCTTTGGATTGCAGTTTAGAACATCTCTAACATCTTTCTCTGTGCCTGATGTTTTTTTTTTTTAATTTGGAGGCTTTTTGATGTTCTTTCTCTGAAAAAATTACCTGTTATATTCAGTAGTGGAAAGGAAGAGAAGTGGCCTGATTATCTGGAAAGGATGAAGCACTGATTATCTAACTGCTCTTAAAATAAATTTTCAATGAACCCACTGTGTTTATACCCTTCCTACTGAGTTTCATTTTACAAAGTATCTTATGCCTCCTATTCCTAAGCTGTTCCTGGGTTTTGCAGGGCAATGGGCTTGTTCTTATTGGCATTACCTCCAACAAAACTTAGATTGACCTACCCCTCTTCGGCTATGTTGTACTATTCCTCCAACTGTTTTCTTCCCATTTTGATGTCAAGGGTTGCAGATTTCATCAAAAAGGGATTTTGAGTTCAGTGTTCTTATTAGTACAGAGTAGTTTTCAAGAGGGAAGAGGTGAAGAGATTTCTCCTTGACAGTCCTAAAAGCAGCAACCTGCCTATAATTTTAATTAATCTATGAAGATTAAATACATAAGCAATTGTTTAAAAAAGATACAGAGTTAAACCTAGCTAGCTCCAAATAAAGCCACAGGACATATAATTTCTTTGTGTTTACTTAACTGCATTGTAAAATAATAAATCAGATGTCTGAGTAGGCACAGAGATTGTGTATCCCATCATATTCACAATCTCAGTCTCATGTGGACATTTTGCAATCTTGAAACATGAGGTCTTATGGTCTCAACACCTTGTCATTCCACAGTCCTACTTTCTCATGGTCTTCGGTCTTATAGACTCATAAGACTGAGGTCTTTGGGTTAATGGATATGCCCAGCAGTCTCATGGTCTCACAATTTTGTGCTCCTCCATGTGTGAGGTCTCATTGTTTAAAGGTCTAGTAGCTGCATGAGTTTGACCCCAGAGCCAACCAGGAGGCCGAAGTTGTCAAAGCTTTAGAAACCAAATGTGAGGGATGTCTGGGTGGCTCAGTGGTTGAAAATCTGCCTTTGGCTCAGGGCATGATCCCAAGGTCCTGGGATTGAGTCCTATACAGGGCTTCCTGCAGGGAGCCTGCTTCTCCCTCTGCCAATGGCTCTGCCTCTCATGAATGAATAAATAAAATCTTTTAAAAAAAAGAACCCAAATGTGAACGAAGACTAACCAGCTCTGCAACCATACATTTACCAGGATAATCACACAGGAAACAACCCCTGTATCCATTGTGATCAAACTTCTGAGCATCAAAGATAAATATAAACATTTAAAGAATCCAAAGAATAACAGCTATATCACATACAGGTAATAAGACTGAAAACTGGCTTTCCATAGAATGGAGCCAGAAGACAATGGAATAACATCGTTAAGGTTCTGAAACAAATACAAAACAAAAAACAAGTATTGTCTTAGAATTATATATTCAACAAATTTTTTTTAAACAAAGGCAAAGTAAAGACAGTGGTAGATAAACCAAAACTGTGATAATTTGTTGCCACTAGATCCACATTATAAGAAATGCTAAGGGAAACTTCTGACATGATATCAAATGGAACATCCAATCTACAGGAAAGATTAAGAATACTGGATAACTATGTAACTATAAGTGTCTGTCTTTTATTTCTTTTCTTAAATTAATTCAAGACAATTAAATATTAATAGTAAAAGTGGTAAATGTACTGTGTGATTTCAACATATATAAAAATAAAATAAGTAACAACAGGATAAAAGGAAAGAATATATAAATAGAATGGTATTGTTTTAAGGTTCTTGTGTTGTATATAAAGTTGTATGGTATTAATACAAAGTAACCTAAGTTGTAGTGATGCTTTCTTTTAGTGGTAAGTCAAAGATTTGTATTAAAATCCTTAGAAGAATCACTAGAAAAGTATTACAAATAGATATAACTTAAAAGCCAACAGAAGAGATAGAAACTACTACCGAAAGATACCTAATTAAGCCAAAGAAGACAAGAAAAGAAGAACAGAGCAATAAAGAAAGGGCTATGTAGGAACCAAACGGGATGATACAAGACCCAAACGTAGCTTATCAGTAATTACATTAAATATAAATGAACTATCTTCTTCAATTAAAGGGCAAAAATTGTCAGATATGACACCAATGAGAACTGACTGATTCCAAATTAGAAGAGTAATTGCATTTAATTTTGCAGTAGAGAACATTAATGTGTACAATAATGCCATGTTTAAAGATGATAAGATTCCATCTTTAAACTTTGAAGTGTAATATAGAAAAATTTTCCCATAATTTCTTAAGAGCAGAAAATCCTATACACTCTGGCCAGTATCTCTGTGGTAACAGCTCTTCACTTGGTCAGGAGAGATAATGCACATGATTCTATAGGCTAAACTATACTTTGGCTTCTATCAGGTATATCTTCTTTGAGCACTGGAAAGGTCAAAATAATATGCGTTTTGCCTTTTTTCTCTACGAAGCTTCCAAATAATGACAATAGGAGTTTATAGAACTTAGATTGCAAACCGAGGGAAACACTCAAGTTTCAATTAGTAGAACATTTTGAGATTAGTGACACAATTTCAGAAGTTGGCCTCAGGGGAAATTGGCTATTAATGAATTCAGGCCAAACGGAGACTGGTAGATGGGAGAATGCAGATGCATATGGTTCTCAATCACCAACCTCCTAGAATAGATAAGACCATTTGAACCAAAACCATAAAATATCAATACATAAAATTTCAACATGATGAAACATTGAGCATAGCACCTTTATACATGTACCAGCTGTTTATTGGAAAATAAGATGCCTGACATGCTTTTCTGACAGTTAAGAAAGCCTATGACTTAACATGAGTGTACCAGTCAGTTCAGGCTAAGCTATACTGTGGTAACAAATGAACCCTCGACTTAGTGGCTCACAATCACAAGAATTTACTGTTCAAGTTCATGTGTGTTTTATGTTTGTTATGGCTCCTTTCCGCAATCTCTTCATTTTGAAGGGGTGATCCCAACCTGAAACTCTTTCATCTTAGCAAAGGGACAGGATTGCTGGCAGAATCACACACTGGCTCTTGAACATTCTTCTTGGAGCAACATTTCTGCTCACATTGCACTAGCTTAAGCCAGCCACACAGTCAAGCCTCTTGTCAATGAGATGGGTACATTTATTCTCCCAAAGTAGGTGTGATGACTATTTGAGAACAAAAATACAATCCACTACATCAACCTAATCTGTAAAAGGCCAGACATGTCAATCTATGCTCTTTGAGAAGCTTGGGTTTCTAAGTGAGACCAGATCGCTGAATTGGGTTTTATTTCAAGGATGGTGATGTGAGTGGATTCCTGGGTAGCTCAGTGGTTTAGCACCTGCCTTCGGTCCAGGGCATGATCCTGGAGTCCCGGGATTGAGTCCCACATCGGGGTCCCTGCATGGAGCCTGCTTCTCCCTCTGCCCGGATCTCTGCCTCTTCTCTGTGTGTGTCTCTCATGAACAAATAAATACAATCTTAAAAAAAAAAAAAAAAAGGAACTGTAAGTGTGACAAGCTGGAAAGAGTTCTAGATTTCTCTTGCATGGATTTAATTCCAAGCACCTAATGAAAATGCAAAAGACACAAAGGGGATACAGATGCACACGTCTTTGCGTCTTCCTTCCTTCTGTCTCACAGTGTATCCTAAGTTTGGAGGTCTCAGTACTGTGGAATGTGATGTCTTTGTGGCCAGAGGAATGAGTATTGGTAATTCTGCTCAATTATATGCCCTCAGCTCATTCATGGCCCAGAAACCACTTACACTACCAAATAAGTTAACAGTTTGGCTCCTTGGCAAATTACATCACCTGGGTCTGATGACCAGATTCTGGGCTTTGAAATTCTTGTTGGTCCAGCCTCCAGACAATATTCCCTCTACTGTTCCTGCATTGGATGATGGCTTAGGAGTTTTTGATTCATATTCATTTAGTATAGTTTTGGCCTTAGCCTACTACAGCCTCAAAGTCAAAATTGTCTCACTATCAATGGATATACAACCACCTGATGATAAGAGCTTTCCAAGTGGTCATATTTTCTTCCTTCTATGTTATCTCTTTGGTTTTCAGCCTATGGTCTGTAGAAAGAGGTGAGTTACATTCTGGTTATATTTTGATGAGAGGGTGCCTGGGAGACTTCATGCCCACCCTAACTCACTCTTTCCATCTAAGATTTGAAAGGATATCTTCTCTCTTATGTAATTTCAGAAGGTGGCAAAATTCTCTCCACAGAAGCTAATGGGAGGGGAACCTAGGTGGCTCAGTCAGTTAAACATCTGCCTTCGGCCTAGGTCATGATCCCAGTGTCCTGGGATCAAGCCCTGTGTGGGGCTCCCCACTCAGTGGGGAGTCTGCTTCTCCCTCTCCCTCTGCTTGTGCTCTCTTGCTCTCTCTCAAATAAATACAATTTTATTTTTTTATTTTTTATTTTTTAATAAATACAATTTTATATATATATATACTTTTTATATACAAAATTATATATATATAAGTAAATATATATATATATATATATATATATATATATATATATATATATAAGCTGATTGGAAAGAATCCCACTGGAGCATTTTCTTCTTCAGGCATAATCTGAGAAACAGAGCATGTGCACCAAGGCACATTTCTTACACACCCTCCACTTCAGGATGGTCAGTGTGCTATGTATCTTACCACATTGTTATCCTCAGAAAAGACTGTCATAGGATTTGAGACCATCATTGATACAGACTGTTGAGTTGTTCTAGCCTTTCTGCTTTTTGATTTTCCAGATTCTTTCCTAGTCTCTTTTTCTTTGCCTGGTGTCACTCCAGTCAGCATGAATTTTTAACCTTGCCACTATGGATTGATTCTACTGTAAGAAAGTGTCAGGCTTGAAATTCTTCAAGTAAAATAAAGTCCCACTATCCCTTTTAAAACCTACAGACTTTTCAATGATACAGCAGCATCTGAAGTTGTGATATTCCACAATTTTCAAGACTTTAAAATTTTTGATAGAAAACTGTAGTCATGTTTTCATTGAAATACCAAATCTTACAGTAAGTTGCAAGAAAACATGTGCTCTTTCCAATTAAACTCAACAGGCATTTATTAAACATTTTGCATGAATAGAAGATAAAACATGGGGGGTGAAGTGGAACAATCTCACAGAAAAGATTGTACTGATGGCTGCAGCACAAGGCAGAGTAAATGCAGTAAGAGAGAACAAGAAAAAAGAGATGCCCTGCATGATAAAACTCCTAGAATAAAAACTGATTTTATAAATGAAGAATTGAAATTCAAATCATTACAGGAGCTTGACTAATATAAAAAGTTAGTCAGTTACAGGGCTGGATCTGGTACTCAAAATTCACTTCTAGTGCCTAACAGAATGGTTATCACAGAAAGACTCAGTGTCTGGTGATTGGGTGCTCTTTTCACTGCATTATGCTAATTTATAAAATTATAGATTTTAAACAGTAGGAGAGCTTTAAAAACATATTGTCTAAAAATTTCATTTTAAATGGGGGAAATTTAAGCCCAGAAAAGACAAGTGGCTTATGTAAAGTGACATACAGCAAGTAACTGGTCTAGAATTCAGGTTTTTTAAATTCCTAGCTATTTGTACTTTAGTCATAAAGTATTTTTAAAATAATGTTATATAGAAGATGTGCAAAGAATGTTACCACAAATCAGAAACCAGACCTTTGAGAGAAACTGTTATTCTTCAGTTTCTTATTCAAGTAATAAACATACTAAGCCCCTGTTATATACAATACCTCATCTGGATGCCAAGGAGGATATAGTTCTTAGTCTCAAGAAGTCTATATTCTGGGCAGCCCTGGTGGCTCAGCAGTTTAGCACTGCCTTCACTTCAGCCCAGGACTGAGTCCCACGTCAGGCTCCCTGCATGGAGCCTGTGTCTCTGCCTATCTCTCTCTCTGTGTGTGTCTCTCATGAATAAATAAATAAAATATTTAAAAATAAATAAATAAAATAAAATAAAATCTTTTAAAAAAAAGAAGTCTTTATTCTTTTATTTACCAAATATTTATCAAATCTATACAATGTTGTAGGCACATTGATACAAAACAATTACAAGCACAGCCTTCTACCTCATAGGCTTAAAGTATCTAGAAGCTCTAACAAGACATATAGATAAATAATCATAATTTAGTCAGGATATAAAAAAAAACAAAGGAGGGGGAAGATGTTGTAGACCTTCAGAATAAGGAGAAGTTATTGAAGTCATGTGGATATTGTGAGGTACTCTTGAAGGAGCAGTTGAGGTTGACTTTAGAAGGCTGGTGTTTTGACATATACAGATGAGCATGAAGGAGACTTTTGGCTCATGCAACAGAGTGAGAAAAGGCTGGGAAGTAGGAAACGTTCAGTCATCTCTTGGGTCAAAGGAATGGTACAGTTTATGTGGAACGTAGGTTCCATTTTAGAAAGCAGTAGAAGATAAAGATGGGAGGTAGGTTGGAAACTGATGATGCAGAACCATCAGAGTTTGGAGTTTCTTCTGTAGACTAGGGTTCTTCGGTGTGAGTGTGCATTGAAATTATCCAGAAGGCTTGATGAGACACAGATTACAGGGCACTAACTCTGGAGTGTTGGACTCAGCAAGTATGGGGTGGGGCCTGAGGAACAACATTTCTCACAAATTTTCAGGTAGCATTGATGTAGGGCCAGTGCTGCACCCTGGGAAGCACAGCAGAAGACCATGGAGAGCCATCAGGTATCTCTCATCAAGGCCGTAACATGGTCAGTAGGAAGTCCGGTGGCAGGGGGTAAAATGGATCGAAGGAAGAAGATGCTGGATGAGACTGAAGGGAGACACAGTCTAGTCCCATCGTGAGCAAGTAAGGCCTAAGCTAAAGTGGTGGCAACAAACATGAAAAGGAACAAGACACATTAGGTATGATATAGAGGTGACGTTTACCCAAGGTAACTGAGAAAAACAGTGTTATCACCGTGGGACAGGGTCCCAGCTCGGCTTCTCTCTGTCTCTTTCTCTTCTCTCTCTCTCTTTCTCTCTCCTATTTATTGGTCTAATCATTGTTACTTGTCTAAATCCCCTAGCTGAGCTACATTATAAAACGCCACTGCATGTCCCTGAGGTTCCATTTTTCTCAACCTTAAATTGAGAGGAGTTGGATATAATCCATGATTTTTCATCCATTTTATTTTTTTTTAAAAAGAAACAGAAAAAGCTGAGCTGTTTTACTTAAATAGGACCAGGCCCTTGGTGTATCTCTGTAGATCTCAAGGGGCTTCTGGGAGAAAAGTTTGGAAAACACTGCAATCTCTGTCTTTTTGGCCCAAGCCTAAAGTGATCTCTGAATTATAATTTTGAATTGATAGAATTCTTGCCTGAAAAAAATGTCATGAACTTAGTGGCAGTCAGCGATTCTGGATGCCCAGACGAAAGCTTCAGAAAAGGCCTGCCCCGATTGATAATTACAAAATAAACAGATTTCAGCATTTCCTGAAATAGATACTGGTTGGTGTTAGCTATACCTATGGAGAGCCAGGGGGGGAAGGGTAAGGGTGCAAATCAGAGCCTCACCGATAGTTAATTCTCAGAATTGATCATCAGCTCACCCTACTTACTCAGAAAATTAGGCTAGCACAGATGTTATATTTTTAAATGGAGATTTTAAATGGAGATTTAAACTGGATTTTTAAATCCAATCCATAGTTTGGATTTACTCTGAAAACAACTTCTTTGTATTTAAAGCACCTTGAATGAGGACATGAGCTTTTTACAGTTACTTGAATGCTTTGATTAGCCAGTTGAACGTAGATTGCTTTTCACCAGTCATGAAATCTTTGCTTTTATTTTGGCCATCGTGCCTCGATATAATCCAGCTCTTTGTCCCAAGAAAGAAATATTCAAAAATTAGTGGAATATTTGCGCTGTATTTATGAGTCATAGAAAATGCCCCCCTTTCTGGGCACACTGACAGCAGTAATGCTATTAAATGCCCAGAAAAGAAATGACCAGACAAAATTTAATGGCCTCGAGCACCAAAGCTGAATTTGGGTGCCAATAGTCCCTTTTAGAACTATAGCTCTTTTTATGATAAAAAAGTACTTTAGCAATTACAAGTTTCAACAGAAGCAGTAGACGCGTGGGAGGAACTTGAAAACAGGGACAGGCGTAACACTTTCTTGTAGGTGGTTTTCCTTTTCCCCCACATGATGTCAGTTCTGTACGAACTTAATCACAGCACATTAACTTTCTTTGGGGATTTTCATATCTTTTAAAACCCACCTAGTTGCTCATGTCAGTTCCCTTTTTAAAACAAGAACACTTGTTCCGAGCTGGTGATGCTTATCTGAATATGTTCGAAATCTGCTGGGTTCAGGTGGGGCCGACTGCAAGTAGATCCTAGACTTGGACCAAAGAGAAAAATACCAGACAAATTCAGTTGACCTGGCATCTCAGTAGAATTCCTGGAAACATAGAATTATTGTCCTTTTCAAAAGAGCCTAGTGGTGACAACAAATATTAGGCATGAAAGGGGCTTGAGGGAGCAATTTTTTTCTTCACTTCTTCAACTTGTAGAGAAGAAATGGAGTTTTGAGTAAATTTAGGGATTTGCTTATAGTCACATGACTAGTAAGTGGCAGAGGTAGGACAAATAAATTAATGAACGCTATTCTTTATCATCCTATGGTCAAATATAGTGCTGAAAGATTAGACTCTCGGGTTCATCTTTGTAATGTACACTCTTGCTGAGAAAGACCAGATCACCAACACAAGAGTGGGGAGGAGGTTGCTGTGCATGGCACTCTGTCTCCCATCTTTCATTCTCACTTTAAAAACAAAAACAAAAACTTTTTCACCAGATGTGTATATATTTATCCATGAGATGAGATGAAGAACTTTCAGTGAGTGACAAGGGGATGATAAATTAACTGATTATTTGGGAGTAGACCCTATATCAGATAATGCGAATCATGGGCTGCCTTTTCCATGGACCACATTTTACCTCAATAAGCAGGAATCACAAAGATGTTGAACACCTTTCAGTTAACGCTTGAAGCTTGAATATCCACCTAACACACTCTAATTACTTATTAAAAGTTGATATGTTGAGATACAATATCATATACAGATCTAAGTGTTTTGATGAGTTTTTAAATATTATTTTCAACATTTTATTATGAAATGTTTTCTAACATACAGAATAATTGAAGTATGTGTTCACCAAGCCCCTTTATCCTACCTCTTAGACTCAGGGTTGGCTGCGATTCTTGAAAATATAGAGTTTGTCTTTCACCAACTATGGGAAAATTTCAACCATTATTTCTTCAAATAGTTTTTTTTAGGGGGCTTCATTCTCTCTTTCTTATTACTGGACTCCAAGAATTCTGTTTGCCTCTTGATATTGTGCCATGAGTTCCTGAGGCCTTATATATTATTTGGAATCTACTTTTCTCTATTTCTCAGATTGGATAATTTGCTTCTTTGTCTTCAAGGTCAATAATTCTTCCATAATTTCCCATCTGCTGTTCAGCTCATCCGTTCATTGAATTTTTAATTTTAGATATTTAATTTGTTTCAGGTGGGATTTCCATTTGGTTCTTTTTTTCCCCTAGTTTCCATTTCTTGTCTATGTTTCCTGCCTTTTCCTTCCTCATGGGCATGTCACAAACTTTAGCATGGCTGTATAGCTGCTTTAAATTCTTGCCTGCTAATTCCAATATCTGGATCATCCTGGGGTCAGTCTCCACTGCTTGTCTTTTCTCTTGAGTATGTTTGATATTCCCTCTTTCTTTATAGAATAATTTTGGATTATATTCTGGGCAAATGATATGTTGAAAGAACCTTGGATTAGTTTTGTCTGAATTTAGACTTTATATACGTGGAGTTATACTGTGTCAATTGTGTTGGGCTTCTCTCATTCAGTATGACAATTTTTTTAAAGATTGATTTATTTATTTTAGAGAGAAGCAGGGGGAGCAGAGGGACAGGGAAAGAGAAAATCTCATGCAGATTCCTCACTGAGCACAGAGCCCGATGCAGGGCTTGACCTCACAATCCTGAGATCATGACCTGAGCTGAAATCAAGAGTCATTTAACTGACTGAGCCACCTAGGTGATCCCCAGTATGATGTTTTTGAAACTCATCCAGGTTGTTGTGTGTATCAGTAGTTCTGTCCTATTTATTACAGAGGACTGTTCTATTATATGAATATGCACAATTTGTGTATTCATGTCCCTAGGAAGTGGCTCTTGGGCTGTTTTCAACTTTTGGCTATTATGAATAAAGCTGCTATGACTATTTTTGTACATGTCAGTCTGTATGTGGACATATGTTATTGTTTCTGTATATCAATAAGTATGAGGGGAATTGCTGGAAGTCAAACAGTTTTCCAAAGTACTTAAGTACTTTATTATTTTACACTCCCACCAGCAGTGTCTGAGCATTCCAGATGTTCCACATCCCTGCCAACACCTGGTGTTGTCAGAGGTTTTCATTTTAGCTATTCTGATTAGCATAAAATGGCATTTTATTGGTTTTAAATTCCATTTTACTGATGACTAATGATGGTGAAAGCTTTTTCATGTGCTTTTTGTCTACTTGTTTATCTTGTGGAATGTCGCTATTCAAAACTTTTGCCAATATTTATTGCATTTTTAAAATTAGTGGTTTGTAGTAATTACATATTTTGGATATGTGTCCTTGGTCATTTGGCCAATGTATTGAAACATTTTTCTCTCAGTCTGTAGTATGTCTATGCATTTTCTTAATACAGTCTTTGATATAAGACATTTTTAGTTTTTATAAGGTGCAATTTATCATTTTTTTCTTTTTTGGTAGGGATTTTTTTTGGGTCTTATCCAAGAGATCTTTGCCTATCCAAGATTCATTTCTAATCACACTGCAGTGAATATTGGCAGGGTTCTGAAATAATTCTCCCTTTTTGAAGCTTTGAAACTTGGTATGCTCCCTTTTTATCCAGTGAAAAATGTTTTTTGAGGTATAAATAAAATGATTTTTAGAGTTCTGGGCAAGACAGGTAAAACATTAATAATGTGTATACAGTGGCTCGCATAAAAAGATACTTGAGATATTTGCAGAAGTAAAACAACTAGCACTCCCAGGAGGAGCAAACCTAGTCCTATGGATTTCAAATTTCTGCCTTCTTGCTCCAGATCTATGTTGTGACGTATTTAGAACAAGTTCTGCAGCACTGATTTGTGCAGCTGTTGTGCCAAGGCACGTGGGGCTTAGTGCTGGATCTCACAGATACCAGTTCTGCCAAGACATATGGCAGCTCTTACTTCAGCTCTTGCCTAAAAGGCAACACCTTTGCACCAGTAACAATAATGTCAAGTTGAGATGAAAGTCCTTAGCTGCATAGCTTCTGCTGAATGATACATTTCCTAAGTCTACAGTCTAGCAAAAAAACCTCCAAATAATAGCTCTTTATGTAAATTGAATAATAAATGAAATTTTGAACACACCAACTTGGCATGTGCCCAGTGGGTGAAGAAAATTAGTACTTGCCAAGGCTGCATTGCAGTTCACCAGGTTGATTTTAGCATAATGGTTGTGGAATAACACTTTCCACAAGCACGACTTTGCACAGGGCCTATTTCTAAGAGGGCCTTTTGGTAAAGGGACAAATCTGAGATGTGATCAAGTAGAGCAGTTCCGGTTTGGGGCAGCGTATACCTTCACAAAGTCTCTATCATCTGGTTCCTGCCTCATTGTGATGGTTGAATCTTAAATAAACTTTTTACTAAAGAGATATTTGATTTCTCCTGATTTTACCTCCTTTTACTACCTGTGTCTTGGACAAAATCTTCTCCTCATTCTGGCTTCTATAGCTTGATGCTCATAATTCTCTCAATAATAGTTAAAGATGGGGGCACCTGGGTGGCTCAGTTGGTTAAGCATCTGTCTTCAGCTCAGGTCATGATCTTAGGGTCCTGGGATTGAGCCCTGCATTGGGCTTCCTGCTCAGCAGGGAGTCTGCTTCTTCTGCTCCTTCTGCTCCTTCTGCCCTTTTTCGGCTCATGCTCAGAGTCTCTCTCAAATAAATAAATAAAACGTTGTTTTAAAAATGGTTAAAGATGTATTCAGGGAGTTTTTTTGTATATTATCTCTAGATCTTCATACAGTAATGTTAGATATAGATTCTTATACTCATTTTACAATTAAAAACTTCAGATTCATTAAGATATTGCTAAAGCCAAGTGGATGTTTGGAGATTCACACTTCAATTTGTCTATCAGCAAAGACTGTGTCTTCCCACACTGCATACCACACTGCTTCCCTGGTTCAAGGGCACCATAAAATTTACTACAGGGGAAGGAAATTCCAGAGTTGAAACTATTGTCAAGGTAAGTCACATTATGTAGTCTTATATTAAGTCAGCCTGACAAGCTGTAAACAACCTCATAGATATTTCCTGTTGTTTCTCTATGATAAACCTTGACTTACAGGTCTATGATTTGTCTTTCTGGCCTATCCTATTTCTCTTACTCAGGGGGAGGTTTAGATGTGTCACCAACTCCCTTTGGTGAAATAAGAAATAAGGTCACTTCTGGTTTGATTTATGCAGGCGTAAATCGAAAAGATTGGGCAAACAGCTGGATTTTGTTTGTTTGGGCTCTCTTTGCATGAACAAGAAGGTTGAAAAAAAATCCAGAAATGGTTAGAGGAACAAGAAAGACTTTTAGTTTGGTTTATTTTCTCAAGTTGACTATTTGTGACTAGCAGGCTACAGATGAAGCATTTTAATGACCAAAATCTAGAAATATGCATTGTGCTATTTTGAGTCTGTGTCTTTAAAATGTAAGATAGCTGGAGGTAAAAAGACAAAGCTTTTGTTGTTTAATTTTTTAAAGAAGATTTTACTTATCTATTCATGAGAGACACACAGAGAGAGGCAAATATAGGAAGAGGGAGAAGCAGGTTCTATGCAGGGAGCCTGATGCAGGACTTGATTCCAGGACCCTGGGTTCACTACCTGAGCAGAAGGCAGATGCTCAACCACTGAGCCATCCAGGTACCCTAAGTTTTTATTGTTTAAAATGGCATATGATATTGATTGTCTTTTCAAAGTTGCTCAAAATTACTGTTTAACTCTGTAAATTGTAGATCTGGATGCTGGAAGAGATGGTGATATCCTTGCTTCTTTTTTATACATTTTTTTAATAGATAAAGCACAACACACACTGTCCACAGTCCTTTCACTATGCTCCACTGAAGGAAATTTGTTAACCTTCTTGGAATGTACAATCTTTCACTGCTCAAGGTCCCCCCCCCCCATTCCTTTTGAAAAGGAAATTGTTCTTAAAATCCTATCAAGGGCACACCAATAGACAACTGATGGATTTTCGTAATATTAATAGAACAAGGTGGAAAAAGGATGCTTAGCCTTCTTTGTGAAATACAGTAAGTGTCATTATGTATTTTTTTTAAAACAAAGAAAAGAATTTTATTACCATTAGGTTTATGAATACTGGCAATCGGAAACTCAAGTTCTGTACAGGGAAAGTATATGTCTGGATGACTTTCTCATAAAAAGAGCCTAGATTCTTGTTCCTGACTCATCCCCTCTAATGCATATAATCTATCAGCAACATTGGGTGTATATACAGATTTGTATATATCACACACATGCAATTTGCATTATTGCTTAGCATCTGAGAAATTTTCTCATTTGTAACATAGGTTTAGATGTTCATTAAGAATGTCATCAGATATATAGGGACAGAACAGAGCCAGCATGGTCAGGATAAATCCTTCATTCAAAATCCAGTCTTCCAGGATACCTGGGTGGCTCAGTGGTTGAGCATCTGCCTTTGGCTCAGGTCATGATCCCAGAGTCCCGCATGGGGTTCCCCGCAGGAAGCCTGCTTCTCCCTCTGCCTATGTCTCTGCCTCTCTCTCTGTCTCTCTCTCTCTCCCTGTCTCTCATGAATAAATAAATAAAATCTTAAAAACAAAACAGAAACAAAGCAAAATCCTGTCTTCCTTCAGGTAGCCACGTACTTAATGATCAAAACAAAAAAGGGGTCTCACCTTTGCTAATATGGGACTGTTTAAATGAAAATGTTTAGAGTTATGAAAGTAAGGACTTTCTGTTTGTTCTATTCACACAGACCATGTGTTATGCTCCAAGATTTTAAGCTTATATCCATATAGGAAATGGTTGGGAAAGATTGGCAATCAGTTGGGAACTTTATGAGCAGCCATAAAATTTATAACTGAGGGTTTTAAATATTGCAATGGTTGCTCCACTACCAGGAGAGTGATTCCGTGGCATATATTTCTTGCAGAAAAGAAAGAGGAGAGATAAATATGTGAAGACCTGTGGGTGTGTATGAGGGAGAATGGGAGTGGGCAAGTGTGAGCACTGTGACATAGTCAGTAGGGAGGAAAGAAGAGAGATGTTGGAATCACTTTAACAGCGAGGCTGAATTTTTCTCTCTTTTCCCCAATTCCCTCATTTTTTGGCTCTGAGTTGCTGAGGTCATTCTTTTGTAAGTTTTAATATTTTAGTCTGGTGAGACATGCAGAGAGATGTCCAAACAAGTCTTTGCTTGTGACTAGATTGATTGCTGAAGAGGACTTTTTTTGACAAATGGCATTTAATGAATTATGAGGTCAGCCCAGCAGAGCGAGTCCTCGAGGATGCTGGGCTCCATTGTTGGGATCTATGATGAAGGCTGGTGCTTCCAACCCATCATTCAGCCAGAGCAGGCAATCCTATCCTCCCACTTCTTTAATGATAATACATTCCTTCCCCTTCAAACACTTCGTTTTCAGATTTTGATAACTCCTGCCCACCTTAACTGCCATCAATCAGACTTTATGTAACGGCACAGTGTTCACTTCTCAAAATGAAGTCTATTCTTCAGAACAGCTATAAGTGGAACAGGCTTGGAAAGAAAAGTGGATGTCAAACACTGTTTGTCATATCCTAGTAACAACTAGACTTTCAGAAGTAATATGCCATCCAATTGTAGCTGGATATAAATGGAAGATTAAAGTGGAGGAAGCCTAACACTTTGTAGACAAAATAAGGAGAAGTTTCCCTTATACTGGGACTTAGTATTGAAAAGTACTCCTAAAATTGGCAGAACTCAGTATAAATCCCTCTGAAATTCTACTAAATCTTCTGTGATTGTGTTCTCTAAACTCATGTGGTAGGGCTGGTGCCAGAAGAATTCTCATAATTAATAAGTTTTGAAACTCAGTTGCTTGAGGGGCATCTGGGTGGCTCGGGGGTTGAGCGTCTGCATTCGGCTCAGGTCGTGACCTCAGGGTCCTGGGATCGAGTCCTGCATCAGGCTCCCCACAGGGAGCCTGCTTCTCCCTCTGCCTGTGTCTCTGCCTTTCTGTGTCTCTAATGAATAAATAAATAAAATCTTTAAATAAAAAAAAGAAAGAAACTCAGTTGCTTGAAAATGTGTAAGTTGGTTTTCTAGTTTAACTTGAGATTGGAACTGTTTCCACCCCATTCCTGGTCATTCTTACGGTGAGGTACGTATTAATGGGAGTTGAATCTTACCTGATGGCATTATTGGATCATCATGAGAGCCATTATCACAACTCTCATATGCCAGTTTTTGCATTGTGCGCTCTCTGGTGAGGGTCAAGTTGCTGTCACTCACCAAATCTGATTTAATGCATGACTGCCCATCCTGGACACTAGGTGGCAGCAAACTGCTGAGAGAAGCAATTAGCCAAGGAGCAAAAAACCTCAAACCTGTGGATGATACTCCAAAGGAGATGAAGCAAAAAACGGGTGTGGATAAAACGGAATGGTATGAAAGAACACGCTAGCTAGAAAAGTTTCAAAGGCATAATTATAACGATTGTATCTCCCAATATTTTCTGAGGCTTCTGGAAGTTACATCTACTTACTTTGAAAATTCACAGAGCAGAGGTAGGTACCCAATAAGCCCTAACACTTTTCTAATGAAGACCTGACCCAGTTTTATTATTTCCCTGGAATTGAAGCTAGATATCCAAATGTTATAGCTTTTCCCAGTTAGCATGAGAAGTTGTTTTTAAATCTGTGCTGCCAACTAACCTCTTTTATTTGTTTTAGACATGTGCTGATAGTTGTTTTAAGTGGTGATATAGAAGTTCAAATAACTAAAAGCAATGTAGCAAACAAACTTAATGTTAGCCCAATGTTTAGTACAAGTGCTTAGAAAAGCATAAGCTGTTTAACTGTGTCCAAATTACCACTCAGTGTTGACTAAGGATATTAATTGCCTATGATGGACTATTAGATTGTAAATGTAGTTATAAGTGTAAAGCAAATAAAACATTGAGTCAACAAAATCTGACAGTGAGAAATCAAAGACTCCCCAGGGACAGGTAATGTTATAATTTTCAGCCTGGGTTTTTTCCCTATACATCTTTCCTGTAATATTTCTTTATGAACTGCATGTTCCATCCTATTCCAGCTCCTCATCAGACGTGGTACATCCTGTTGAATGTCTTAAAGCTTATTTAAACTGAGGACCAGCTAAGAATAAATAAGGTAAATCCTCAGTAGAATAAGGAATAAATAAGAAGAAAAAAACAGATGTAAAGAATAAAGAAAACATAAGTAAGAATAAACCAACAAATAAGTTTTAAAAACAAAACTTTTTAGGTGCTCCTGATGGACTGTGTCTGTACTCCCAGGACATGAGAATGAACATAAGTGAGCAACTAAATAGAAACCTTATTACAAAATGGAACAGAATTCCCAATGATCAAGCCTAATATTTCAGGAAAATTCCAGTTACATTATAGGTGGGGGGAATTATCGCCATAGTATTGCCACATAAAGTTACAAGGTGGGGGGGTGACTGGGTGACGGGCACTGAGGGGGGGCATTTGATGGGATGAGCACTGGGTGTTATTCTATATGTTGGCAAATTGAACACCAATAAAAAATAAATTTACAAAAAAAAAATAAAGTTAAAAGGGAGGAATTTGAGATTTTGTGAATTCATTTTGCGGCCTTTAGATTGAATTAGGCTTGAATAATTTCTAAATGCCTGCCATGTCTGAATAGCTCTTTGAAGGTTATTAGCTTGTCAACTAGTCGTCACTAAAGTCTTCATGGAAAGTGAATAGAGAAATAAGAGACAATTATACTTTTCATGTGTAGCAAAAAAATATTCTTTAGCTTGGTATAGCCATCAAATAAAAATGATTGAAGGGTAGGTATTATAACAGAGCACTAATGTTCTCTTTGGGAATCCTACTTCTTTAGACACAGACTAGATGTACATTGCCAATCTTCTACAAGATAAAATCGGATATGACAAAATATTTTCCTGACTTGTGAACTTAGTTACACGAAAATTTATATCAAGCTATAAAAAGTTATCATCTTTACTTGCCTACTTATTAATGCATTGCTTTATAGAAAGGAGTAAGTTTATATGAAAGTAGAACTATCCAGAAAAGAAGTGAGATATGATTGCTGGTAATGAAACAAGTTTAAAATAACTTCTTTAAAGGATTTTTTTGGAATTTGAGTTTGCTTTATTTCATATGGATTTAAAAAAACAAAACCATGGCAGTGTACTTGTCTTTTTTTGCTACCTGACTCTACACTCAGCCAATACTTCCCAGCCCACGGGAGAGAATTCTTTTGTATTTTGATGGATACAATCCTTTATTCTGCTTTCTTTGTTTAAAGGGGGTCTGTTTCTTCCCTTATTAGAAAAAGAAAGGTTGTCTACAATTCCAGAAAGCACCAAACAGTGCTAATTCTTTGTGCTGGCATCTTTTTTAGTACATTCTGAGAAGCAGACACTTTTTTAGTACTTTGCTCCTCAAACTCTCTCCCAAATCTTTCACTCAGTAAGGAGCTCCTTAAGAGCAGAGGCTTGGCCATTTTTCATCTTTATCTGTCTCTTCCTGTCTAGCACGGTGTCAGGCACATGGGAGGCAACCAACCCATTTTAACTGAAAATGAATGAATGACTCCTCTGACTTAGCAGTAATGGAAAACAAACCCAGATAGTGGCACGGGTGTGGTGATGTTCAGAAGGGACCGTTGAAACTACTTTGTGAATATTAATATTTTCATTATGAAATCAGTCAACCCAATTAAACACTACATTAGTTTCCACTTAAGCAATTTGTGAATTTTGGGCTTACAAGCAAAATAGTAAAAGCTGATGTTAGCTAGCAGGGGCCTTTGAGTGGTCACCCCCCCCCCCAGTATGATAAAGGTACCACTAGAGGTCACTCCAGTCATTAGCAATAGAGTGATTGGAATGGTCTTTGTCTACAGGACGAGGCAACTCTTACAAGCCCTTAAAATTTACCATCAACAGGAGTAAAATAAAAATTATGTTGAACACTCGTAAATGGTTGGTGCAAATATAACACTTCGCCCTTCCTCTTCTGGCTGAAGATGGGCGAACCAGAAATAATCATAAAAGCTGTGTTTATTGTGTGTTTATTACATATTAGGCAAGATTGTAAGCACTTTGTATCATTATTGCTTATACTTCCCATAGAAAATCCTATGAGGCCTGTACTATTAATGTGCCCATTTCACAAAGGATGAAACTGAGCCTCAGAGGCATCACACAGCAGGGAGCGACAGAGCTGGGATTCAAACCCAGTGCTCATACTGATGCTATGAGCAACAACAGAGTAGATTTGATTCTTCTCCTTTCCATTTTAATAACAGGTTTCAGTGTCATAACAGGAGAAGTGTTTAGGGGTGCATAAATGTGGCAGCAGAAAGCATTTTGACATCCCTCAAATCATCGGGATCGGTCAGGCAAATGACCAGTGGGAGGAGATATCCCGTGTGTGTGTGCGTGGTGTTTGAGAGGAGAGGTGGCACAGGTGAGAGTATGAGAATAAACCTAGCAAGTTAAAGTGGCTTTGCTGTTCAACATGGCACAGTGGTCAGTCCGGAAGGTCTTTAAGTCCATCACTTCAGAGTAATATACCCCAAAGAACAATAAAACAGATCTCCCAAAGTTCTGCACAGTCGTTGGGTAACGTACCTAAAGTCAAGCAAAGTGCCTGGTCCATAGCATCTTCTGAATATCTTCAGAGTTTTGGAGTGAGACCCAGGAGCTCTGGTTCACACCCTGTTCTACAGAAAAGAGAGCCCTGTCAGCTAAACAAAGCGCTTATTTTCCAAGAAATGATGGTATCTATGTATTGAAATGACACCTATCCCCATGGCATGCCGTAATCCATAGATAAGGAAATGGAAGCAGCGAGAATTTAGACACTGTGCCCAGCCTACAAGACAAGTAAACACAGACTGAGTGTAGGACCCATAGCCTTGAATTTCCACTCTGTTTTGGGGACTACTCATACCCTACTTCATTCTACCTTCTATCTAACCTGAAGATCTCCCTTATTGAATTTCCTTACAGGACACCTTTCACCCAAAGGTAGCAAAGGATTACAGCTTACCCTTATAGGCGAACATCTTTTTTTTTTTTTTTTTTAAGATTTATTTATTTATTTGAGAGGGAGAGAGAGGGGAAGTGTGCATATGAGTGGGGGAAAGGGCAGAGGGAAAGATTCCCAAGCAGACTCCCCACTGAGCATGGGGCTCCACTCGGGGCTTGATCTAAGGACCCTGAGATCAAGACCTGAGTCGAAATCAGGAGTCAGATGCTTAGACAACTGAGCTACCGTGGCACCCCTGGTATGCAAACATCTTAATCTCATAGTAAAACTTCTCCATGAAACCCCCTCTGCGTTCCCTCGGAGCCCCATAAAAGCTGGTAACGGTGTATGCCCTTCATCCAAGCAGTCCTGGCAATTGGCACCTGTGCTGGCCTGTGCCTCTGGAATGGAAAGTCAGGATGGTTTCAAAGTTTCATATACAATAACAGGAAAAAAATGAAACAAAGGAACATTTTAAGCAGCAGCCTCCACCTCTGAGCTGTTCCTTTCCTATCTCAGCCAAAGCTCTGCATACCTAAATTCCCTGGGGAGTACAGAAGACTATAAAACCGACATTTAAGGTTTTCTTTGCCCCACAGCAGAGGAAATACAAATTGTTATAAACTTTCTCTTCTAGCATGACTTGCTGCCTTCAGAATATTCTAGGATAGCAAATAGAGACAGTTGAATAGGAGAAAAAACTGAGTTTCACAATCTCCTGATCTCGCTATTTGCCTAGCATTAGAATAAGTAGTATTTGCTGCAAAGGTGTTAAAACAGCATTTGCATTTCAAGTCAATCTTCACAGTTTAGCTTTAATGCATATGGAACGACAAAGCTGCCGATTAATGACTCTCTAACTTGAAGGATGGGGAAATAAGATGTAAAGAGGAGAAAAAGCCAACTGGTAATCCATTGTGTCTTACTTATAATACCAATCTACATTCTCTGGAAGAGGAGGGGTTCATTCATTGCTGAAACCCAAGAGCCTTCCACATAGAAATCATTATTTTTTTATTATAAAAGTAACCCGCATGGCTTTAATGTGATCAGAGAGGCAGTGTTTACGGTAGTTCTCTGGAGAAGGAATCAGAACTGGTCCTAGCTGCATGATGGTTTCTCAGGGCCTTGGTTTCTTCATTGTAAAACCTGGGTAATAACACCATATTGTCCCTTTCATGTGGATGTATTTTTACTTCACAGACTGTTTGTTAGGATTAAGTGAGCCTTTTAAAGTCTATATATATAGTTATATACATATATACACTTATATATATATATATAGGATAAAGTTATATGTATATGTATATATATAATTTATTTTATAGCTTCTTTCAACCAAAGTATTTTTTTAAAAAAATATTTTATTGATTTATTTGAGAGATAGAGAGAAAGAGAGATAGCAAGAGAGCAGGAATGGCAAGGAGAGGGAGAAACAGGCTCCCCGTGAGCAGAGAGCCCAACATGGGGCTCGATCCCAGGACCCCGAGATCATGACCTGAGCCAAAGGCAGATGCTTAACCGACTGAGTCGCCTAGACGCCCCTAGTCAAAGTCGTTAAAACTTCCCAATTGAATATTCACATTTTTATCACTTGGAAAGATACATACAAATGTGGAAGAAGAGATAATGTTAAATTATTTGCCTTAAGTTCCCTGAAATTGAACTAGTGTCACATCAGTGGAATTACAATGGCCAGTACATTCTGTCATTTGCTAGGATGACAGTCATGCTGTCACCCTGACTCCTTTCTTTCTCTCACCCTCAAGTTCATTCTAATAGGAAATCCTGCGGTCTCTACCTCTAAAATACATGGTGTGATCATCTCTCACTGCATCCATTGCTACCTTTCTGCCCTAACCACTAACTGCATTACTATAACAGCTTATTACCTGGGCACCTTCCCACACATCTATTCTCAAAACAGCAGCCAGGGGAATACCTTTAAGATACAAGTCAGACCATGTTTCTCTTCTGATTAAAGTCTCCCAATGGCTCCTCATCTGCCTGAGAGAAGCAAATCCTTTAATGAGCTCTAAGGCTCTGTGCATCTGGCCTCCTGCTAACTCTCTGGTCTTCCTCCCAACGGCTGGCCACCTTGGCCTTCTCATCGTTCCTTGAACAGAGAGTCATGTTTCCATCTTAAATTCTTCACACCTGTGTGTCCTCTGCCCCAGAGATTCTTTCTCCATATATCTTCATTTTCATAATTCATCTCACTTCCCTCTTCAAGTGCTTTTCAACTGTTGCTCTCAGTGAGGTTTTCCCAGAGCATCATTTATTCAAAGTTGGAATCCATCTCCAATCTTAGACTTCCCTGCCTTCTTCCCCTGTTTCATTTTTTCTCCATCCAACCTACTGTCTTCCAATATATAATTTTTTGCTGTGTATTTCCTTTTGTCTTCCTCCATTAAATGCTGGTTCTTAAAAAGATGGGATTTTTTTTTTTGTCTCTTCTGTTCTCTACTCATTCCCACACTTAGAATAGTGCTTGACACATAGTGCTCAATGACTATTGCAGAATGAGTGAATAATACACAATACAGATGAAAATACTTTGTTCTTATAGTGTGTGGCTTCTCCTAAGAACCGAGGTAACTATCATTCCACATATCATACTCAATTTGTGTCTTTTTGCGAAGCAGGTATTTTATCCGTATTGTATTGGAGAATGTGAGGCACCAGATGGCTGTCTTCTCTAAGTCCTATAAGCAGTTATAGAGAAGCTGTGATAGGAGATCTAAGATCCTTCCAACTTTTATTTATTTATTTTTTTTTCCTTCCAACTTTTAGACCAATTTCTTTCACATCCTTCATTCCCTTCCCTCCAAAAAGAGCAGGGCAAATGTTCAAAGTTGAACTGCTCCCATTTTGTTTGGATCACATATTGTCCACACGAGGCCCACAATGTCCATTCGCTATTATAAAACTGTTGCTTAAAAGAATTTTATCTGAGAATTTATTCAGGGAGCTTCAATTCTTGACAAATAGTGCTTTTGCACAGTGTCTGTTTATATTTCACTTAATTGGTGCATGGTAGGTGCTCACTTGGGTTTTCAGTACCTACAATTAGACTAAATTATCCCATGAGGTTTGAAACTACATCTCTATCTCAGTTCCCATTTTAGAAAAGGAAAAGTTCTTCAGACTTCAGAAGCACTCTCATATTTGGATTGATCTCAAGGAAGTTCTGTTGAACTAACAGATTAATGACACACAATACATTCATTTCTACTACTCTGTATGTCATAGTAAATCCCCTATGGAAAAGCCCAACCACTGTGACCTTTTTCAAAATGATTCAGTTTATGGGACCACCATAACAATGTTATTCTGCTTATCTAGGCATTTGGGAATAAGAGCAAGCCTGAAGGCTATCAAGATGTCACCTTCAGTAATGGCACCTATGATGTGGTAAGAGAGGTGCTGTATTTCATGCCACTGTTCGCAGGGTGGCCTTTACAAAACAAAGGCATCAGCTGTGTGGATTCTGTGGTGAAGCAATGGTGAAAGAAGCTATTCAGAGAATCATGGTAGTACAGACAAAGTCTTTCAGAGGTTATCAGATCTACTTTCCCCTCCAGCAGGATGATACTAAGCACACACCATGGCATAGGAGATGGCTCACCAGCTTAAGTGTTCTAGATCATCATTGTTTCAGTCGTGACATTAACTGTCCTTACCCTGATTTCCCAAGAGAAATAGTTATCATATGACGTGAAACAATCTGGTAAGGGCTATAAGTAGTGGAATGGATGAAATATTATAGGAGCCAAGAAGAAAGAGTAACTAAATTTGTCTGGGACATTTTTTCTTGTAGGGTGGAGAGAGTAAGGAGGTAGAACAAGATATGCTTTGCAGAGGATGTCATTATTTTTCATATTTTTGAAGAATCAGTATAATTTTTCCATGTGGAAAAATTCAGGAAAGATATTCCAGGCTGGAATTTCAGCAGAAGCAAAGGCATGAGGTGTGAAAATCATGGCATGGTTGAAGGGTGATGAAAATTTTTTCCAAGTGTTCACTTGGTATAAAGAAGGGGAAGAGAAATTATAAAAGTAGATCGAGATTGACCTTAAATGAGTCTCTGTGTCACAATGAGAATTTTCATAAGGATTTGAACTTTATCCTGAAGGCAATGAAGAGCATTTCAGTGTTTAAGCAGGGGAACAAAATAAGATTTATCACTTAGGAAGATCACTCTGGCAAACCGTGGAGGAATTGGAGGGTTGCCAGAATAGAGGCAGAAATGCATTAAGATGCTTTAATTCTAAACAAGGTGATAGGTGAGGATAGCCAGCATTGATGAATGGCAATAGGTTGGATACAGAGAAGAGGTTGGGACTGATAAATACAAAGAAGGAAGATCTAATGGAAATTACTGTTGGTTGGGCACGGGAAGTCAGAGAAAATAAGCCCTAAAGATGAATAAAATTACTTGGGAGAGCTAATGGAACAAGAAGCAATTCACAACCTGAACTCTGGAGACTACAAATATTTATTTATTTATTTATTTATTTATTTATTTATTTATTTATTTTAAAGATTTTATTTATTCATGAGAGACACACAGAGAGAGGCAGAGACATAGGCAGAGGGGGAAGCAGGCTCCCTGCGGGGACCTGAATGCAAGACTTGATCCCAGGACCCCGGGATCATGACCTGAGCCAAAGGCAGGTTCTCAACCACTGAGCCACCCAAGTGCCCCTGGGGACTACAAATATTTAACGGATAAAGAATGATAAGATATCTAGAAAGAATAATTAGATGGGTAAGAGAACTGGGAAGAAATTAATATTTTAGTAAGGAGAGCACTGCAAGAAGGAAGAAACAGTCAGTAATGTCTAAAAGTGTAGAAAGGTTAATTAGGTTGAGAATCACTAAGAATTCATTGATTTGTAAATGAAATGAATAAAACAATATAAGTACAGGTAGGAGAAATCCTGACAGGAATTGTTTTAATAAACATTTGTGAGTATGTGTGTATGCATGTGTTTGCTTTTTAAGAGGGAGAAAAGCTGGGCATTTTTCATGCTGAACTAGGGTGTGAGATGAAGGCAGGAGGGAGGATGAAGACAATGGTATCAAAGGTTCCAGAAGAGATACAAAAGGTACAGGTCTCAATGATTGAAGAAAGACTTGGTTATATCAAGGAGTAATGGGTGGGGGAATGAGGACATTCTCCTGTAAGATGAGGTGATGAGGTAGGATTGGGGATATATGGATGAATGATCATGGAGAGAAATTAAAGGATTTCATGAATGGTGAACCTCTTTCTCTGAGGAACAGGAGCCTAGGTCATTTCCTGACAGTAAGTAGATATGGGACAGTATGGAAAGCTCCAGGAGATAAAGTGTAGAGACTCTGGGGAAAAGTGAAAGAATTGCAAAAGCAATGCTTGAGGATCCTTTTGAACCAGAAGCCACAAATGGCCATGTTTGGCTACCTGCCTCTCTTGAAAATTCTTATTCATTCCTCAAAGCTGAATTTAGATGTAATTTCCTCTGGGATGTAGTCTGCAGTAGAAGTCCTCTCTTTGTCTTGTGCAGTCTTTTTTTTTAAAAAATATTTTATTTATTAACTTGAGAGCAAGTACAAGCAGCAGGTGGGTGTGGGGGGGGGGAGAGGAGCAGAGGGACAGGGAGAAGCAGATTCCCTGCTGGGCAGAAATTCTGACATGGGGCTCCATCCCAGAACCCTGGGATCATGAGCTGAGCTGAAGGTAGATGCTTAATAGACTGAGACACCCAGACACCCCATGTCTTGTTCAGTCTTGAATCCTTAGACTTGAATTGAGTGTCTGGAACCTATGAGATGTTCAATAAAGGTTTGCCAGGTGACTGGGTATTGCATGGCATTATGTGAGCTAATTCCTACAGTGACCAGAGTCAGTTCAGATAAAAGTCTTAAATCAGAGAAATTAATCTTTCTTGTTGTCTCCTCCTCTCCTTTCCTGTCTCCTGATGTCTTTGCCACCTCTCTTCCACCTTGACTTCCACTTGTATCACTTGTTCTCTCATCTGGGTCACCCTTGTTATCAGCTGATCATGTGCCAATTTCTACCAAGACATCACTTCAAAATTAATCCATATATCAACAGCACTCAAAATGAAGACTTCTCAAATGAACAAATGAAGTACATTTGTTTTAAAAGGAGGAGACACTGAAAGTTGTCTGGAGAGGCAAATAAGCTTGAATGCTCAAGAGAAAAATCCTGTCCTAATACTTGGAAGCTTTCTTTCTGGGTGGCTTCCCTTTGGCATCTCAGCTAAAAGGCTCAGATGGTTTCTTCAGGGGAAGTTGCTATCACCACCTTTTCCATTCTGGTAAAGAGCAGAACTCACCCATTATTTGGAAAAAGAGTGGGGAAAAAATAAATGCTTGGCACAGTGCCTTAATGAGGATTGAACAAGTATGTATGTGGTGGACATCTACGCTCTAAAACACAACTTAAATGCTTCTCTTCCCTGTTCCAAGTTAAACTCGATTGATACCTTCCCCTTTACTGAAAAGCTTCCACTTCCCAAATCTTCATTACTATGACATTTATTGGAGTCAGTGTTGATAGGGAGAAATTCTTGTAGATTGCTTTGTCATTCTCCTTTATATTCATAAGTCTCAATACTGGGTAAATATTCCTTTGCCACGAAGAGTCTAGGGCTAGTGTAACATATGAATCCTGACTCTCTTTTTAAGTGGAGACTAAAAGGGAGAACTGAGTTGTCCACGTAGCAAAAGAGGTAGCCTTAAAACCAAGAAAAATGAAGACATTACTGATAGTGTTTACTGGCCCATTAGAGTTGCCATAAATTTGCTCAAGCTTGTGTAGTGTGAGTCTTTTTGCTGCCAAGGATCTTCCTTAAATATATTGCAGCATTTTAGAGTAATTCTGAGTGATCTTCCTGTACTCAATAAATTGATATCCAGAGTTTAGTGTACCTGAAAGCAACAAATAAAATTTTCCCCTTGTAGCTAACCATGATTTGGTTGCTATTATTCATTTTGAATAAATAAATAAATGAATTAATTAGTAAATGCCTTTTTTTTTTTCCTTCTAGGAGTGTCTGATTCCAAGGCTGAGATCAACCCTCTCTTTCTACTCATTCTCCTGAGTCAAATTAAATTGCTTGTGTTCTAGTTAACTCTGCCATTCGTATTTTTCCTGGGGTCTCTGGAGGCTGAGATATACTCCAGGCTGGGTTTGAATTTCTTTCTCTGAAACTTTCCTACCTCGTCCTGTTCCTTACCTCCTCATCCCTTGCTGCTATAAGCTGTTATTCACTTTATGGTTATATGCAAAATGGGTTTTTTTTTTTTTTAAAGAAAAAACAAAACAGAAACTTTGTGACTTGGTCCTCTTAGGACGAGGTTTACAAAACAATGACTTATGAGTTGAGATCACGTGAGGGACAGAGAGCCTCCTAGGACCGCTTTATAGAGTTGCAACATGCTTGGGAGGGTCTGGTTTCAGCCTTCTGTGGTCATCACACCTAAAAATAATTCCTTTTCTTTTGTTAATAAAATTAGAGAATGTTGATAAATCCAGCCAAAAGGGTCAAAAGAGGAGAGAGCTCATAAATTCCAGCATTCTTTGTCAGAACTAACAAAGCCACAAGAATGTGTATTGGGGAATAGCAGGAACACAGGTCACAAACCCTGTGATGAGAATAGGTAGGAAGCCTCCAACCTTTCTTCCCCAGACATGATGCAGGGCTTGAAATTCCCTAATCTCTAAGTCAACTGTGATTATTCCAGTTCCTCCCGTGTGTCTTTTACACATCTCAGATGGAAAGGGAGTTGAGGGAAAAGAAGCCCAGGCACACCGTTTAGAAGCTCAAAGCAGAAGACAAGTTGGTCAAGAAAGTAAGAGCTAATCCCCTGGCATTTTTTCTCCCATTCATTCATTTGTTTATTTTCATTGAAGCCAAGGATTGACACACGACGTCATAGTAGTTTCAGGCATAGGACATAGTGAGTGCTTGGGCAAGTCTATACATTGCGAAAGGTTCACTGCAGGTCTGGTTACCCTCTGTCCCCACATAAAGCAATCATAGTCTTTTTTTTTTTTTTAAGATTTTATTTATTTATTCATGAGATGCCCAGAGAGAGAAGCAGAGACACAGGCAGAGGGGATCCTGATGTGGGACTCAATCCCAGGACCCTGGGATGACAACCTGAGCTGAAGGCAGACGCTCAACTCCTGAGCCACCCAGGCGCCCCAGTGATCATAGTCTTATGGACCATACTCCTTACTCTGCACTTCTCATCTCTGTGACTTACTTACTTTGGGGCTGAACGTTTGTGTCTCTTGATCCCCTTCACCTGTTCTGCTCACCCTCCCTACCCCCTCCCGGCCCCCTCCCCTCATGCCATCCCCTCCAGCATCCACCAATCCTTTCTTTGGATGTAGGAGTCTTGTTTTACATTTCCTCATTTCTTTTTCATACAGATCTAAACAAATCCACAAAGAATTCCCCCCTTCCTTCTCCTTTTCCTTTTTCCTCTCTCTCTCTGTCTTGATTTCTTTTTTAAAAAAAATTCTCCATCCTTTCTGGGCAGTTAGAAGCTAGCATCTAAACTCTAGCTTCTCCCCTTTTATGATGTCTTTCTGGATGAGCCCCCCCCCCCAACTGTTAACATCTTTTCCTTTGTGTAGAGGATGACCGCATACTTCACCGGGATGCTTTTGAGAGCAAAAGGGCATTGCTGATAAAAATTATTCTGGGACAGAAGACGTAGCTTGGGCCACAGGAAGCAAACTGGTAGACACGCTCATCATACTATCAGGCAGCTGTGGGGCTAACTCACTGTTGCTCTACATCTATTGCACTGCTTTTGGAATCCTTCTTGAGATGCTTCTGGCAGACCAACTGGGTTGCAACCTCAGTGGCTTCTCTTCTTCTGGTATTCCTTTCCCTTTCCACTCAACCCATAGCCTCCAGCAAATGCATGTGATTTGTCCGGGGTCAGGAGGAGAGCATTTAAAGTGTCTCTTATGAGTGTATTTAAAAGTATTTAAGTATTTAAAAGTCTGATGCCTTAAAAGAGTACCAGGTATACGTGAGAAAAATCTCTCTCACCTTGGCCTGCTTGGTTCTGATATTTGCTCTTTGGGGGCCCTCTGTGTTTATCTCTGCTTTTTTTTTTCTTTTGATGGGGAGCATCTAAGAACTTCAGGTAAAATAAAGCAAATAAATAGGCATTATGAAATTTATAATGTGTAGAAAAGAGATTATAAAAATTCATGCACAGTTTAGAGAATAAGAGTAAAAGGAAAGGCCATGTATCTTTTAGCTGGATTAAGAAAATAGAATATGGCCAGTGTTTTAGAACCACCCTCCTTACCTGGTAAATCTCAGTGATCATGCCACCCTTGCCAGAGCTAACTACCCATTTTACTTTTCTGTTATTCCCAGCTTTTTCTTTTTAGTTTTACACACATGTATCCCCTAAATAAGATCTCTCCTGTCTGGTGTCACATGGTGTTATCATGTAATAAAGAAAGAAAACATTGCCATTCTTTCTAGTAGAGGAACAAATTGTTCTTTTTTAGGGGAGAAGAAAAAAAAACTCATGAAATACAATGTGCTTTCCAAATACTTAACCGAGGAGAACATTCACACACGTGTTAGGGAAATTTAGGGAGAAACCCCAGCCCTCATATTCCACTTCTTGGGTTCGTTCTTTGTTTTCCGTTTCCTTCTATTTTGTGATTAAAATTCAGCCTTCCATTATTCAGAAGAACAGCCTAATGTCACCAGGGAAGTGGTGACTGATGTGGGATTTCCAGCTTGCGACAATTCTGCAGACAGGGACTGTTGGGTGAAATTACTGGCTATGTGAAGTAGGTCGGCCACAGTACCCGCTGACTTCCTGCCCTCTGACTGTTCACGTGCACCCCTGGCAGCCACAGGCCCCCTCTCACTATCTATCGCCTCGTCCATCCAAACCTGAAAGCTCATCGTTTATGTTAACTGTAAGACAGGGCTTTTTATAAAAGCATTTCCTACCAAAATAATCCAGTGGCAAAGAATGGGATTATTTTGAAGTGCTTCTGGACATGAATGCTGTGGTAAGCAAAGATTTATTTATTTTTATTATGGGGTGTATCATCCATATCATCCATATACAAAAATCTAAAAATCTAAAATATACCCGTAGACTATAAAGGATTATGATAATGTGGATATCTAAGTACCTACTATGCAGTTTACCCACAGAACATAACCTATAGTTCAAACCCTTCCATGTGGACCTGGCAATTGCTTTCCCTGCCCCCATTACAGGTAACCAGTATCCTGAATTTTGTGTTAATCATTTCCCATAAATATACATGTAGGATTTTTAAAAAAGAAATATTGTATTTATTTATTTGAGAGAGGGAGAGAGAGGGAGAGAGAACTAGCAGGGAGGGAGGCAGAGGGAGAAGCAGAATCCCTGCTGACAAGGGAACCTGACAGGGGGCTCGACCTCAGGACCCCCCGAGATCATGACCTGAGCTGAAGGCGGACACTTACCCAGCTGAGCCACCAAGGTGCCCCATATGTAGTTTTAACATTTATGTGCATATCCCTAAGCAAACTATAGTTTAGTTTTGATTTAGGGGGGAATTTATATCAAAGAAATGTTGTATTTATACTTCCCTGGGACTTACTCTTTTTGCTCAAAACTATGTTTTAGGAATTCATCCATGTTGATGCTTGTATCTGTAGCTCACTATTTTTTGCTGTTATGTAATATTCCATCATGTGAATTCATTTATTTTGCTTTTGATGCACATTTGAATTTGTCCATTCTGCTTTATTTCTTTTGATTTTGATCAGCATCTGAATGTTTCCTAGTTTGGGACTACTGCTAAGAGCACTGATAAGAATTTTCGGGTACTTGGCTCCTGGTGCACATAAACAAGAGTCTGAGTATGAACCAGAAGTGGATTGCTGGGTCATAAACTATGAATGTTCACATTTCTAGGCAATCCCCAACTGTTTTCCAAGTAGCAGTGCACATTTAAACCCCCACCAGAACTAGATGAGAGTTCCCATTGCTCAACATCCTCTTTAACACATGCTAATGTCCAAATATTTTTTTTCTTTCTTCAATCTGATACATGTGGAATGAAACCTCATTGTGATCTTGCCTTTGCATTTCTCTGATTACTGAAGAAGCCAAGCAACTTTTCAGTGTTTATGACAGGCCATGTGTGTTTCCTTTCTTTTGGAATTATTTTTTGGGTCTCTTTCCCATTTTTATATTGGGTTGTTTCTCTTTTTATTTAATTAATTGATTCAAGCTCTTAAAGCAGGAATAGTGATAGGCAAAAATTTTAACTATGTGGAGTTTATTTGCTTTCATAAATGATATGTGAGGTAATTATGTTTTCTCACTCCATCGCTAGTTATTTTTACTCTCTTGGTGGGCTCATTGGATGAAGAATTGTTCTTAGTTTTAAAGTCATGGAATTCTTCAATCTTGTTCTTTAGAGTTTGTAAATTTTAAGTTCTGTTTATAGATACCTCCTACATTCTCTTGGGATTCTGTACTTCTGATTTTCATGTTTATTTCTCTAATCCTCTTGGAATTTGATTTTTGTGTACAGTGTGAGAAGAGGGCTGTAAGTTCAGTTTTAAAAATTCAAATGTAAGGGGCACCTGGCTGGCTCAGTTGGTGGAGTGTGAGACTTAATCTTGCTGTTGTAAATTCAAGCCCCATCTTGGGTGTAGAGATTATTTTAAAAAATCTTTAAACATTTTTGAATGTAGCTTTTATTGAATGGCTGATCTTTTTATTAATCTCAAATACCACCTCTGTTATAGGTGTCATATTTGTTCCATGTATCTGTGGATTTGTTTTTAAGCTCTCCATTCCATTCCCCTTGGTCTCCTTGTTAGAGTGCAATATCACATTATTAGTATTCTAATTAGTATAGTTTTACATGAGTCACTACATTTAAGAGCACAAATTCCTTCTTTTTTTTTTTTTTTAAAGATTTTATTTATTTATTCCTGAGAGACACAGAGAGAACCAGAAACATAGAGGGAGAAGTAGTTCCCCACAGGGAGCCTGATGTGGGACTCTATACCTGGACTGGGATCACGTCCTGAGCCAAAGGCAAACACTCAACTGCTGAGCTTCGCAGGGGTGCCACACAAATTACTTATTTTCTTTCCCTGGGAGCACACTGGCTGTCCATTATTCTGTTATATAAATGTCAAAATCAGCTAGTTAAATTCCAAGAATAAACTTTTTGAAATTGTTATCGTAATCACATTTACTATTCTGATCCATTTGAGAATTAACAACTTTATGATATTACTCTTCATACCGAAAAAGATGGTGTATTTTTCCATTGGCTGAGTTCTTTAATGAGCTCCAAAAACCTTTCTAATCATACATATGTCATATATCTTTTGTTAGATTTATTCCTATGTATTTATGTGCTTTATATCATTTATTATATCTACTTGCTTTCACAGAAGGTGTTTTCTTTTTGTTTATTTTTTAGAAATTTTATTTTTAACTAATATCTGTACCCAATGTGGGGCTTGAAGTCACAACCCTGAGAAAAGAGTTGCATGCTCTACTGACTGAGCCCGTCAGGCGTCCTTTACTTTTGTAGAAGGTATTTTAAGTTACATTTTGTATCTGACTATAGCTAGAAATGAATTTTTTTGCTGATTGATTTGTTACTACTTTTATTGGGTTTTCTCTTTGGGTTTTCATATCACCTATTAATAACAAGAGACGTGTTCCTTTCTTTGCAATTCTTGATTGATCGATTGATCGATTGAATTAATTGTTTATGTTTTATCTTGATTGGGATTTCCATGACAATGTAGAAAGGAAGTAGTGGTAATATCATCCTTGTTTTGCTCATGATTTCAGAAGAAATAGTTTCAAATTTTTACAATTATATATGATGTTTGCTCTGGAGTTTTATAGATCTTCATCAAGTTAAAGACATTCTCTTCTATTGTTACTTTGCCAAAAGTTTTATCATGAATGGTTATTGAATTTCATTGGACAGGTTTTGGCTACTCTGGGTGTTAATTATATGGCTTATCTCCTTTAACTGTTAATGTAGTGAATGACAATAATCCTAACCTGTAATTTTCCTTGCTTTGCTTTGTTCTTAGTTTTTGTACTGCGCTTGTACAAGTCTCATGAAATATGTTGGAAAGCTCTCCATCTTTTTCTAGTCTCTGGAAGCGTTTGTGTTAAACATGTTTGGTAGAATTCATAAGTAAAATCATCTGACATGACATTTCCTTTATGAGATTTTAAACTACAGATTCAATTACATTTCTAATTTGTAGGGGATTTCTATTTCCCCTTGAGTAATTTTTATAAGTTATGTTTCTTACAAGTTCATATATTTCATCAGCTTACAAACTTATTAGCCTAACATTGTGCATAATATTTTCTTATTTCTTCTTAAATATCTGTGGGAATAATGTTAATTTCTCCTTTTTCTTTTTTCTTTTTTTCTTTTTTTTGGCCTATTCTGTTTGTTTGCATATTCTCTTTTTTTCTTGATACATCTACCATAACTTTGTTTTTGCAAACAAAGCTTGAGCTTTTTGAATATTTATATGAAACTTTACCTTCTGTTTTATTTGTTTCTGCACTATTTCCTATCACCCCTTCCCCTCTTTTTTACCTTGGGTTTGTTCTGCTGTTCTTTTTCTAATTTCTTAGAATGGGTATTGAGCTCATTAATTTTAAGTCTTTCTTCTTTCTCCAGCATAAGAATTGCAAACTGTATTTTTCCCTATAAAAACAGCTTTTTTGTATCTCACATATTGTTTTTGTATCTATAGTACTTAACACTTTTGTTAGCTCCACCTGCATAAATATTGAATAAGTTAAGTAATTAACATTTATTTATATCATCTGACAATCTGCTGAGAGCACTTAGGACACAAAAAATTGTTTTCATAATCTCTAATATATATTTCTCCTAAGATATGCCTCAAATAAATACCTCCATAATTTCCTTTCTTTTCTATGAATGTTATATCTTAACAGGGTGAAAAATAAAATTAACACAGTTAAAATCAGAAGATGTTCCTACAAAGGGCCAATGAATGGTCTTTTACATTTTGCGACATAGAACATTGAGAAAACTAAACGTGATACAGCAAGAACCAAGAATAGACATGCTCTCAATTGGACTTCTTCTCCATCAGACACCATTACCTTTTATTTATTTGGACTGCTTAAGGAGCCCTGGTCTTGGAGCCTGAAAACTTGTGTGTGTGTTTTTTTGTGTGTGGGGGGGTATTTTTATTTTATTTTATTTTATTTTATTTTATTTTATTTTATTTTATTTATGCAAGCTTTCAGTACTAGGTACCTTCAGCAAGACTCACCTTCCATCTTTATTTGTGATTTGATAATTGTCATATCAAAAAAAAAAAAAAAAGAAGAAGAAGAAGAAGAAGAAAAGAAAAGAAAGAAACAAAGAAAGAAAATTGCCATATCAACATCCTAGGATTTTTCTGAGGATTTAACGAATATGAAGTCATTTTCTTTTTTGTGGAGTCACTTTTTAAAAAGTTCTATGCAAATGTAAAGTATTAAGTATTCTTTTTCTTCTTATGGCAGGATTAATCCTCAAAATTTGGTACCTTGGCTCTTTTTCCCATATGGGCCTTTCTTACCTCCTCCAGGAAACTTTCACCCTCTCTCTCCATAGAGTCTTCTCTGGAGGCCACAGGTTCAGATTCTATCTTTGTAAATGTGAAAGCCCTTGCATATCACATATTCAAAGTTCCTCTATTTGCAGGTGAAAAGACAAAGGTCCAGGGAGTGATTGTCCCAATGCCTATAAATAGCAGAAATGAAATTTCCTAGTGGTTAGTGCCAAAGCCAAACCCAGAACAAAGATCATAGGATTTCTGATCTGGTGTTTTCTACCATATTTTTACCTGATGAGTGGTGTTTTTAAATTTTTATTTAGTTTTGTGAATTTTGAAGAGTCATTGGCAACTATTGATGAGGTGGTTATGCTCACTACTACATCCAACAGTGACTCTTTTATGAGCCTACTTGAAAGAAATAAGTTTTACTAAAAGGCTTAAAGGGAACTGTGAAATTTTCTCCATAGTGTACCTATTGATTTAAAGATGAAATTTAAAAATAAAATGAATATATTCAACACAATACAACCCTCCATTGTGAAACCAGTAATGTAGTGGGGTACATAATGTGGAGCTGGATGGAGAGTATTTCACTGTTGTCCATTTATTTTCCATCCTTGAAGAAATGGCACCTAATGGGAAGTCACTTAACTTACAAACTAATGCACTCCCTTAAGTTTAAGTTGATTGATTTGACAGCAACAATCACCCCCTAAAGCTCATTCGGTCCATGTATTGAAAAAACAGTACTGTCATGTTTGTCCCTAAGGGGCCATCACTTTGGAGCATAGCATGTGAACATCTCCAGAAAGTCAGTTCACTTAAGCTGGGGTAGCAGTGGATGCTCCTACCTGAAAGGTTGCAGGCCTAGATGATCAGTTGCTACAGCATCCTAAACTATAGCTATGGGTTATTGCTTGTTTGACTTAGCTTCAACATCCTTCATGGGGGAGGAGCAGCAGGGGTCTGGTCATTTGAGTCGATTTGGTGTCTGATGTAGGAAAATGTTGGGGTTCAGAGCCCACGGCCAAGAAAGAATTCTAGAGACATCTTTGGTGCAAAAAAAAGTGTTTTTATTAAAGCCCACGACAGGACCCATGGGCAGAAGGTGCTGCACTGGGGTTATGACGGGCAACTGATTATATATTTTCAAGTTGGGAGAGGGTTAGGGAGAGCACAATCCTCCAAGGTATTTTGGAAGCGAGTTCTCCAGGATCTTGAGGGAGCCAGCTATTGTTAGGAAAAGGTCATTTATTGCTGTTTAGTAAAAACTCAGTCATGAGACCCTTCAGATGAATATCGGTGGGCCATGTGCTTGGAGGATGATTGCCAACATGTATCTTAGGTTGGGAGTAGAGATAAAGGAAGTTTCCTAAGGAATTTTTATATGTTAAAGGAGACTTACAGGATCCTGGGGGTGGGGATAAAGTTAAGCTAAGATTGCCTTTTGCCCTTAGCAAAGGGTCAACGTGGAGGCAGCTGAGCTCCCAGATGAAGGTCACTCTGCCTGTCTCAAGGACTTGTCAATGGGCTGGGAGTAGTAAGGAAATTTCATTTTTCTTTTGCCTTTTCTTCCCACATCAGTGTCCACTGTCCAGCTCCAGCAGCCCGAGTCCAGCAGCACAAGGCATCTCTGGTCCTTTTGCCCTGCAGAGAAATCAAAGAATCCAAGAGCAAGGCCTGGAATGCCTGGCTGCCTCCCAGCTCTCTTACGAAGAAGTAAATTCCATTGTAGTCTCTGGCTCCTTTCCGCACTCTTGGAATACTGTACGCCAGACCCTCTCTCCCTCCGACAAGCGACTGCTCGGCCACAGCAGGAAGCACAGAAATCTTAAAACATAAACTCAGAGCGCTCCCCACATTTATTTTCTACCGTCTCACCCGTCTGTCCCGCCAGAGACTGCAGGCGTCGTGACTTTCTCCATGCTCTGGACTGTCGCGTGGTCCCTGTTGCTAGTGGCTCTTTGAACTGATCCCAAGCCCATGTCAGAAAAGCCCTTGATCGATTCCCAGTGCCATCCTGAACAGCAGATTGGGATATCGCACCTTTAAACCGCACGGCCTGGTAAACAATACAGCATGTACTCAGCTTCATAAACACTCGGCGTTGTTACAAAGGGCATTGCAAACTCAGTGTGATAGGACTTGACCTTAAAAGCTATAGACAATCTAGCGGAGCACAGACGGTTTCATAAAGTACAATCACTTCCTGGAATTCTTGGGCCAGTGCAGTCGGAGCCGTTCAAATCCTGTTTTCCTTGCATTGTTTCCTGCATGTGAATATCATCAGTCTAGCTGGACTGTAACCATGGCACTTGTAAACAGCCCAGGGGCGACTTCTGATAAAGGCATACAGTTTTAAGAAAAAAAAATTTTTTTTTTCTCTTAAAGACAAGCCCGAATCAAACCCTACAAATGCCATCTGTCAACTACAAAGCTGACAAATTGCAGTTTCAAGAGTGCACACATCCAGACCCAGAGATGTTTTTAAGTCACCGAAGGAGTCAAAACAGATGCCCATACTATTGAGAGTAGTGTGAACGGGTTTTCACTTTTTAGAATGTAGATTTACACAAATCCGTAGAAAGGGAGCTGATGGACACTGACCGGAATCCTAAGTGATTCTTTCCATAGTATTTTTCTCCTCCAGTGAATGAGATTGGGAAATCATAATTGTTCAGTCCTTCAGTTTCTCTGATCAGTGATAGGAAGAGAAAATATTGATGTAAACCCCTTGAAATACTTAGCTTAAGACTGTTACTCTCTGGAAGTTTGACATCCCTGTTGGGCAATTACATTCCAGCTGTATTTGGTACTTGATGGGTTCTAATTTATACTTAGAGATGATATTAAGGGGCAGACATGCCAAAATAGACCACTGTAACCTCCACAGAAAATCAATCCAAAGATATACTTTCCAGATTCGCTATATATGTATAAAATTTGCACCTGGTGAATTAACCTTGATTCTTCAGGTTTCTGCATGATTGAAATGTTGGTTGAGCTGACATTGTAAGTTAAAATTTTTAGCAGATTTAATATATGATGGCTATTGAACAAGATACTGACAACAGTATCTTAAGCTTCTGAGAAGGATTCCTTAGGGGAGGAATAAAGAAAAGAGAAGCTCATAAAACTCTCAGTTATGTATTCATAGACACCTATGTTTGATTTTCTAAGATTAAAACTAAATTATTCTTAAAATAAGTAATGGGGGAGGATATACAGCAGAGGGAGGATATTAAATACTGCATTGTATATTTGCTAAGTTGTGTAGTTGCTAGGAGCGTAGATCTCAAAAGTTTTCATCACAAGGAAAAAAAAATTTAACTATGTATGGTGATGGATGTTAAATAGACTTATTGTGGTGTCATTTTGCAACATTTACAAATATCAACTTATAATGTTATGTGCCTGAAGCTAACATAATGTTGTCTGTCAATCGTATCTCAGTAAAATCAAATAAATAAAACTTTAAATTATTTCTATTTCTAAATATTATTTTATTTTATTTATTTTTTTGAAGATTTTATTTATTTATTCATGAGGGACACAGAGAGAGGCAGAGATACAGGCAGAGGGAGAAGCAGGCTTCCTGTGGGGAGCCTTATGTGGAACTGGATCCCAGGACCCCGGGATCATGACCAGAGCCAAAGCCAGATGCTCAAACACTGAGCCACCTAGGTGCCCCTCTATTTTTAAATTTTAAATTAAACTCAGTAATATATGGTTAATATTTTCATGTGAATTTCAATAATCATTTCGATGCCTGTGGGTAAAAATTAAATCTTTAAGTTTGTTAACATATTATACATAGTGAGTACTATACGTCTTAGGATGGTTAACTAACAAAATACTTCCCAGTTGAATCCTTTATCTTAAAAAAAAATAGCTCAAGTGTTTTCAATGAGTTGTTTTTCTGAAAACATCTTAGAATTATGATCTGCTTTTATATCCTCACTTTCTAGGAAATTGTTTCAGATGTTATATAGCTACTTTACAAAATCTATAATCACTTATAAAGCAAGCAAGTTCTTAGAAAGCTTTTGTCTGAGGCCCCATAGCTAGCAAGTAGCAGATTCAGGAGTTGAGTCTGGATGTTTGTGGCTTTGAAGCAATTTTATCTAACCCCAACAATGCATTTACACTGACGACAGATGTCAGACTCCCATGCTCTGAGGAATCTGGAGAAATGGAAAGGATTGGACAAAACTGATGTACATGGGTGGAAGAGGCTGTGAGTCAGGATCAGGAAATAAATGACATGGTTCAGTCATGAAGCAATATAATTTCAACTTGACTTTCCTTCTCCATTGTCCTTTCCCATTGTCTGGCTTGTAATGGGGTCACGGTTTTGTCAAGTGGCTAAATTCCTGCATATTTGGTTTCCTCACGGAGGCAAGTAATCCCACGTTGATTCAAACTAATAAAATAAAAGGGATTCCAGTTCTCCAAACTTCAGTGCCATAGATGGGAAAAAATATTTTTAAATTAATGTGTTTAACCACCTCCCCTGTATGACTAGTGATCTGTTGCCCATTCTCAAAGGATATCTATCTGACTTCTCTTTTTGTTCATAGAAGTTCCTCTACCTCAAGGATAAAGGAAGGAGCACTCTCCCTGGAGCCAATAGACAGGGAGACCATGTTTTGGCACACCTTGTTCCTAAAAACCACCCTTAATGGTGTCTTCTTACCATAATGCCGATGACCTAAGAATGGCACACAAAATTTGGTCCTCTGATAAGCATGAGTAACTTCCTCTATAACCAAAAGAAGGTACATAGATGACTCTGGAGCCAGGCTTGTCTTTATATATTGTATTTACTTTGCAGAATTCATTTACGGGCATAGGCAGAGAGATAAAATATCTCCTTTTCATGAGGGTCCCAAAGGGACGGCAGGCATACAATGTTGCTTCATACCACACAAACAATACAACACAGAAGACTCCTTCTAGCATAATAAACAACTCACAGCTTACAGTCTCCGTGTTCTTGACATTGACAATGCTTTTTAAAGTTAGATCAAAAAGGTGCTTGGGCTTTTTTTTTTTTTTTAACGGGGTGTCTGTCTGAATAGGGCAAAAATTCTGCCCAACTGCTGGATGCAGTAGATCTGAAGGTCTGTGTGATCAAAATGAGTTGTACTTCCAGCATTTTGAGGGCATTTCTCCTTAGGAGCCATGAGGTAGAAAGAAAATTATTTTAGGTTGTAGTTCTGGCCACAATGTTATATGAATTATGGATTATATTACTTTTGGCAATTCTATTCTGTGTGGTAGAAGAGACAATTCAATAAAGAAATGAAATGTCAGTTTAACTTTTCGGAGTATCACCATTATATCTCAGATCTGCGGTTTCAATTAATGATGAAATATTACTATTAATTCGTAATTAAGTGTATGTAGTATCTTTATAGGACTTTTAAGAATTTTTATTTTAAAGGTTTTATTTATTCATGAAAGACACAGAGAAAGGCAGAGACATAGGCAGAAAGAGAAGCAGGTTCCCCGCGGGGAGCCCAATGTGGGATTTGATCCCAGGACACTGGGATCACGACCTGAGCTGAAGAAAGATGCTCAACCACTGAGCCACCCAGATACCCCAGACTTTTAAGAATTTTTAAAAGAGGAACAGTTTGATTTCTCTTTTTATTTATTTACGTGTGAGAGAGGTAGGTGGGGGGAGAGCATGAACATCGAGGAGGGGCACAGGGAGAGGGAGAAGCAGTCATATGGGGTGGGGCTTGATCCCAGGACCCTGAGATCATGACATGACCTGAAAGCAACAGACTGAGTCACCAAGGCACCCTGACTGACTTCTCTTTTAAAAGAAAACAAGCTTAAACACCAAGGAGTTAAGGGGCAAGGATGAGAGGAACATCAAAGTGTTTCCAAAAGTCTGCCAGTCTCATTCTTTCCGTCTCTCCTTTTGAAATTCTTGAAAACCTGTAATGGCAAATTTTCCCTAAAAGAATTTAAATATAATTTTAACCAGGAATAGAAACACGGACGTTCTCAGACCTGATTTCACTGACAGTCATGAACATATTCATCCATGTATAAATGTGTGCCTTCTCTTTAGAAGAAAGGAAATGTTCTTAGAACAGTATCTGTTTACAATCATTAAGAATGTATTTACCAAGAGCATGCATTATTGCTGAAGTAGTACAGAGGAAGAGAAAGTAATCCAGATCTGTGTCCAGCCAACATGGGGATTACTGATAGAAGGGGTAGATCGTGAGCACAGGCCTGACATGGCCACAAACTGAAAGAGATAAATCCCAAAAGACAAATGGGGATAAAGGACTAAGTGGGGGTCCATTTGAATATGAATAGACTCCATTGCAAATTCAACCCATCATAAGGGTAAAAACACACAATACACTCAGATATCAGTGTTTTATTCCATCAGTAGCTCTGTTGAACTCTGTTTGTATGGAATGACCAAGATGTTTGACTGAGTAAGTTATCTGCTTGTGAAAACAACCAAACTTCAGTTTAAGTATGGGTTATATCCTCAGTCATTATTGGCAGTTGAACCTTCTTATGGCTCTCTGAGAAATCCATTTTAACTCAATTAAAGGAAGATAGATCGTCTGTTGAGGGTAAAGTGTGTCCTGACAAGCTCTATGAGAGTTTTCATGTCTACTAAATAAATTGGCCTACAAAATACCACAATAAGTAGTATCTTATTTCAACCATCAGAAATACTTCATTGATGTCATGCCTTTTGAAGAACCATTTGTACAGCTGTGATCCTGACCTGAAGCAGTCAATTATCTCCAAATATCTTGTGAGAATTGTTTCCAACCATCTCAATAAACAGCCAGAACATCACCCAGGTTCCTGATGTAGTTGATTTAAGTTCAGAGGCCGACCCAGCCCCCTAAAAAAGCCTACCGCAGAGGGATGTTTCTTCTAATATAGGCAGGGAGGAAGAATTATCAGGTTTTCCTTGGAACATTGAACCAACTCAACCCACACAAAAGCAAAGACTTTCTACTGTTTACAACCTGTAATCAGATTCACTTTTAATCAGATGTCTCTAATTCCTTCCAAGAGGTAAGGTACGAACATATGTTTCTTTGTGTGAGTGTTTTTTTTTTTAATTTGTCTTTAAGGCAAAAACAGGGCACCCTTTGAAAACCATAGGTTGGTCATGTTATCATGGTTATACTGTAAAAATGGAGAAGCATTGCCTCCTAAGGTCAAGGACTGTAGCTGTACTGCTGGGGCTGAGACAGAGCCTGCCTCTCATCTCCCACCTACCTGCCATCTTCTTAAGGATTTCACCACCCATAGCCAGGATCATCTTTATAAAATCAGAGTGAGATGACATCCTCTAGAGATGTTGAAAGTTGGAAGGACTTATTGGTTGGACCTCAAGACACAAGTATAAATTGTGATTCTGAGACTTAGAGAAGAAAATGACAACTTCCAGGTTTTTGGCATTTATTGCACCCAACATAGGAATGCAGATGATTAATAGAATAGGTGGTGATTTATCAATAACCAGATTAGAGTCACCTTGCCCAAGGTGCAAAAGATTAGGAGAGTTTCATTAGGCTAATGTTGCCTGAGATAATGCTGGCTAATGATCACAGATTTGGGCTTTATCCAAAGGGCAGCCATAAACACACTGACAATCAGATAATTGAAACTGGGCACAATGGAAGGATTATGAATATTCTGGTATATCATCCTTTTTTTCTGTGAGGCTTGGCTATTACTCATTTTATTTTTGTCTTGGAGAACAATAAATAATTATGACTCACTTGCGATTCTCTTGGTCACTTCAGATAAATGAAGTCAAAAGAGTCCTTGAAATGGCATGGTGACCAGGTCTATACATTTCATTAAAATAACTCTATTTGCAGGCTAACACATTGTACTGAGCTTCCCTGGGCTTTGTTTTTCTTTGAATCACATTTGGAACAAGAATAAACAAATATCGTTGCAAAGTGATGAATTGGATTTAGTCCTGGCTGATTCAGGCCTGGGCGATGGCCCTAAAATTCTTGCCTATGAGTCTAGACCTGTTGAGTCATTAAAAATCAGCAATGCTAAGGTGCTATATGCTGGTATAGTGCAAATCCAAAGTTATTAAAGGACCTGGAGGAAGAAAATATTGTGCTCTGGGTTGCCTGGGGGATGAGCATACTTCACAATGCCCAGGCATGTACATAAAAATAAGAGAGGGTCTTCAAACTCTTAAACAATGCCAACTCTCCTGCTTGGTGAGAAGTAAACTTGTTGAATGTTTCTGGGTGGGTTTTCTCAAGTTGACAGGTGACTCCAGGTTCTTAATGTAACAGATAGAGGGTGAGAATTGCCCTGCAGGTAATGTTCTGGACTCAAAACCCAAAGTATACTTAAGAAAATTAATCTAAATTCTTTTGACTTCATTTCTTTATTTGAGATAATTTTGTCATCTCTGTCCAATAGAAATCTTGAAGTTTGTGGAATATGGCTTAAGTTACAACTAAATAACCTTGCCTACACCTTCAAAATCTTGCACGTGCACATTTTGGAAAGTTGCATGAGTCAAATGTCAACGACTTTTTTGTTCAACAGCTAGTCCTTACCAAGAAACATATCAAATGGAAAATTTGCTTCCAAACAATTTTAATTCCATGCTCAGTCAATGACTTATTAGATCAAATCACTTAAATGACAACCTTAAGTGCATCATTTCTTCAAAGTAAATATATCTTAGGCGTCCTCTCCCAACACCCTGTAGAGAGAGTCATTCTCTGACGTTGTTTGCCTCATTTAAGTCAGGTACTGGGGTGGCTCACTTCATTAAGTGGCCGACTCTGGGTTTGGCTCAGGTCATGATTTCAGCATCCTGAGATCGAGCCTCACATCAGACTCTGTGCTGGGAATGGAGTCTGCTTCAGAGTCTCTCTCCTCTGGCCCCTCTTGCTTGTGCTCTCCCTCTCTCTCTCTCAAATAAATAAATCTTTAAAAAAAATACTGAAGACTAGCCCCAAATATCCAGGAAGACTGAACAGCCTTTTGTACTCACTGCCACATCTCACCATAGGATATACCATGTTATGGGACGTTAGAGAGATGATAGGGCTCTCTTTTTCTTTTGTTCCTCTTGCCTTTATTTTTGGGGGCAGAGGAAGGGACAGTTAATAAAATGTGGTATGATTGGGCAATTTTAAGACATTTTCAAATGCTGTTGTTCTTAGTATCTGAGGCAAACAAGCAACCCTATTTCTGTCTAAAGTGTGGGTTAGGATCTCCAACCTGCCCTGGGCAAGGAGTACAGGACAAGACAGACTGGCAGCTCCAGACAGCGCTTGGACTCACGAGGAGGGACCAAGTGTTCCTTGTGAATTCCTTCGAGTCACTGAGGCTGCCTGTCAGATTAAATCTAGGGTTCTAGCTCATCACTCAAAGCCGCAGGCCCTCCCCTGTTATGAGGGCTTTGCATCATTCTGAGCAATAATACCAAGGCTGCCCGCTGACACTTCATTCCCAGAAAAAGTCACACTTACCCTGGGGTGAACAGCCTTCTGTAAACAACGACTCTTGCATGTACTGGACATAAAATGAAGAGGAAGTTAAAAAGGAAGGAAAGAGGGAGAAGAGAAAGGAGGAATATAAGGGTGTGAGCAGAAGGAGAGAAAGGAACAACGGGACATTTCATTGTCAGTAATGAAACCCATTTCCATTCCAGCTCCTTGAGAGATATTCATTCAAATATCACTGTATTCTTAGTAACAAGAGTCTGCTCAACGCTTGTGGGAATTCCTCCACAGGAATAGTATATGTTCTTCTAGGGGGTTCTGCAGATGTTGGAGGGCAAGGTGGATATAACATAGAAATTCCCCCCAGGAGTTAGAGGGTTTTCCTTCTCTGAGAGAAGCTGCTCACGGTTCTTTCTACAAAGAGTTACATATTGAACAAGTACTCATGAGGATTAAAGGAATGACTTTATGATTCAGGAGGATTGGGATGACGATTCCCAAGGGAAAGATAGAACAGCATTGAGAAGCTTGTTTTTAAAAAGAAATCAATAAAGGGATGCCTGGGTGGCTCACTAAGTTAGGTGTCTGACTCTTGGTTTCAGCTCAAGTCATGATCTCAGAGTCATGAAATTTAGTCCCCCATCGGGCCCCACACTCAGCATGAAGTCTGCTTGAGATTCTCTACCTCTACCCCACCCCCAGCTTGTGTGTTCTCTCTCTCTCTCTCATTCTCTCTCTCAAACTCTTTAAAAAAGAGAATTTAATAAAAACAAAAAGAAAAGGATCTCAGCCAAAGTCAGCCATCTAAATAATGGGAGCCGAAAACACAGATCAACAGCATAATGCTGGTAATGACTCATCCTCTGAAGGATCCCTATGATGAACAGCAATAGAAATGGGGAGGCAAAGCCCAGAGAAAGACAAGTTCTTGATTCTGGTGGATCTCTCTTTATATGAAACCAGTACATAAAGGTGCATTTGTTTGTAACCCACCAATTGCTACTGGGAACATTTGGTCTAGCCAAAGTTCAGATGGCCAGGTCTTTGCATCAATTTTCCAGATTTGAAACAAGTTGATGAAGCAAGTCTAAACACTTTTGTCATATTTCTACTTTTTATTGTCTTCCCTTTATTCTCTTTGTCTTCTTTATCCTCCTGCTTTTTAAGTAAAATATTATCCAAGTATTTATTTATTTTCCTCTTTTTCCCCTCTGTTTCTTTTAAAATTATGCAAGAAATATAAATACACTCACATGGTAAGAGATTAAAATATTATGAACATATATGGAATAAACATGAAAGCCCACTTCATGCATCTCAATGTTCCCACATTCTTCTTCAGAGGAAATCCATATCAATAGTTTGATATCTATGGTTTCATTACACATATGTTCATATATACAAATACACCAACACTTACATATATACTACACATGTTAATATACTACACACATATACATCCATGCATGTATACACGTATATACACATATACACGTAAATATACATGTGTATAATTTACAAGCTTAACCAAAGTCATAATATTCTTTTTTCCAAAATCTTCAAGTGATAGATGAAAAGTTTGGTAATATGTCATTGTTTTAAGATCCCCATGTCTAGTAATGCTTGGAAACTAGTATGTAAAAATATGTAACCAACACCTAAAATTAATATAACACTGTATGTTAGTTAACTAACTGGAATTAAGATGAAACTTAAAAAAAATGTAATTGGTCATGTTTTTCCATGCATACATGTCTTCCACCTCCATCTTCAGGGTTAAGTTTGTTAGCAAATCACAGTTTTTTTGTTTTATTTGTGTGTTATATGTACTGATAGGAGAGGTAATAAGCCTTCGGGAGATTTTTAGTAGGATATTCTCCAAAATTCCTGACATCGCTACCTCAATCAAAGAATTCCACAGGCATGAGTTCTTACACGAACTTGGGAGTACAAAGATTAATGACCTAAGCATTTCAGTTTTAGCTTCAAATATAGAAGTGGGAAAAGACCCACCCATAGTTAATGCAATAATGTTGACTTAGACTGGTAGGCTTTTTGCCATAGAGAAAATAACTATATCAACTTTGAAAACAAAATTCAGGTCTTACCTGTTCAAGAAAATTTGGTATCCTAAATCTAAACTTCCCAAACAAAACACCAGAGGATGATGTTTCACTAATCACACATGATTCCTAACTTTATAAATTCTTTCACCATGGGTTAATATAAATAACAACTGACCTCATTCATATACTTGCAAAATAATTTAATTTTCCCAGAAGTGATCTACTCTCAAACCCTTAGGAATACCACACTCTGTAGTACAAGTCCTATCCAGAAAAGCTGAAAAATTAATCTTTTGAAAGATGCAATATAATCATTTATTGAAATGACCGTAAATGGGAGACAGCAAGGCTTTCAAAATTTAGAGTTGGAAGCCAATTTTGAACCTTTTTTTATATCACAAATATGGGATGGGGGAGGTCAAGAATTATATCAGCATTTTTAAGTAGAAGAAACAGCAAAGGAAATATTTTGAACTTTATTTTACTTATGTTTTATCTACGTGCTGATGACTGGCATTAACATTTTTGATCAGTCATCTTTTTCTGAGTTCAAACGTATATACAAAGCTCACCTTTCACCGATGTCTACCTGAATGTCTCATAGGAATTGCAAATGTAATATCCAAAACGATTTGATTCTTGATTTCTGAGCTCTTCTCCCACTCTATAAGCCTACTGTCCTGAAGACATCTTTTGCAATAAAGGACTCCCGTAGTTGCTCACCTAAAAAAAGTAGGATTATTCTTGACTCCTACATTTTCTTCACATTTCCACTTCCAATTTACCATCAAACCTTGTTAATTAACTTCCAAATAGATCTCAAATCTTTCCATTTCTACCCTAGTCTAAGCTACTCTTACCTGGATGTTGCAGGAACTCTCTAAATGGTCCTCCTATTTTTAATTTTATTTTCTCATTCTTCATTTCCCAGGTAGCAATCAGAGTGATTTTTTTTAAAGATTTTATTTATTTATTTGAGAGTGAGAGCACACAAGTGGAGGGAGAGATTGAGGAAGAGGGAGAAGCAGGTTCCCTGCTGAGCAGGAAGTCCCATGCAGGGTTCCATCCAAGGACCCCAGGATCATGACCTGAGCCAAAGGCAGATGCTTAACCAAATGAGCCACCCAGGGGCAGTTTTTGTGGCTGGCTTTCTTCCAATTGCACCCAAAGTCAGATCAGTCTCAAATTCTCATAATTTATGGCTATAAACCATTAATTCCATATACTTATTCACTCACCCATTCAACAAATCATGAGTGCTTACTGTGTCCCAAGCACTAGGCTAGGCACGGTTTCAATACTGAAACAAAGCCCATGTGTTTTCTTCCCATTTGAAGCAAACTGTCTACAAAGAAAACTCTAGGGGCACCCAGGAGGCTTAGTCAGTTAAGTGGTGGCAATAAAAGACACCTGTAGTTGCTCACTTAAAAAAGTAGGATTATTCTTGACTCCTACCTTTTAGTTCTTCACATAGGGCAAGCACTTGCCTACCTAAGAGTCTTTACACTTCCTGTTCTTTATTCCATTTTGCACTTGTTTCTTTCTCCCTTTACAGTTTTAGCTTAAATATCATCCTCTGAGGGCATCCTTCTCTGATTGTCCAAACCATCAAAAGATTTTTCCCTTCCTGATCCTATCTAATAGCACAATGTTTGTTTTTCCTAGCCATAAGTACAAGTATACAGTATTTGTGTATTTACTGGTGCACTAGAGTTTTCTTTTTTTTAAGATTTTTAAGATTATTATTATTATTTTTTTTAGATACAGGGGCAGAGAGAAAGGAAGAGAGGCAGACTCCACACTGATCCTGGAGCTCCACATGGGGCTCATCGCACGACCCTGAGATCATGACATGAGCTAAATTCAAGAGTCAGACCACTGAACTGATTAAGCCACCTGGGTGCCCCTAGAGTTTTCTTTGTAGACAGTTTGCTTCAAATGGGAAGAGAACACATGGGCTTTGTTTCAGCATTGAAACCATGCCTAGCCTAGTGCCTGGGACACGGTAAGCACTCATGATTTGTTGAATGGATGAGTGAGTGGATAAGCACATGGAATTGGTGATTTATAGGCATAAATTAAGAGAATTTGAGACTGATCTGACTTTGGGTGCAACTGGAAGAAAGCCAGCCACAAAAACTGAAAGCTTCTTTGAAGTCAGCCGTAGCCCTGACTTTGATTTGTGAATAGTTATAGATTATCTTGTAGCACTGATCAAGGGAATGAGAATATAAAAGTGAAAAAAATACAGTACCTTTTTCAAGTGTTGACAATTCTTTAGGAGAGATAAAGGAAATCAAGTTATTTCAGCACAATTGGAGCACAGGAAAGGAACAACCTCATCTAGACTGGAGTTGAAGGAGTCCTTTCTCAAGGAGGAGACCCCAGAATTGATTGGCTTAAATGCAGTCAGATGTAACATTATCATTAATACTTCAAATAGGTGAATGAACATCTGCATGCATAGAAGCTTATATTGTAACAGTTACATCAGAAGTTTATAAAGCTTTTGGTCTCAGGATGACTTTATACTGTTAAATATGATTGAGGATGTTTAATAACTTTGACCTTTGCAGGTTGCATCAATCTGTATTTACTATTAGAAATGACAACTGAGGCATCTAGAATATGCATTCATTCATTTAAAAATAACAAATTCTAACTTTATTATGTTAACATAAATGACCTGTTTTTATGAAAAGCAACTATTTTTTCCAAAACAAGAATCACATTTAGTGAGGAAAGAGGCATTCATTGCTTTACATTTTTTGCAAATGTTTTTAGTGTCTAGTTTAAGAGTTCTGTTTCCAAATTGAATCTGCTGTGTTAATTTTTTGGAAGTATCTGAAGAAAATCCAGTTTCATAGAGATAAGTAGATGAAAAAATGAAGAATTTGCAGGCAATCTGAAAGAGAACAAGTACTGTAGACAAGAGCTTTCCTTTATATTTTGACTGGTAGGCATGATGTGGAGCCATGACTTGACATGATTTGTGTTTTAGGTAGATGATTTTAGCAGCTCTGTGGTCAATAAACTTGCATGAGTGAGACCACAAATTCAGAAGCTATTCCACATGGCAATGCAACAGAATTGAAAGGACCAAGTTACTCTTAGATGTTGCAAGGAAGGGCAAGAAAAGAGGAAAGGCTGACTGCATGAAGGTGCAATACAGGCTTCTTTTTGGCATGACCAAGACTATATGGCTACCACAAACTGTAGTAAGGATTACATTTGGAAAAGTAAATCCTTGAAAAGTAGGAGAAAGGGGTGTAAAGTTCTACTGTGAGTATGTTGAGTATGAATTCATGTGGAATATTTAGATAAAGGTGTCTGGGAAACATCTGATAATGTGAGTCTGATGTATAGGGAAGATATTCATGATGGAGATAGATAATTGCAAATCATCAGCAAATAAATGGTGGCTAAATATTTGAGAATGGAATACATTCCCCAGAAGGAACAAATGGAGTGAGAAGAGTGAGCAAGCACAGACACCAGAAAACAGCAAAGTTAGGGTCAGATGGACATGGAGAATTCTGCAAAATGACCAAGAATTAGAATCACTGAAAAGGTGTGGTATAATGAAAACTATGAGAGTAGAAAGTTCACGAAGGCTCTGGTTAATGAGTCAGTTACATCAGAGAGATCAAGCAAGATAATAACAGAGACATGATGGTTGTTGTTCTCAGAATAGTATCAGTAAAAGGAATTAAGGAAGAATGTAGAGGGATGAAGAGTAAATTGGAGGTGCAAGCAGAATGACTAAAAGTAATGTTCTTCTAGAAATTTGGCTGAGAATAGTATGAGGAATAATACTGTAACCAAGAGATTTAAGAGAGTTTGTCTGATTAGCATAGAGAAGACTTGAACATGTTTATGAAGTGAAACAATGAAGCAGGTTGAGGGAAGAAGTTGAAGACACACATTACCCATCATCACAGAATATTCTGGACAATAGAAGAAATTATCAAGATGTAGGTAGGTATATCTTTATCTTTCTTGTTTCTCCCAAATATCACGGAATGTTGATCTTTTGGAGAATTACAGACAAATTGCAAAGACAAAAAAACTCAGCAATCAGCAACAAATTATTTCCGTGGTTACTAAAGGAAATATGTACATTTAATGTACATATGTACATTTTCTACATTTAGTGACATGGGGTGAGAAACAAGAAATAAATGCTCCAACACACACACACACACACACACACACACACACACACACACACACACACACAGACTCATATGGTGATGGAATAGCAAGGATTCCTTTACCCCACCTACGGGTTTCAGATTATTCTCTGCTTCTTAGGAGGGAGTGGCGAGCCAGGACACCAATGTACTCATGCAGAGTAAACCACATGAAGTTCTCATTACAGAGAGCAGGTGTGGTTTTTTTTTTCAACTAATCCTTTTATTGTCCTCAAAAAGAATGGAAATAAAGAATAAACTCCTTAGGGAACTTTTTCTGAATTGTGCTCCTTGGAACACTAATGTCCTTTGAAATGTTAATAAATCATCAAAAATAAAAGGGGGTGGTAGTCTACAAGTGAATTAGTTTGGGAAACACTGAGTTAAACAAAGCTGAGCAAAGCTTTCTTAACAGAAGGACTTCTCAGAATCATTACTATGATTACATGCATTGGGAATTATTCAAGTGGGTGACAAAGTAGGCACAATTTCCCAAACTTACTTAATCACTATTTTCATTGAACACTTACTGACTTCTTGCCAGAAACTGGTGTATCAAGGAGTACAGTTTGGAAAACATCTCTAAGGTATTGTTAAACTCAGAAGTGCCTACCTGATTAATGAGGGTCATGATCCTTGTGTCTAGAAGAGTTAAATTAGCAAAATATCCCCCCCCCCGCCCCACACACTTAAAAAACTTAAAGTTTATTTCCCCAAAAATACACTGCAAATCATATTAACCCATCACAGTGACTTCTAGTTTGGGTGTTATAATGTTTTTTTTTTTTTAATTTTGTAACACCTACTCAACTTCTGAAAAATAATAATCCACAACACAGTAGTCTCTCAATAATAATGCTGATTGATTACTATATATGTAGATTAATTTTTAAGTAGTTTTGCTTTTGAGGTTAATGCTAAAATCCAATGGTAAGGGAAAAGCAGAGGAAGGCATCACCCATGTTTATGCCCCAGGAAAAAGCATGCTGTGCCCAGCACATCTGTGAGAACAGCATACAGACCAACAATCACATTGCCCATCCGATAGGATTTTGCCATTTGGTTCCAATAAAACAAGATAAGTTTCTGGGAAATGTTTTATCTTGATTTCTTTTAGCTCATGATGTTCCTTCATAAGAAGAACATCACTTGGATTTTTTTTTTTATTCATTTGAAATTCAGAATATGTTTGAATTCCACTTCAGTCTAGATGGGGATCACAAGAGAGTAAAAAGCATGATCCCTGTTCTCGCTGAGCTTATAGCTGGCTTTGGTAGATAAGAGAACAAATGAAAAATCAAATGATTTGAGTTTAAATTGTGTTACGCATTAAATATGAAGCATCCTGGGCAGCCCGGGTGGCTCAGTGGTTTAGCGCCGCCTTCAGCCCAGGGCATGATCCTGGAGACCCAAGATCGAGTCCCACGTTGGGCTCCCTGCATGGAGCCTGCTTCTCCTTCTGCCTGTGTCTCTGCCTCTCTCTCTGTGTCTTAAATAAATAAATAAATAAATAAATAAATAAATAAATAAAATCTTTAAAAAAATATGAAGTATCCTAAGGCAGTATGTGGTTAATTGAAATAAAAGACAGTAGGTAGACTGGGCATATTTCTGTAAGTGTGTGAACTGAATTGCCATCCAAATGAGTATGTATTCTAGAAACGTGCTTACATTAATTTGAAGTCCCACCAAGACAGGTGAGGCTGCGTCTGTAGTTTTCCATTACAGAGAAGAGAGTTGGAACAAATATGCTTCTTTCACAAGTCAGCTAACCCCTAAGACCATAGCGTCATCCCCATGTACCTGGAACATCCAATCCCATCTGGATATCAGCTGGGGTCTCAACGAGTTTAAGGTAAGATCTGATCCAAAGGAGAGACTGTCCTACAACCTGGATCTCAAGAATTCAGTCTGACACCCAAATCAGCCATCTGGCAACAGCCAGGCATTCCTGACATGATTCCTGGATGAGTCATTTTCAGAACTCTTGTCTGTGAAGTGCACTGCTTTATTTTCATTTTCTTTCTTTCTTTTTTTTCAGCTAGAAAAGCTTCCTGGTGTTGCTCTTCCTGTAAAAACATGATTAATATTCAGTCCTTGATTAGATCCAAATTTCTATAGATGGCAATGAACAGGTTGTTTTGTTCTTTCTCTCCAGCTGAGAACTCAGGGAAAGAATGTCATTTAATTTCTTTTCGACCTCGGGGAAATTCTTGGTGACTCTGTCCACTATGTTATAGACGTGCCAGGGTTGATGTCCTGTGCTTTCAGTAAAAACATGCATGCTAAATCCCTTTGAAACTGGACCAATAAGAACATATGCCAAAGAAGTGGTGGGCTAGGGAGAGTTGAAAAATCATGGTTCTAAACCATCAGCTTGATTTGTTATATAGAAATTGTTAACATTCATTGAAAAAAATATAAAAATATGAGAGGGAAGTGTTTCTAATTGGGCTAGAAATTCTAGATATCCTAGAACTACCATTGCATCCAGACATATTCAGGGTTTGCTAGTTCTAGACAAAAGTGAATAAACAGAAAGGAACTGACATATGGAAAATATTGTTTCTTTATATATATTCCAGGCATCCACTGTCAATGCAATATTATCAATTATGATTTTAGTGGTATATATATCATATCTTGAGCACAGCGAAGCTGCTAACTATGCTATAAAAATACTTTCCATACTTTCTTAGGATTCATATTTTATTTATTCAATTTATTTGTCTCATTCTTTCCAAAATGTCTTGAATTGTGATATTTAGTTAACACATGACACGCTAGGTAATGTGACAAGAATTGATAAGAAAGTGATAAGCAAATCAATAAATGCATGTAATTGTAAGAAGCCAAAGCTGTCAGAGCTGACAGCTTTGGGGAAATAGATAACACAAATAAGTCTCTAATATGTTTTTATAATTAGATGTAAATATATAATATTAATATACAGTGGTCAAGACATGCATGTCTACATAGATATATGAACACATCTTTTATAATCTATTGTAAACTTGCATATTAATAAACACACACAGGGAAAAAGAACATAACATTAGAATTGCAGGAAAATAGGAATAAACATTTCAATTTCAGTTCATGTTGAATGCTGTTGTACAAAAAGCAGTTCTGTGGAGTTTTGAGGACATTTTATTTCCCTAATCAACTTTTTTTCTGAGGGTGGAATATGAAGTGCTCTTAATTTTAAAAAGCATAAAATAGGGGCGCCTGGGTGGCTCACTGGGCTAAGTGTCTGACTCTTGGTTTCAGTTCAGGTCATGATTTTAGGGTCGTGAGATCGAGCCTCACATTGATCGGCTCCATGCTGGGCATGAAACTTGCTCAAGATACTCTCTCTCCCCCTGCCGCTCTGCCCCCCACTTGCACCTGCTCTCACTCTCTCTCTCTTAAAAAAAAAAGAACATAAAGCAAAGTGAAGAGTTAGCAATTATCCTGAATGTGGGCAACAAACCACCTGCTTCCACTTATCATTCCAGGATGTTGAGCTTAAGATCAGGACCCGGCACACTAGAGTCTGTGTGCCAAATTCATGGCCTGCTTTTATATAATCTGAACTAAAAACGATTTTTACATTTTTGAGGTGTTGTTAAAAACCAAAAATCAAAACAAAGAATATATGTGACAGAGATTATATATGACTCATAAAACCTAAATTATTTACTATCTTTTCCTTTACAGAAAAAGTCTGCCAAATCTAGCCTAGTCCTTGCAGTGATGTTGTAAAGGTGATTACCCGGTTCCAAATCCTTTTCTTTGTAAATTAACTAGAATGATTTACATTACCTACATTAATGCACCTAGGATTTTCTCACTTGTTTGTGATTTTAAATTACTGACTCAATATCTTAAATGGCTAGTTTAACTCAAGTTTTAAAGAAAAATTATTGAGTCAATTTTAGTAACAAATTTTTCAAAAACTGTGATTTTTTGGTATTTTGGTCTTGATCAGTTCAGCTGAGACGCTGAACTGATATCAATTTTGTTAGTATTGGGGATCCCTGGGTGGCGCAGCGGTTTAGCGCCTGCCTTTGGCCCAGGGCGCGATCCTGGAGACCAGGGATCGAATCCCACGTCGGGCTCCCGGTGCATGGAGCCTGCTTCTCCCTCTGCCTGTGTCTCTGCCTCTCTCTCTCTCTCTCTCTGTGACTATCATAAATAAATAAAAATTAAAAAAAAAAAAAATTTTGTTAGTATTTACATAGAATAAACTTCTGGCTTTGCTAATCCTCTATTTTATCCCTACCTTGTATGTTACAAATTTATCTTTTTCATTTCTTTCTTTTATACTTTTTCTGATGTTCTTCCTAAATTTCTAAGCTGGATGCCTATTATTTTAAATTTCAGCTTTTAATATTTTCTAATACAAATATTTAAGCTCTATACTTGTAAGCATTGCTTTTTGTTCAGTATCACTCATTTTTGTTATGTAGTATTTTGGGGTATTGGATAGTTCTAATTTTTTATTTTCATTATTATTTCTTTTGTGACTCAGATTTTGAACTCTGCTTTTCTTTTTTAAAAATTCCAGATATGAGGAGCTCCTGGGTGGCTTGGTTGAGCATCTTGTTCTTGATCTCAGCGTAGGTCTTGATCTCAGGGTCAAGAGTCTGGACTCTGCACTGGGCACCATGCTGGATGTGGAGCTTATTTTAAAAAAAAGTTCAAGATACATGGAAAAAATTCCAGATATGTGGAATAATGCTAATTATATTTTTATTTAATTTATAATCTTGCTATATTGTGGTCAGAGAATTAAGTCTGTATGATACTAAATTTTGAGATTTGTTGTTTTCATGATCTAAGCATATTACAGGTTAGATTTTTATAAGGGTAGGTTTTGTGGGGGGTTTTTATTTTGTATGATTAAAAAGTATGTTTTGGATAAAATGTTCTAAATATCCATCTTATATTTAACTTGTTAATTGTGTTATTCAAAATCTATATATTTATCAAGTTGAAAGATGGATGTTGGTTAATTGATCTACTTCTTGTGGTTCTCTTGATTTTTACTTTATAGACATTAGTGATATGTTAAAAATATCATCCTCCTGGTGAACTAAACATTTTATCCAATATAGTGACTGTACCTCCGGTATAATCATAAAGTCTACAGGATTTGATATAAATATATTGATGCTGGGTTTCCTTTGTCTAATATTTGTCTCAAATATTTACTCTCAAATTTTCTGCATTATAATGCATGTGCATCTTTTGTTAACAGCATATAAGTGGATCTTTTAATACAGTGTAATAATCTTTGCTATTTGGCTGCTAAATTTAGTTCACACATATTTATTGTAATTATATTTATATACATGGTATTACTTCTACCATTATTATTTCTTTCCCCTTTTCTAAACCTTTGAGTATATTTGTTTCTTCTCCTTTTTGTCTTTGAAATTATTTGAATTTTTTTCTCTCATTCCATCTTTTACTCCCCTATTGGTTTTAAATTATAAACACAGTTTCTTTTTCATTAATAGTTACTGTAAAAATTTTACCATGCTACTTTACTTAAATTTTAAAATGTGATGATTAATTTTATGGGTCAATTTGATGAGGCTAAGAGATCCCCAGAAAGCTGGTACAACATTATTTCTGAGTGTGTCTATGAGGATGCTTTCAAAAGGATTAGTACTTGAATTGATGAACTTAATAAGGTAAATTGTCCTCCCCAGCATCCAGTCCATTGAGGTCCCAAATAGAACAAAAAGCCAGAGGAAGCATGAATTTGCAGTCCCCACTGGAGTTGGGAAATCCATCTTTTCCTGCTCTGGGACATCAGTGCTCCCCAGTTCTCAAGCCTTTGGAGTAAGATTGAGATATACACCATTGGCTCCTCTGGTTTTCAGGCCTTTGGACTTGGACTGAATGATACACCAATTTCCCTGGTTCTCCAGCTTGCACACAGTGGACTGGGGGACATCTTGGCTTGCATAATTGTGTGAGTCAATCTTTATAATAAAAACCCTATTGATTCTGTTTCTCAAGAGAACCCTAATACATAAAATTAATTATTACCTTGACCTTTCTACTTAACATCATAAGATCTAATAGCACTATAATCTCAAACAATTTCTCTTTTCTTATATACCATCAGTGCACTGTATTTTTGTTCTTGTGTGTATTTTAACCAAATTAGAAAATATTAGTTATTTTTTACAATCACTGTGTAAATTGCTCATATGTTTCACCAATTTCTTTACTCATCCATTCTTTCTTGCATTTCAGAAATTCCACATGAGATTATCCTGGCTAAAGGACTTTCTTGATACTTTCCTTTAATAAATGTTGGTGAAAATTCTCTTATGATGATTTTTTTCCTAAAAATATCATTGTTAATTTTCTCATTTTAGTTTTTTTCTAAAAATATCACTATTAAATAGTCTTTATAGGTATACAGTTTTAGGTAAGTAATTATTGCTGTTGAGATATCAATTAGGCATATTGTTGTTAATTTGTCAGTAATATTTTTTCAGACAAATTTTAGACCATTACTTAGTCTTCGTGTTTTTTGGTTTTACTGGGATAAGTCTAATTGTAGATATATTTTATTATCTTGCATTGGATTTCTTAACTCTAAAATCTTTAAATTTTCTACAATTTCGAAAAATTCTGTTATTCTCTATTCAAATATTTCCTTTCCTCTTTTCCCTCATTTCTCTCCAATTTTAAAATTCTTGTCTGGGTTACATTGTCTTCTTTTCTCCGTGTCTCTTAAACTCTTTTTCATATTTTCTCTCTTTGATCCAATATGCTGAATTCTGGGTAAATTCTTCAGTTCTATTTTCCAGTTTATTAATTCTTTCTTCAGCTTGGTCTAAAATGCTAATATGTTTAACTTATCCTCTCAGTTTAAATTTAAATTGTTACAGTTTTTACTTCTAAGTGATTTCCTTTTTCAAATTTGGTAATTTATAGACATATTCTTATGAATATTTCTTTTGTTTTTTAAACCTATTAAGTATTTTTATTGAAAAAATTCCAGTACCAGAAATATTGGCTTATGTGATTCTACTATATATTATTTCTGCTGGTTTCCATTGAATTCACCTTTCTCCTTTGTGTATTTTATGATTTTTAACTGAATTCATGTTCTGTAGAACATTATCTAGGGAAATATTTAATGGTCAATGTTGGAAGTGGATTTCTGTTTAGATTATTTTCACTTGATTTTGTGAGGTTATTGGGGCACTAGTGACCTCAGACTACCTTAAAATAGAATCTCAAGTTTGAACTTTGGGAGCAAATCCACATTAAAGACATATTTTGCTTCTGGATTCCAAGGAAATATTTTTAGCCTTCACAAAATAAGTTTAAAACAGGCAAATCTTTGATGCCCCTTCTGTGAGTGTGTTTTTATCAACCCATCCCCATCTAATACATCCAATAGCAATTTTTTAATAGACTCTTCACTTTGGATAAGCCCTAGATTTTTCTTCAGCTCCCTCTATTCTTTTTTTTTTTTTTTTAAGATTTTATTTATTTATTCATGAAAGACACAGAGAAAGAGGTAGAGACATAGGCAGAGGGAGAAGCAGGTTCTGGGCAGGGAAGTCTGATGCAGGCCTTGATCCCAGGACCCTGGGATCATGACCTGAGCCAAAGGCAGACTCTCAACCACTGAACCACCCAGGTCCCCCCAGCTCTCTCTATTGGGCAGTGGTCAAGTGGAGTAAAATCCACACTAGTCATTGCTGCAGGCAAGATTCAATAAGGTATGCTAAAATCAGTAGACACAAAGTTGAGATACAACAGGACATTTTCATGATTTTAAGGAACCTCTAGTAAGATATTAATTATAAAGGGAAAATTAGTAATTTTGTATTGGAGAAATCCAATAGACAGTACCTTAACCAAATTATCAAGGTTAACATCACCTTGTAATAGTATCTTATTCCCTCTGATATAATGATGAACAGAGAAGAGAATCACTTCTGTGATATTCTTTTGAAAAACGTATAACCCCAATCTAATCATGAGAAAACATCAGAGAAATTCAAATGGAGAAAAACTCTACAGATGTAGCTGACCATCCTTCAAAATATCGAGGTACTCAAAGAAAAGGAAAGACTAAAGAGCTATCATAGATTGAAGGAGACAAAGGAGATATAACAGCTTAATGCAGTGTGGAATCCTGACAGAGAAAAAGAATACTGAAAAAAGAATCCAAATAAATCTGTAATTCAGTTAATTTCTTCATTTTTGTCATTGTGCTGTGATTATGTAAGATGTTAAAATTGGAGGAAGCTAGGTGAAGGATTATTTGGAAACTCTCTGTACTGCTTTTGCAACTCTGTTCTTCAAATGGTTCGAGTGATATGATAAAATCCTCCAGTAGTTTCCAGCTAATGACAAGACCCCACATGATCTAGACCCACACACTGCTCTGAAATCATCCAACCATTCTGTCTTTCATGTAGACTCCAGGCCACTAGGTGATTATTGGTCAAATATAGCAACCTCTCACCTTAGAATCTTTATGTTTGCTGTTCCCTTTGGCTGGGAAGTTCTCTCTGTGACTCCAGATCTCAGGATAACTGGATTTTAAACTCATTATCATGACCCTTCGCAAGCATCACCAACTTAGTGATAAGATAAAATAGCTCTGCTGAAAAAGCAGCCCTATCCTAATTGTTAGTCATTCTTTATTTCATTTTTCTACTCTTTATAGCAATTACCATTTTCTTAAAGCTATTATTTTTACTTGCTTATTTTATGTTTCCCTATTTTAATATACTCTTCAAAAGAACAGTTTTCTTATATTACTTGTTCACTAACCATACATAGGCCCTAAAATATTCAGAAATTTTTAAATTCTTGCAAAAAACCCAGAATGTGTGCACTAGAAAGAGGCAGTACATATAGTACAGTAGTAAAACATTTGGGACTTATCATGGATTGAATCCTACTTTGCCAATCACCACCACATACTTCTTGTGACTTTGGGCAAGTTAATTAATTACTATGCTTTAGTTTCCTCACTTGTAACTGAGCAATACTCGAATTGGTGAATTCTGAGATTCAAGAGTTACTTGCTTTAGCTATGTAGATGGCTAAGAATAGAGTTACAGTAGATATCTGGATAATAATGTCTTCATGTGTTACTGCTCTCTGGAAATATTTATATAATAAATTTAAGTGTTAAGATAAATGATAAGATAATTTGTGATCAGATTCATGGTTTGATCACTGGGAAATAGAAAGAATTTGGAGGTCAAGGCTTATTCCCCAAGGGATTGGATTAGATTCAGATTTCTTTGGACCAAACAGGAAGTGCAAAATTGGGAAGCAAACCTACATATGTGCGAGTGTGGTTATGAATTCTTTAGGGAGGATTCTTTCCCCTTCCAACCAATGCCAAGTCGAAGACAGGCACATCTCCATGTCTCCTTCTACATGTGGGTATATTTCTAGTTTTGCTATGATATGTCAGATTCCAGTACTTGTTAGCTGATTATTAATTGTGCCATTCATGCATAAAAGCTATTTTTTCTTAAATGTTGACATGTGCACTCCAGTGTCAGAGATCATGATTTTATCATCAGCGGCAAGCTCCCTGATAATTAGAGCATAAAGCCTTTGAATGCTGATTTGAGACATATGTAGAGCAGGAAAAGTAATAGTTCTGCTGGACAACATTCTGTTGTATCCTTCCCCGTGGCAATGACCTTCCTTTACTTCACTGGATATTTTCTGAAACATAAAACAGCCAGATCACAAGGACAGTTCTAGAGAGCATTGTCATCAGTCTGAGCTATCATTATTGAAACAGCTTCCAACCACCAACATCTTTGAGGTGAGACGTGTGAGGGAGAATGGGCCAGCCTTTCCTTTCTTCCTGCCCATATTTGTTTTTGCCTCTGATGGTATTCCCTGCTCAGTAATATATGCTTTGACTTTGTGACCCGTCTTCCTGCAATAATTCTTTGGTGGAAAAATCCACTAATACAGCCAAGAGTTAGTTCTTCCTCTGGCCCCACGTGCCTGGCCCAGAGATCACAGCTTTTTGGGTTAGCAAACACATCTAGCTGGGTTACTGTATTAGTCATTTGAGATTCTTTCCCTGATGTTGGGCCAGTGGGGCATAATTGTGTTCCCAAGTTCAAGAATTCAATTAATTTATATATAATGGAGGATGAATATAACCTGGCATAAATAACTACCAATGAACCAGTATACTAATCGTCTACATTTTTGGAAGTGGTGCTGGAGAAGAGCACTAGTATACATGAGGAATGAGGGGAAAGTTTATCCTTTCAAAGGGTAGAAAAATCTTTGGGTTAATTATTATAGAGACTCTAACAGAGATGATCAAACTTACTGATGATAGAAAATAACATTTGCATTGTTTGCTTCACTTCGAATTTTAATACAGTGAGGAGAATAATACAGAACACTGGACTGTGTCAATAAATTCTGTTGGACTGTGTCAAGAAGTTCTCTTTCCTAGTTGGTATTCTATTAGCTGCAGCCTGTCTTGGTTTCTGCATATATAACACATCATCTTTAGAATATTTAAGAATACAACTTGGTCCTTGTGCACTGCTGGTGGGAATGTAAAACATAAAATGGTGTAACCACTATAGAAAACAATATGGTGATCCTTCAAAAAATTAAAGATAGGAACATCATATGATCCAGCAATCTCACTTTTGGGCATATAACCAAAAAAAAAAAATTGAAAGCAGGGTCTTGAAGAGATATTTGCACACTTATGTTCATAGCAGCACTATTCACAATAACTATGAATGGGAGTAACCTAGGGTCATCCATTCAATGGATGAATGGAACAAAATGTAGTATATACACAATGGAATGCTATGTAGCCTTAAAAAGAAAGGAAATCCTGTCATATTCTACAACATGGATGAATCTGGAGGGCATTATACTAAATGAAACAAGCCAGCTACAAAAACACAATTTACATGCAGTATTTACATGCAGTATCTAAAACAGAGTCAAATTCATAGAAATAGAAAGTAGACGTGATTACCAGAGGCTAGAGTTAGGAGCAAAAGAAGGGAACTAGTGTTTAATAGGTATAGAGTCTCAGTCCTGCAATATGAAAAATTTCTGGAGATCTGTCTCACAATAATGTAAATATACTCAACACTAGTGAACTGTATACTTAAATATGATTAAGATTGTGCTTTTTTTTTTTTTTTCCACACACAGAGAAAGAACCAAGTTTGGAAAACAAAGGGAACATCCTTTCCCTGTCTATCTCATACAATTGATGTCAAGATCAGATGAAGGTAATGCATGGAACAATGTATGGCCAAGGGTAATTATCACAGCATTGCATGCAATAGAAAATAATTGGAAATAATCCAAGAGTTCATCAATAGGGAACTATTTACACAAATGGTGGCATATCTATGTATGGAACACAATGTAGCTATAAGAAACAAATGATGAGAAAACTCTCTGTATGGGAGTCTCCAAGAGGTTAAGTGGGGGGAAAAAAGCCAAACAAAAAAAAACAAGCTGCAGAACAGAATGTGTAGCATGGTACTTTTTGTGTAAGAAACAGGAAAATATAAATATATATTTGTATATTCTTGGATTTTCATGAAGAAATTCTTGAAGGGGGATCCCTGGGTGGCGCAGCGGTTTGGCGCCTGCCTTTGGCCCAGGGCGCGATCCTGGAGACCCGGGATCGAATCCCACGTCGGGCTCCTGGTGCATGGAGCCTGCTTCTTCCTCTGCCTGTGTCTCTGCCTCTCTCTCTCTCTCTGTGACTACCATAAATAAATAAAAAATTAAGAAAAAAATATTAAAAAAAAAAAAAAAGAAATTCTTGAAGGATAGCAAAGAAACTCAAACATAGTTATCTGAAGTGAGAAAGAAATGAGTGGGTGGGACAAGGGTACAAATGAGATTTTTCACACTTATCCTTTTCTAGATTGTTTTGATTTTTGAAACATCAGAATATCGCCTGTTTTTGGAAAAGGTCATATGTGAAAAGAATTTTAAAAGCTGTAAAGCATTATATATACATAAAGGACATTATTATTTTCAGGATTGATTATTAATAATGTATCAGTGATAATTATGTACTTTATAGATGCTTAGTCAACCAATAAATCAACAATTAAATTCCTTTCTGCTGTATGATATACCTAAACAGAAAAGATTTAATTTAGACATTCTTCTCCAAGCTTTTATAAAATTGGGCCATTTTGATTTATCACACTCTGATTTGCTTCTCCTCCCTCTCCCAAGATCTCTCCTTTGCTTAAATAGTTTGATTCATAAATTTTCAGTTGGTGGTGACACCTGTCGCCCCATTGATAGACAGAGTTGTTATAGCCAATACAATTGGTGGGCAATTGTCATCCTGCTTCTTAACTGGTCAGTCACTTCTCTCTTAGCTGCAAAATGACTACATGGAAGAGGCAGTCTCCCTAGAGAGAGGAGAGCTATTCTTCAATCTCAAGAAACAGAACAAACCTGACCCCAACCTAAAGTGTTAAACGTCCTACAACAGTGGACCTCAATGGGAAGTGATGTGGCCTCCCAGGGGACATTTGGCTGTGTCCAAAGGTATTTTTTATTGTCATGACTAAGGAGTGGGCTGCTACTGACATTTAGGGGATAGATACCAGAGATGCTGCTGAATATTCTGCAACTTATCAGTCCCTCCCAGCTAAGAATAATCTAGTTCAAAATGTCCAGTGTCACCACGTTGAAAGATACTGTCTTAGGAGAAATGACATTTTTACCTGAGGACTTAGAAAATCAGAGAATGGTGGCACCTGTGTGGCTCAGTGGTTGAGTGTCTGCCTTTGGCTCAGGTTGTGATCCCGGGGTCCTGGGATCGAGTTCTGCATTAGGCTCCCCGCAGGGAGCCTGCTTCTCCCTCTGCCTGTCTCTGCCTCTCATGAATAAATACATTTAAAAAAGAAAGAAAAGAAAAATCAGAGAATGTTTAAGATGTAGAAGAATGGCTTCTTAATGGTGAAATGTCAGGACCATCACAACTGGAGGCGGGATATCTCCGGCTCCCCCACTCCAAACATGTTACTGTGTGTGTCCTCTCAAACTTCTTCATGCTTCCCTTGCTCACAGCTGATTAATGGATTAGTTTGTTTGCTTCACCTGTTATGGTAAAAGGTGTGCCAATTCCTTACAGTATGAGTCCTGTTTTCCTAAAATGTGTGCTACCCTTCATACGCATTCGGCTCCTTTGGTTAGATATGAGAACCTTCTATGCCCACACTCTGCCATCCAAGCTCATTATTTTCTTTGCTTCCCCAGCTTATTTCATGGGTATGTCCAATCTAGTATGGGTCACATTAATGAGTTATGTGTCTGTGCTCCATAGTGTGATGTGAGCTCCCTAAGATAGTACTCTTTTTACTTTCCACGTAATAAAAGCTCAGAATATTTGTTGAATCAATGAATGAACTCAGCTTTAAAATACGGGAAAAAAATCCTATTTCAAGGAAAATAACGATGCCATGTATTTTTCACACTGTCAGCAAAATCACATTTTTAAACACACATTTTCGTTTCCTCAGTAGAATGTAGTCAATCCACAAGAGTCCATCTTGATGAGAAAGAAGGTATGCCACGATGGCTGAGGGGAATCTCCTTTGGTGACATGAGTTTTCAGATTCACCGGTTTCTTACCATTTTCTTTTTAAGCATCTTGTTCAGCTCTCAAATAATTGAGTGCCCATTTTATACAAGTGCTACGCCATGTGACTTAGTGATGCAAGGAAGCATTCCACATGTCTATAGAATTTGGCCTCTGGTTGGAAATATAAGGAATCTCACTCTTAAAAAGTTGATGAATAATAGATGAATAATGAAAGAGGAACATGTAAATAATGAGTAATACAGTTGCAAAAGACTATTGATACTCAAGAGGTAGCCATCAATCAGAAAAGATTGTTCTTGTGTTTGCCGACACGTGATGGTTATGTTCCAGTAGGTAGAGTTCTTTCTCCAGAGCAATCTGATGAGTGAGGAAGAAATCTATGTTTCCTGAGAGATACAATGAATAAACCAACAGAGTTTGGGCTGCAAAACTGCAAAGAATGATATAGCAAATATTATTCATGGATAAATGGTATGGTCATTACCTCTCCTCCTCCTCTGCTGTGGACTAGGTCTCCAGAAGGAATGTGTCTGGACGCACTCGAACTAATCCCAGGTAACTGCTCAATTGTAGTTATGCATTGTCATCAGTTTATATGGAAAGATGCTTAAGGAAAAGGACCTGGCAAATTTGGCCTTGTGCCTATGGCAATGGTTTTTAGAGTGTGGTTCCTGGCCCAGCAACATGACTATCACCTAGAAGCATATTAAAAATACAAATGCTAGGGCCCTACTTCAGATGAACTGCACCAGAAAGAGAGTGGTGTTGGAAATCTGTGTTTTAATAAGTCTTCCAGTTGACTCTGAAGTTTGAGAACTCTGAAGTTTGAGAACCACTCATCTATGATAACTATGTCTTTAGGGATGCTATTTATTATTTACCCAGAGTCATCTTTATGAGGACTTAGGAGACAAATTTCTATCTGGTGTGCTTTCTAGAGCATTAAAAAAAAATCTTAGAGAGATAACGAGTTATATAACTGATCAGTTCTCTTTTCCTCACTGACTGCTTGCTAAAAAGCCAGGAATCAACATCCATGTCTCTTGTAATAACATATATTATGGTGCACTTTGTTGTTTTAACTTCTCTGTTTTTCTATTCCTATCCCTTTTCTCATGTACACTTGATTTCTCTATTTTACTGTATTGTACATGTCCCCCTGAGTTACTTTTTAAAAAAATTATGAATATCTCAGTGTCAGAGTGTTAGTAATTTTTAAAGAATTTATTTATTTATTTATTTATTTATTTATTTATTTATTTATGAGAGACACGGAAAGAGAGGCAGAGACATAGGAAAAGGGAGAAGCAGGCTCCATGCAGAGAGCCTGATGCGAAACTTGGTTCTGGGACTCCCAGATCAGGCCCTGAGCCAAAGGCAGATGCTCAGCTGCTGAGTCACCCAGGCGTCCTGTGTGTTAGCATTTGGTATGTGTCAGTCAAAGTTAGCCAGGAGTAGGGCATTTGACATTCAGTAAGGGTTAAAACATTCTCTTCCTATTCCTATTCCTCTTTCCTCTCTGGACTTAACTGGCTGTGGAGCAAGTTTCAAGTATGGTAGTTCTTAGATGATCCCTGACTTCTGGAGCTTGAAATAGTCCACATGCTTTACAGGGCTTTGGGAACTCTGACTCCCAATGCCCCGAGTCAGTCCTAAAACATGCCACAGCAGTTGGCTGCCTTACCTATCCTGCAGTTGTATCAGAAGTTACCTCTCTTGCACAATAGATGTGTTCCGAAAAGGTGGCATGTAATTTGCACCACATTTACACCTTAGATCAATATTTAAAGGACTCTTATGGTACATCCTTCAGTACTACAAAAAAATTGGCTTCCCCTGTAATGTATCTGTTTTGAAGTTATATTTTCTTTTTTTTTAATTGTTTATTTAAATTCAATTTGCTGAACATATCCTATATTATTAGCTTCAGGGGTAGAATTTAGTGGAAATCAGATTTTCTAATATTAGAATTTATGGTGAGATTTACCTACATATGGCTTATGGTACTCTATTTACTTCTACTATAAACTAAGGTAAGAGAGTTCCTCTAATTGTGAAGAGTAGGAGAAAGTCTGAGAATCAAAACAGCAAAAATTTCATAAGGTGACTCTTTTCATTGGTGAAAGTTTGAGACTGGTGATAACAATGGAGCATTTGTGAAAGGCTCACTTAGCCAGACTTTTTTTGTGAAAACAGAATTAAGTCAAACCACACTACAACATACTAAGAATTTTTGGAAACACAGTGGAACATTCCAAGATAAAATATTAGGTCACTTCAGGGCTTGAGGTGGGGTGAAGTGAGCTAAATTGGTCCTCAGATTGCTTTTTCGATTTTGTTTTTTCTTTTAGAACTAAAATGTGTGCTTGAATGGGAAGAACACGAGAAGGGGCATCAGGAATCATTTATTTATTCATTCAATAAAAACACGTTGAGTTTCTACTCTATGCCTGGCACTGTGCTAAGTTCTGAGGTTATGGCAGAAAAAGATAGACAAATGTCCTGCTCACAAGAAGCCCACAATCTTTTTTTTAATTAAGATTTTATTAATTTGACAGAGAGAAAGAGAGAGAGCGAGACCGTGTGCGCACAAGCCAGGGGAGCAGCAGAGGGAGAGGGAGAAGCTGACTGTCCACTGAGCACTGACACAAGGCTTGATCCCAGGACTCAGGGATCATGACCTGAACCAAAGGCAGATGCTTAACCAACTGAACCACAATCTTGACTGTAAACCAGAGAAGAGTAGTTTTGGTCTAGTCATTTATTCTCCTGGCTGTTCGTTTGCAAATTTGTAAAATAAAGACTAGATATTATCTATTGTTAGACTAGATGTTCTTCCTCTTAATGTCTCTTATAACTCAAGATGACTTTGATTCTTTAATCAGAGAGCACTTCTTTGATAATGCAAAGAACTGGAAGTACCAGAGTTTCTAGTTTTAGGGTTACAAATGGATTGGAAGTGGGAGACTGAGGAATTCACATTAAAGCTACATTTCCAGAGTCAAGATAGCATTTTAACTGATGTTGAGTCCCATTCAAGATTATGTGCAAATGGAAATTAAACCAAGGCTCACATCCCCAGTCATCCTCTTGGCACTGCCTGTGCTTTCTCTTCTTTTCATCCCTCTTCCTTTTTTTTTTTTTTTTCCTCTTCATCTCAGTCTGCTATGTGAGACAACTAAATTTGAGAACATGAGCTAGCAAAGTCAGAGCTAGTTCAGGGCAGGAGAAAATGAACTCATCCGTTTCCATTTTGGGGGATAGAGTGGGAAGAAACAGGGATATGCTCCAACTTTAGAGTCAATTAACACAGAGAGATAAAAAGCCAGCACAACCTAAGTCTGGTTATCCTGAGAGCTGTCTGGATCCAGGATGGGAGCAAGAAGCCCAGGGAAGTTTTGAACAGCCTGCACTTTCCTCTCCTAAGGTCCACAGAAACAACAGACTAAGGGAGCCTTAAAGAATCCTCTAAACCTAGGTGCAATTCATGTTGGTCATCCTAATAGCAAGCACCTTGTCCTGGTTGGACAAGAAATTCTCTGATTTTTAAAGACCTCAAGAAAGTGATAATAAGGATGATAATTCTACATCCTTAACCAGATATTCTCGGTGTTGAACAGTTTGTTTCATTGCAAATCTCATCCCCTTGGTTGACCCAAATCTCCCTTTCTTTAATTCTCTCCTATTTTCTCCTTCTGTCATTTGTTTTACTGGCTAAAGAAAAGGGAGCCCACTGGATACTCCCTTTCCAGTTAATTATTGTACATCCTATATGCTTCTATGGAAACATTACCACGTTGTGTACTGGTGAGTTAGAGATAGCACGAAGTTCATGGTAAACTGCAAACAGCTCTCTCCTGCTATGTTACTTTCTGTAGTGTTTGCATTGTCTGGAAATTATCCTTAAATTTTTCACCAAGTTTCCCCCCCATCTTGAATAAAGGCATTCTGACTTTTAATTTTCTCTGGGTCAGCCCAGGGTCACCTATTAACTTATCGAATACAAATACGTTCTTGGTGCCATCACTGAGTCGTTGCTGAAAATATGAAACCCCTACAGACCTAGGATCTACCCAATAGATATCACTCCCCCACATTATCGCATTTCCTTCCTGGACTCATTTGCACTTTATAGCTCTCTTGCTCAGGAATTGCATTGCTAATCCCTAAGGCTCTGGACATCTGTTTTCTTAACATTAATTTCATGTTCTTTTTCACATCCCCCATCTCCTTCTTGCAAAGGATACGCCTTGACACCAGGGAGCATTGTCCTTTGGATGGCAGTGATTGTTCAAAAATGCTTATTTTTAATTCTTTCAAAGCTTTGTGCAAACCTCTTTAAATCTGTACAAACATGACTGATTTTCAGACATTCACTCGGGACTTGTTACATAGCTGCAAATAGCTTCTGCATAGGAAAAGCACATTGCGTTATGTTTGTGTCTCTTATAATCCAAGAGGATGAATCAGCTCTACATAATATTTAATAAAAACAGCAACTCATTAGAGAACAGTTACTTCTAGGCAAGAGTGTCTGGGAGATCATGTTTGCCTTTTGCCAGTTGGCACAAGATGCTTTATTTTAGATAGTAGCTTCATTCTGTCCCTTTTGTTAGAATTTAGCAAGCTGACAAGTGTGAGACAAGGTCCAAAGACAATAGTAACCCACCAGATGGTTCCCAGATAGGTGAATAGTTCCTCGAATTGCTTTAATGGGCTTCCTCACTTGTGAGCCACTGCTGCCATTTTGATAGCAACTGAAAGTTTTTGAATACATTCCTCCCAATTTCACACCAGATGTAGAACCCAAATAGAAACCCCATACTTAATGTCAACTAATACTATATTGAGCAGATAATAGAAAAGTTGCCTACAGACTGGAAGAAATGGAAACCAAGGCACAAAGAAAACTAAACATGGAACTAAATACACAGAATTAGTTATCAGGCAACCTAGGAAATGAATCCAGATTCTTGCCTCATAATCCACAGTTTACTGTCTCATGAATATAGAGTATAAAAGAAAGAGATGTGTCTGGGTTCAAACCCACTGGTAGATGATGTGATCTTTGATAAACCACTTTTCTAAGTTTCTGTTTCCTTATCAATAAAATTGCAATAAAGCCTCTCTTGGAGAGCTGTGAAGATCAATGAAGAAATGCTAGAGCACAAGGATAGTGTGCGCAACATAGCTAGATGCTCAATTAATGGTAGCTCTTCCATCAACACATGTCCTACTCCTATTTATTTTCCTTAATGATTTTACTTTAAAAATAAACACTTTAAGAACAAAACTTCACATATTCCTAATTAGCTCCAAGTGTCTAATACTACATGCATAAAAGAGACAGGGGCTACTGAGCAGGGCCCTGTCATGAGAACAGGGGACCTTGATCTTGGACACAAGTCCAAGACTAATTCAGAGTAAATGTGAGAAAGCAAACTTTTCTGCAAATCAATCTCTTTCTCTACATCTCTGTCTTTGTATCTGTTTTTTCCCTTCATATTCTCATATCCTAAGTTTCTAGTCATTACTTACTTCTGATCATTATCTTGCCATGCTTAATTTTTTCTCTCCTACCATCTATATTTTTTATATATGCTTTTTATATCTTAGTTCTTTTTCAGTTTCTCTTGTTCATTCCCTGTGAATATATTAAGCCACAAAACTGGTACATCTTCAATTGGTGAGGTCATAATTTTGGGATTCTATACCTTGGAAAAATGTTTCACACAATTTCCTCATATAAAAAACTGACTTATTAACAATCTATATTCTTGAGTTGATCTGAAGTGAGGAGTGGGTGGGTAAGGGTGAAGGGAATTTATATTTTTAACAAATGCCCCAAGTAATACTTCTGATCTGACAAGTTTGAGAAATACTTCTCCCTGTGGCCAGGTAGCTTTAAATGGTTTTCTGGCTCTGGGCTGCCGTTTCTGACATCATGAGTCTGGGAGAGCTAGGGGAGAGAATGTGGATGAGTTATATCAATTCATGCCCTTTTTGAGAAATTGTGTTCTCTAATGCATATTCTATGGGTGTTGGATTGGAGGAATCATCTTATTTACCAGACTGTGTTATGGAAGCTTTAGAATTTATACACAATCATATTCAAATGATTTTATTTTTTACATTTGAGATGTATAAAGATTGTTATTAAAGAAGGCAATTTAGACAATAGAAATCAACAAACTTTTCTTAAATTCTATTTGGTCCCTGTCTCATTGCTGTGATTGTACCACTTAAGATGGTTTATATTGTTATTTCCAATTGCTGGCTTTTATCTTCGACTCCATTCTCATCTAGGCAAAAAAACCAAAAACCAAAACAAACAAACAAAAAAAAACGAAAAACCCCCAACTAGTTAAAACATGATGGGCACAAGTAGAATGTACAACTTCAATATTTTTGAGGGTTGTGTGGTTAGATATCCTCAGGGATAGTGACCCAATTTGCAGCCTGTCCTACCCACACTCAACCTTATAAGAGATAAAACCTCCTTAGGGGTGTCATCAAATCCACCGTCTGTGGATTTGTCCATCACAGTCTTTTCAGGCACATAAAAGATCCTGAACATTTTGTAAAGTTAGGCTTCCTGATGTAATCCAAAAATTATGACACCTAACTTTGAACAAAAATATATAGAACTACTCTTTAAGTAGGTCAAAGTGGCTTTTGAGAGATGTCCTGCCTCCTGTGAAACATGCCCTTATGCTAAGTAAGCTTACCTCAGTGGTTCATTACAGGTCATCTTACCAAGGTGGGATATTGAATCTCCAAACAGAAACCCACTACCCAGCTGCATCTGACAGTGGGTAATTAAGAAGGGGTATATTAAAGGCCATCAGCAATTTGATAAGGGTTAATGCAGAGAAGGAACACGTGGAGGCGAGCCAGTTCACTCAGCCAACACAAGCTATCCTAACCAAATCATGTTCTTCTAGAAGAGCCGGAACAATAGAGGAACTCACCCTGCAGGGCAGACCACACACACCTGGTATGCTCTGTGTGCCACTCAAGGAGATTCCTTTCACATGTGTCACCAAAAGAGCTTCAATTTCTGAACACTTCTAGAAATCAACTTATGCCATTTACTCCAGCGGGAATGGCAGTCAGCCATACTGGAGAATATTAAACAGTCCTAGCCAGCCTCAACAGTGGCTTTATTGTCTCTGCATTAAAAAAAACATTTGTTTAAATATTAAACAGTGAAATCTCGTCTGGTCATTAAAACCCATAAAAAAAAGAACAGGACGGAAGTTGGTTAATAATCTTAGACGTTGGCCAACTGAGTGGCTGGAATGCCATTTGTCTTGGTGGCATGTCACCCACCCAGAGGAAGCCCTGTATATCACAATCCTAACTTCGTCCTCATACTGTGTTTATAGTGTTCTTGTGATACGTGCTTGTTGTCTCCTTAAACGTGCAGATGCTCAGTAAAATCGCTTTCCATTTTCTCAAAGGCTGTTTTGAATAACTGTGAGAGTCTGGCTTCTTAATTTCTATTTATCACATACAAGTGTTTTGTTTTTTTTTTTAATTTTTATTTATTTATGATAGTCACAGAGAGATAGAGAGAGGCAGAGACACAGGCAGAGGGAGAAGCAGGCTCCATGCACCGGGAGCCTGACGTGGGATTCGATCCCGGGTCTCCAGGATCGCGCCCTGGGCCAAAGGCAGGCGCCAAACCCCTGCGCCACCCAGGGATCCCACATACAAGTGTTTTGATCTAGGAGCGACCTATTGAATAAAAAATGCTTCTTAAATCAGGAACAACTCAGTTAAAATCTACCAGGATGCTTTCTTTTTTCCAATTTCATTCTATTGTGAAGTATTACTGGACACCCACAATGAGCTTATCTTCTATTTCACAGGGAGTGGGAAGGCAGGGAAGATTCCCCTACTACATGCCACATATTATCTGACCAGAGGAGATAACACCGTAGTTAATGTGTCATCCTGATCCAAATGACCTCCTTAACTGGCTTTCCTAACATGGCTATTCACCACTGTATCCATCATTGATATATTCCTAAGGATCTTCTTACAACTTCTGTCAAATACAGTGATAAGTAAAGAAGAAAGATGTTGGGCCATGCTTTTCAATCCATGGTCTATTCAGATTTGTAATTCTTTCCCCCCAAATGGGTGGTATTCCCAGAAGAATGAAATACTGTCATTGCCTTATCAATAAAAATTTTACAGTTTCTTTAAATACCTTAAAGGAAGTGTGTATACAGATAGCACAGATAGATGAAGGGTAGCTATTTTGTTAATGGTACTTGATATTTGTGCATTGGAATGTGATCATTTGGGTTTTTTGATAAACATTTTTTTAAATAAGCTTCCAAACATTATTTGATAGTATCCTGCTAGCAGTGGTGTGAATTTATTTTGTGGTGCAGATGAGGTTAGGTGTCTCATTCTCCTTTATTTAAACACTTATTTACTGAGCACCAAAGTCTCAGGCATAGTTCTAGGTATGAACTGGGACAAAACTCAAGATCCCATGAGGGTGTGGCATCCTGGAAACCATGGAAAGAGGGTATAACAAGGAGAATAGAGCAAGCAAATACATCAGATGCTGCGGTTGCAAGTCAGGTGGCATGAGGATTGAGAGCTGAGTAGGGGTTTAACAATGAGGTCATTGCTGACTGCTAGTAGCTGGAGTGGAAGTGGGGAGGACAAAAGCCTGCTTGGAATAGTTTGAAAGGGAAGAAATAAGAGAATTGGAAGAAAGTTCTGAAGGGGTTATACGTTAAGGAAATGTTAGCCAGTAGGACCATAGAGGGGAAGGTTGGTCAAGAGAAGGTTTTTTTTTTTTTTTCTTTCTTTCTTTCTTTTTTTTTTTAAAGATGAGAGAAAAATCAGAACATGTTTGGAAACTAATGCAAATGAATCAGTAGAAAAAGAAAACTAGGAGAGACAGGAACAATTTTATTTTACTCATTGTATGGCTGTTTGAAGATTTAGATACAAAAGAATGCAAGTGCTCATAAGCTAAGAAAGAAAGATAAATGGCTTATAAAACCACAGCAAACAACAAAAATCAAATTGTACAAGTGGGGGGTGGTAAAGCAAAATTAAAACCTAAAGCATGTTTTAATATGAATAAATTTGCTGAGTGAGTCCACAACCAGTATACATCTTCTACTGTAGCAATTTCAGCTATAGACTAGAGCCTGTTGAATACTTTCATGTCAAGATTATATTTATCCAGGATCACTGGGGAGTAGGATATTTTGCCTAAGGGAATTGTACTAAGTTTACCCAAAGTGGATTTGGCACTTTGGCATAAAATACACTTACCCCTAACACTGTATCAAGTAGCCTTGAGTCTGTTATGATTTATTTGTTGCTTTAAGAAATTGCAAGAAGTCTCACAGTTAACATCATGAACACTGTAAAATATTGTATATAATATATAGGCAGATGGATTAATTTTATACTAACCCTTTAAAAAATATTTTATTTATTTATTCATGAGAGACACGCAGAGAAAGAGAGAGAGGCAGAGACGCAGGCAGAGGGAGAAGCAGGCTCCATGCAGGGAGCCCAACATGGGACTCCATCCCGGGTCTCCAGGATCACACTCCGGGCCGAAGGTGGCGCTAAACCACTGAGCCACCCAGGCTGCCCTATACTAACCCTTTTATATGAATCTGTAAAGGGCTGCATGGCAAGTGACTGAAATACTTATTTTCAGTTTTGCAGAGCATAGGATTTCTATTGTAACTACTTTCCTTCCACCGTTGCAGCTTGAACATAACCATAGATAATACATAAAGCATGAGTGTATTCCAATAAAATTTTATTTAAAAATGAAGACAGAGGACTGGATTTGAACCATGGCCAATAGTTTTTCAGTCTTTGCCCTACAGGATGATTTAATTTTTAAGAAATTCCTTGGCATTAGGTAATATTATATTAAGGTGAAGTCTGCAGAGCCAGAAGTAGCCTTGGATATCATGCCTTTTTAGAAGTGGTACATTTAACATAAGTAAATCTCTGACATGAAGGAATATTGCAGTATTGAGTGTTCAGATTTTAAAGCCAGAAGAAGGTGATTTGGGATGACTTTGTGCAAATCCCTTCATGGTTTTAGGCCTTAGTTTTCTCACCTATAAAATGGGAACAACATCTATCTCATGGGGGTGATTGTGAAGAGTTATGAGTTTTCTTTGGGTGTGTGTGCATGCTTATTTTACTGATATCATCTTGTTTCCCTGAGTTTTGGCTCTTTGTTATCACATCGAGTATGAGATTTTTCACTTAAGAGTTTCTTTAGTGTCTGTTATTTGGATGTCACATAAGTGGAAATGTCTTATACATCTATCCCTTAGATAAGTGGTATCACCCCCCAAATTCCACCTTCCGAACCTTTTCATCCTACCTCAATCTTCCAGTTCAAATGAGAATTTTAGTCTTAATATGGCAGTTTCTCACAGTGATAGCATCTTTGAAAGAGTTTAACCAGCTTCAATTCTTTGGTTCATTAGTATGGCAAACAATTAAATTCTAAGTTCTCATCCAGAGATCTTCCTCCGTGTGAGTTACTGTGCTGAGACATAGCAACTTAAGGTAGAACCATGGGGGTATATCTTCCTGCTTATCAAAGTGATCTGGGCTCTTATTGGTCATGTGAATTACAGCTGCTCTCTTGGCCCTTGGGTCTGTCTGAACATCAAACACCAGACAATTGAATGTTCACATTCTTTTTTTTTTAAAGATTTTTATTAATTTATTAATGAGAGACACAGATAGAGGGACAAAGACACAGGCAGAGGGAGAAGCAGGCACCATGCAGGGAGCCTGATGTGGGACTCGATCCCAGGATCCCCGGGATCAGACCTGAGTCAAAGGCAGATGCTCAACCACTGAGCCACCCGGGTGCCCCAAATGTTCACATTCTTATGCCTTCTAGAACGTCTGGAGATTTGGTGAGTCACACTTTGCCCGAGGCTTGGGTGTTGGAAGTTTGTATCTACCTAGCTGGGCAGGACTTGCCACATCCATGTCTAACTTAACCCTACAAAGTGATGGAAGCTGCAGGAAGAATCAGTCCCAACCGAGATGAAGAAAACCCAACTTTCCTTTCATCTCCATTCAGCATTGGAAGTCATTGCAACTCAGCAAGAAAATGGGTCATCTCTTAAACTTCCTGGGCCAGGGATGAGTTACAAGTAGAAGATAGTCACTGGAAGCCCAGATCTAATTCATAAGACACCTCTATAAGAAATACTAGTTTTGTCTCCATGTTACAGATGGGAAACATGGAGAGATTAATAATCCGACCAGGTTGCTGGTCAGGATCATCCCTTGGAGGCCATTACCCTGGAATTACCATCCAGATGTGGCAGTCACTTTCTCTTGTCTTCCACTACCCTTACAGATGGCATTGCAAAGGCCTTTTTCCCTATCACCTGGCTTTTTTTTTGGTTTGCATGGTGTCTCATGCTTAGCAGGGGTTCCATTGACTTCTGGTGAATATGGGCAAGAGTGAATTTCATTAATGACATCAGGTAAAAGTACTGATGCAAGAAAGACCTAAATGAGACAGTATTAAGATAAAGGGAATACTTATCTCAAACTCATCAAGATGTGTACATGGAACAGGTACAGCTTCACTATATGCCCATCACAGCTCAATAAATAAAATGAAACAGAGGGGTCTTGTTGCCACAAGGAGACTCATTGGTAAACACTGTGCTTTATTTCAGTTATATTCAGCAGTCCCCAGTCACACCGTGGCAGATCTCCATTACAGAAAATAAAAGAAATAAGTTCAGCAGGATGAGAAAGAGCAACAGCAGGAGCCAATGTGGGCAGAGGGAAGAAACCAGCCGAAGAGTTTTGTATTGTTCAGTTCTCTTTCATTTATTCCTTTTTCCAAGTCACTTCCATCCTGAAGAAAGGAGTGGAGATGCTCCCTGCATTTCCCTTCTGTTGTTACTTATCTAGATGGGTGGTAAGTGCACCGGGCAGAGGTCATGTCTACGCTCTACAAGCCTTTTGAAAATATTTACACTACAGGTGGGGCCAATCCTTGTTCACAAACCCGACCCCCCGGAGAAAAGAATGCAGAGTCTGTAGGAACCAACCAGCCTCCACTTGCGTTTAGCTTAAATTTTCCATCCCGATGCCAGACCACAAAGAACAGAGCGCCCCAGAAGTTTCCTGGAAATTGGGCAGTGCTGAGATGACCGTAACTCAGTGTTGGCTCGGAGACGGTTGCAGTGTGTTGGAATCAGCCGTGGGGCTGTGTGTGTGTGTGTGTGTGTGTGTGTGTGTGTGTGTGGGCGCGCTGCTGACCTCACCGAAGGGAAGGGCAAGGTCAGGAGGCCTCGGAAGAACCAATTCTGTGTGGCATATTGATTCAGGCAAATATGTTTACACGTTAAACCTCTTCTCTTGGTGCTTCCATTTGCCAACGACACGATCTCCTCTTTTGAATTACAGCACAGTGTCTTCTGTTCTCAGAGAAGGTGTCTCTTTTGCCAGATGGAAAAGGCTGCTGGGATTAAAGCTCAAGAGCTGGGCAGACCTAACTCTCTGTATCTGCAAACTAGCCATTAGCCAGGTGGTCAAATGCTCGAGGGAGAACCTGGCTTGTCTTTCTTTCATGCCAATCCACAACCTGCTTCCTCCACCCTATTGGTCCTTCCATACCAAAGATACTGCTTGCTCTTGGATCTGAAGTTCTGCTTCCATTGCCCCTGCCTCCAACAAAACCTAAGAAATCTCAGCCAAGTGGCTGTAACCTAGACCCTTAGGTCCTTGTTATTTATTCTTAAGGAACAAAGAACTTGCCATTGACTAGGTAGTAAAGAACCCTCAAACTCCTCAAACATCGTTTTTACACTAAGGGAAACACTTCTCAGACTGCAGTCATTTCAGATAGGATTCCTGAAAAAGATATTCTTTCATTCTTCTCTCCCGACAGGCATAAACATTCTGCATTTTAAACTTGAAACATACAATGTTATCTACTCCTGGTGTCTTATGTAACTTTTCAGGAATGCTGCAAGACTTTCCGGGCTCCGTGAGGTTGGGAATGGGGAATGGAGGGAAGGGGGTTGGAGGTACAGGGGGGAGGATGGGGAGGAGAAAAAAAATCCAGTGTTTCCATACATCAGCTCAGTTGGCTGTTTGTGACAAGAAGTTATTGCAATTAAGATATAAGCCGGATGTGTGGGCTAAGCAATCTCAGCTGATATCACAGGCATTTATTGATAATGAAAATTTCGAGGAAGGGAGCTGGAAAATTGTTGTCTTTAGTGGTTTCCGAGGCAAGAGCAAAAACCATATGGATTAATCAAAAAAATTACTGCACCTTATCTAGGAGGAGAAAAAACTGTTTATTTTACTGCAAAAGGAATGTTTTAATGTCAATCTTCTAGGTTAGGGCTTTACATTGTACACTCTACCACACAGGCACATTTTCTTGCTTTAAACAATCATTTTGGAGTTGCTGAATGACCTGGCAAGTGGCTCTAGCTATAAAAACATGGGACAAACATTCAGAGGAGATCGCATCCAGAATCCCTTGGTTATGTGGGCCACCTGAACCCAAATGAACCTGAATTTGCCTATCAGGAGAGGAGGTAAATGCCCACTCTAGACCTAATGAAGTTAAATGGATTTCATTTGAAATGATGCTATTTTCAAGGAAGACATTATCAAGGAAAAAAATGAAAAAAAAAAGTGTTGTAATTTTCTTTGGAAATGCCGTGGTAAGTTAATGGGAATAATTAGAAAATCAGAAGTCTTGAGGGCCTGGTTTATTTTTTTAAAAGACTTTATTTGAGAGAGAGAGCGAGAGAGAGAGAGCAAGAGCATGAGCAAGGATAGAGGGAAAGGGAAAAGCAGACTCCTCGCTGAGGGGTGAGCCCAACACTGGGCTCCATCCCAGAACCCTGGGATCATGAACTGAGCCAAAGATGGTTAACCAACTGAGCCACTCAGGTACCTCTTGAGGGACAAGTTTAAAAGTAAAATATAAGAATAGAGTACATTACACAAATGCTAAACAGAGAGTAAAAATTCTAGAAATATTACTAGAATACCCAGGGAAAATGCAATAACAGTATATAAAAAAAAAAGGCATGAAGCTTTCCTGAGAGTAAACCTTCAAGATACTAAAAATTTTGCTAAAAATCTACATGCTGCGTATGAAATGAACCTTCATAATGAGACAGTCATCATGTCTTTATTGTTCTCCTAAAGAAAATTGAAAATGACCCCATTTCAGATTTCTCTTAGACGAGCACATTAGCACATTTGCTGTATCATCATCCATAAGATGAATGAGAAAGTCAGGTCACTTATTGCCAATAAAACAAAAATTGAAACAAACAAACAAACAAAAAGGAAAGAAAAGAAAACAAAAATTGGATAGAGAGGGTTCTCCGAAGCATATTTCCATGAAAAAGACTGGCTTTCTGGATTATTGAATCAATATACATACAGACTCATGATTGTATGAATGGGTTAATATCTCATCTGGATTTCTATCAAGCTCAAAATAGCTCAAACCCAATCGATATCAGTTTACATACTTTCCAGAAATCACTCAGGTAAGTTGTTTGAGTTGGAACAAACCTGAAATATAAGAATTTAGGCTGCTTCTGGAAGACCTTCCAATAAAAGCTGAGTACCAGGGAATTCTGTTGATGAGTGGTCCCAGCCTTAAATATTTAGGGAACATTAGTGTCAGTTCTAGTTGGAGAATTTGCCCGTGTTGAATTTACCTGTGTCATAGACTATTACAGTGCCTTCAGGGAGGATGGAATGCCTGCCTATTAGAAACAAACATTCAAGCTTTGTGGATCTCTGGAGAACTTCTAGGAAAGCAGAGTAGAGAGGACCCCTTAGTACCACCTGTTCTTTGTGAAGGTCAGAATGGTCTATCCTCTGGCATTTCTTTTCCTCTCTCCACGAACAAGTGCTACTCAGGTAACCAGATACAGGAGTCTGTCTGGACCCAGGTGACCGATATGTTTGTGCAATAGATGCATATGAAGAAATTAACTTTCTTAGATATAAAGAGATTCCTGTGTGTCCACCAATCAAAAGAGCCAGTAGCTGGGCACTGAGACTCAAAGCAACTGCATTCTGATGAGGCTTTGTTGCCCTGGCAACAGCAGCTCTGCAGACAGGAACCTTGAATTTCTTTTAATGTTGTAGAGGAGAACACCTAAGTGAACACAGAGGGGCTTTGTAGCCAGGTGTGTTTATAAAGTTTGCCTGTAGTTTCCCTTATAGGAGGAGAAAGAGGAGATTTGTAAAAATACCCAGATATGGGACAATTTAGTTTAAAGACTCTTATTCCAAGGGTATCTATTCTCTGATTTGTATTTTTTAAAGATTTTATTTATTTATTTGACAGAGAGAGAGAGAATGAGAGAACAAGCAGGGGGAGAGGCAGGCATAAGGAGAGGGAGAAGCAGACTCCTTGCTGAACAGGGAGCCCCATGTAGGGATCAATCCAGGACCCCAGGAACATGACCTGAGCTGAAGGCAGATGTTTAACTGACTGAGCCACCCAGGTGCCCCTATTCTCTCATTTCTACAATATCTTTGAGGATTAGTATGGATGTTTCAAAAAAACAAATCAACCACTTAATTGGCCAACCCATTAGTGGTGACTCATGCCACTAGTGATTTTGGGTGTGTGGACACACATGCATTCATATGTGATCATACTCTTTGGAAAATTGAGGTGAGAGGGAGATTCTGCAGCTGTCAATATCTTATGTCTCTGTCTCTGTCTCTCTCTCTCTTTCTCTCTCTCACTGTGTCTAATAAATAAAAATAAAATCTTTTTTGAAAAAAAAAGCACAACTCTTTAATTCCTCCTTCTCACCTCACTTCTTATTGGGCAAGGACCACTATTCAGAATTACAGCCATTCCACATGCTTTGCTTGCCTTCTTCAGCCCCTAGTCTGGGGAAATATGTCATCCTGACTTTAATTTTTTCTTTACTTTTTTTTTAATCTTAATTTAGCATTTATTTATTTATTTATTTATTTATTTATTTTTAATAAATTTATTTTTTATTGGTGCTCAATTTGCCAACATACAGAACAACACCCAGTGCTCATCCAGCCAAGTGCCCATCTCAGTGCCCGCCACCCAGTCATCCCCACCTCCTGCCCACTTCCCCTTCCACCACCCCTAGTTTGTTTCCCAGAGTTAGGAGTCTTTCATGTTCTGTCTCCCTTTCTGATATATAGAGTTTATTATACTTGTAGTTACTTTCTATTGCATCACGGGATATCAAAATTGCAGGTAACCTTAGTTATCATCTACTCCAATGTTCTAACCTAACTGAAATATGACTTTCTTCCATGAGCCATCATTCTGGGTAGACATAGAATTGCAGCATGAGCCTACCAATGAAAGGGACCTACTCCTATATTTATCAACTTTCATTTTAAGTAAGGTCTTCCTGGCACCTGAGTTTGATCCTCTGGAGTGGTTCAGAATTAGTCTGCTTTTTCTCCCTATCCCACCCCATGTTTTACATTTTCAAGCAGTTTTAGGTTTAAAGAAAAATTGAACAGAAGGTACAGTAGTTCCCATAAATCTCCCTCTCCCCTGCATTCATTTCCCCCTTTTATTAACATTTTATATGATTGTGATACATTGGTTATGATTGATAAGCCAATATGGACATTATAATTAACTGAAGTCCACTGATTACTTTAGGGTCACTCTTGGTGTTGCACATTCTAAGAGTTTTGACAAATGTATAATGACATGCATTCACTGTAATGGTGGATTATGTTATGACCATTACAGTATCATACAGAGTCGTTTCACTGCTCTAAATATCCTTGTGTTACAGCTATTCATCTCTCTCTTTCCCCCACCCAACCCCTGGCAACCATTCATCTTTTCACTGTGTCCAGAGTGTCTCTTTCTAAGAAGGCCATATTGTTCTAAACACACAACACAGTATATAGTATATAGTATATAGCCTTTTAGACTGGTTTCTCTCCCTTAGCAATATGGTTTCAATTCCTTCATGTCTTGTCATGGCTTGATAGCTTATTTCTTTTTTAAAAAGATTTTATTTATTTATTCATGAGAGACACACAGAGAGGCAGAGACATAGGCAGAGGGAGAAACGGGCTCCTCATAGGGAGCCTGATGCGGGACTCGATCCCCAGACCCAGGGTCATGACCTGAGCCCAAGGCAGGTGCTCAACTGCTGAGCCACCCAGGTGTCCCGATAGCATATTTCTTTTAATCACTAAATAATATCCTGTTTTATGGATCTAACAAGGTTTATTTGTCCATTTACCTGCAGCAGGACATCTTTGTTGTTTCTAATTTTTAGCAATTATGAATAAAGCTACTACAAACATTTGTGTGCGGGTTTTTATGTGAACATAAGTTTTCAATTCAGTTGAGTAAATACCTAGAGGTATGACTGCTGGATTGCCGGATCAAATAATGAGACTGTTTAGCTTTGGTAGGATACTGCCAAATATCTTCTAAAGTGGCTCTATGAAGAAATATTCTCACACTATTTTTGGAAAGAGCAAAAAGGCATACATATATGTGCCTTGTATATATCTATCTGTATCTATATCTGTATCTATATCTGTATCTATATCTATATCTATATCTATATCTATATCTATACCTATATCTATCTATATATAGAGAGAGTTTTTATATATATAAGCTCTATGCCTAACAGGGGACTTGAACTCACAACCCTAAGATCAATAGTGACATGCTCTACTGATTGAGCCAACCAGGCACCCCGCAAAAAGGCATATATTGTATGAGTGAGTTCATTTGTCACTTGTATATTGCAAGATATTGAAGATAAATTAAATGTAGAAAAGAATCTATGATTTCTTTCTTATATTAAAGGAAATCCCAATACTATTCACACAGGATAAAGATACAAATATATACTATTTTAATTTATTGCATAACTCTCAATTTCGTTGTAAGTTTAACCCTAGATGAGTGCCTGGTGTATAGTGCGCCGATGATGAGTAACTCTATTTGCAAATATTATTCGGCCTTTGCTTTTATCTCATCCCATATCTTTCCTGAGTCTTATAGTTCTTCAGCCTCAAGTAACCTCCCCCCTGCACCCAGCTCCCCACCATTATCATGGCATCAGCATCCTCTCTGCCAAAGGGCCATAAGAACCAGAAGGGTGTGGGCAATGCATTCTGCATTCCTCCTCTGTTGGTGGGCTGGATCCACGTCTTGCCTATGGTGAAATCATTCATGCAGCTGATTCCATTGTTGATGTGAGAATCAAGCTTTTGCCTTGTCATGGTAGGTAGCAGCCCTCACTGCTTTCCCCAACCACCCAAATACCATCCTACCCTTTTCTGTAATGAATGATACATATGTCTTGGGAGCAGAACATCCTCTCTTCCTCCTTCCTCCTGTCTTGCTTTCTTAATTTACTGAGTGTGACTTTGCAGGGTGACAGACATAACTAAGACACTGCTCAGTCTAGAAGATCCTGAGTTTCATAGAAAGGGATAAACATGTAACCAGAAAAGGGCAGGGCCGTGTGTTACATGCAATATTTGATCATAATGCTCCCAGACCACAGAGAGGTGCTGAGAGTTCCTCTAGGGTGTCATGGGGGTGAGGGTGTGAGGTTTCAGCTAAGCCTTGAAGTGTGGGTAGGAGACTGTTTAAAACAGATGGGGATGTAGCGGGTAAGATCAAATGAGGAGATCCTAATTAACATATCTCTGCGGAAGAAGTTTAAAAAAAAAAAGCAGCTGGCTAGAAAGAGGTAGTGATGTGGAGGAAGCATAGAACATATAAGAACATTTCACAGACCTTCCCAGGGCTGGAGAAACCCAACACAGCCAGAGGCCACCAAGACTGGGCAGGATGCCCTGGTACCTAGAGATGTGTCTTTGTTCGTGTGAGGGTCACTTATTCTCAAATTTTGCATGAGGTGAACCCTGTTACCTGTGAAGACAAAGCCTTACTATTCTGCACTGCTCAGAATATGGGAGTAAGGCAATCACTTGCTTGAAATCAAAACTGAAAAGTGAATACCCTTGGTTGTTCAGATGGAAGCACCAAATCAATGCTTTGCATTCCCGGACCAGCAGCATCAGCATTAGCAGCAACTTGTCAGAAATGCAAATTTCCGGGCCCCACTCCAGATCTTCTGAATCAGAGCTCTGGAGGCGGGGCCCAGAAATCTATGTTTTAACAAGTTCTCCAGGGAATTTGATGCCGGCTGAGGGCTTGGAACCACTGCCTTAGATGACTATAGCAGTCAATGAGAGGAAGACTGAAATTTTAATCAAGCCTTTGTTCCTATCATTAATAAACCAGATTCTATTGGAAGAGAAAACACATACAACTCTAGGAATGGGACAGTTTCAGGATCTTAGCAGAGTGGGTACTGAGTAATATAATGAAGCTAATCTAATCTATTGCTTCACTTTCTTAAGATTAAAGCAAATCTTCCGGACCTATGCAAAAGTATAAAAAGCATAATGCAGATCACTGAACTCTGAAAATTTACAGTTTTTTTTTTTTTTTCTCCACATTGACAGTTCAGTGGTAAGCATTTATAGCACTTCATAACCCACAGGAGAAAGCACATCGATCCCTGTGAAGGAGGTAACCGTAATCAAGGCCTGAGAAGTGCCAGCAGGGGCCAGGGGCTCCCTGTCAGAAAGTCGGAGGAAGGGGGCTCTGGGCCAAGCTCTATTGATAAATATTTACAAGCAAATCACTGAAGAATGAGAGAGCTTCTATTATAGTCGAAAGGCAACAGGTCAGTTTTGAATAGTGGCATCTGAAACTGGAAACGAATTTGTTGCTGAAATACAAATTGGAGGAAATTGCTTTTGTGGGAAAACATTTCCTCTCCTCAGTGGGTTTCTCTTTTGTGCTCTGCCTGGTTCTGATGGTGGAATTTTAGAGGCGACTGGGACCTCCTGATAGGGGCCTGGCTTCTGTTCCAAGCTCCCCACAATGGCCTGAGGCAAGGTGCCTTCTCCCTGTGTCTGCTGTTTCTCATCAAAGATGGTTACCTCACTCCCTAACCCCCTGTCAAATGCTGTGAAAGCTCCAGATGATTGTTTCTGAACACAGAGACCTCGAGTAACATAACATAACACAATATAACATAACATAAGAGCCCGAGGAGCTCACTATAAGCATCTCAGTCTTCCTCTTCTGCCTTCACTCTGAGTTCCCAATTCTGAAGATTTTATTTTTTTAAATTGTTTTTTAAAGATTTTATTTATTTATTCATGAGAGACACACAGAGAGAGAGGCAGAGACACAGGTAGAGGGAGAAGCAGGCTCCACGCAGGGAGCCCGACGTGGGACTCGATCCTGAGTCTCCAGGATCACACCCTGGGCCTAAGGCAGCACTAAACCACTGAGTCACCCGGGCTGCCCCCAATTCTGAAGATTTTAAATCGTGACCCGAGGCTCCATGCTGTCAGGAATTTTTAAACACAGTAAGTAATTTGTGTCTCTGAAAAATGTGGAACAACAGGAAATAAGGGCTGCTGTCCTTTTCTTTGGAAAATAAAAATTGCCAAATGGTGGTATCAGGGACAGATTTTCTTAAAAGGTGCCTAGTGAGTCCACCTCCTTGATGTCATTGTTCAGAGGGCTTTGGAGGCGGGGGCCTGAAGAGTGAGGAGGAATGGAAATGGGGGACATGTGTGCTGGAAATGGAAATGTGTGCTGTTCACCTCCCAGCTCACCTCTCAGGTACGGTTAGGCTGGGAGTCCAGAGATAAGTGGACACAGACGTGGTTCGCTTGGGAGAAGGCAGTAACCATGTGGGAACAAAGTATTACGCTGAACTTGAGCAACAGTTAAAAACTCTGCTCTTGGGACACCTGGGTGGCTCAGCGGTTGAGTATCTGCCTTTGGCTCAGGGTGTGATCCTGGAGTCCTGGGGTCGAGTCCCACATCGGGCTTCCTGCATGGAGCCTGCTTCTCCTTCTGCCTGTGTCTCTGCCTTTCTCTCTCTCCCTGTCTCACATGAATGAATAAATAAAATCTTTAGAAAACAAAACAAAACAAACAAAAAAACTCTGCTCTTCAAAAGACACCATTAAAAGAAAATAGAGTTTGGAATGAAAGAAACAATTGGTAAGCCCTATCTGACAGAGGGCTAGCATCCTGCATAGATAAAGAACTCCTCCAACTCAATAATAAAAAAGACAGATAACCTAATTCAAAATATGACAAAAGATTGAAACAGACACTTTACAAAGAAGATACCTGAATGGCCAATTAGAGTATGCAAATAGTGCTCAAAATCAATAGTTGTCAGGAAAAAGGTAGTCACAGCCACAGTGAGATATCACTTAATACTTACCAGAAGGGTTAAAAGTAAATTTAAAAGACCGACAAAAAAAATAAATAAATAAAAAATAAAAGACCGACAAAAAAAATAAATAAATAAAAATAAAAAAATAAAAGACCAACAACACTGAATTTCTGTGAGGATGAGAAGTGACATTCTCAAACACTGTTGGTGTGAGTGTAAAAGAACTGGAATTTTCTTATGAAACTAAATCTACACCCTCCTCTACCACCCAGCATTTCCACTTCAACGTATTTACCCAAGAGCCATAAGAATCTATCTAAAAAGGCTTGCACAAAAATGTTCATGGCAACTTTATTTATAATAGCTTTAAATCGGAAGTAGCAGAGGTGTCTACCAGTAGGATAATGAATAAATAAATGGTAGAGTGTTCCTGTAGTGAAAGGAACTCGTAGAGTTTATATAGTGTTCAGCAACCAGAAGGGACCAACATCTGATGCAGACAACATTGTGGATGGAAATGTGTTGAATAAAAGCTCTACAGAAAAGTGTATGTAACACATGATTCCTTTATGTGAAGCTCTGAAACAGGCATAAAGAAATCTATGTTGGAAAGAAATCTTAATTGTGATTATCTCTGGGAGGCTGAGCATGTCTATTTACCGGGAAAGGACAGGTGGTAGCTTTCTGGAGTGATGGTAATGTTCTGTCCTGGTCAATTCAGGCTGCTGTAATAACAATACCACAGACTGGGCGGCTTACACACTAATAAATATGAAAAATTCAACCAAGTAAATTTGAAGACCTAATAAGTTTTCTGAAGTGATTCATAAATCAGGCAACATCCCATCTGGCAAGCAGAGAGATGCTCTAAGGAATCGTACAAAATGGAAGGGTTTTGTTTGTTTTTGTTTTTGTTTTATTTCAGAAAGAAGGTGAGACAAGAAGTTCTTAGCAAAAAAAAAAAAAAAAAAAAAGGATTATTTTAGCGAGGTCATCTTCTCTTAGAGGGAAGGAGGAAGTCTTGTTAGGTGGTGTCGCCTTATCTTGCTTTGGGGGATGGAGAGAACCCATGTGACAGATGACCTCATTGGAACCGATCAGAAAATTCCAGACTGCTTGGTTTAAAATTCCACTGCTGGAGAAGTTGAAATTGCAATGAAATCCTGGTTTACTGTCCTGGGGGCAAGTGGCTTGGGCTTTGTGGTTTTCTTTTTAACACAAGGAACATTTATTTCTCACAGTTCTGGAGGCTGCTAAGTCCAAGATCAAAGCCCTGGCACATCTGGTACCATGGAGGCGAGATTCCTGGCTTATAGAGAGCCACCTTCCTGTGTTTTTCACATGCACAAGAAAGTCGTGACTTTTCTTGTGCCTCCACTTATTAAGGAAACTAATTCCATTGGTGTGGGCGATGCTTTTCATAATCTAATTGCTTCCCAAAGGCACCCACTTCCAAATACCATCACTGGGGGTTTGTGGCTTCAAAAGATGATTTCGGGGAGAACACAAACATGTAGCTCATTGCGTATTCTGCGTGTTGATAGGGGCTCAGATTGCATAGGGTCGATGCATCTGTCGGTGAATGTGCACTTAAGATTTACCCATTCCATGCATGTGAATTGACCTCAAAAGAGGGGAAAAACACCCTGAAAATATTGAGAAAAAAATTTGTGTGTGTATGAATCACCCAGGATATTTGCAAGAAACATCTATTCCTGAATCTTTTCTCCAGCTATTCTGATGGTGGAGCTCAGGAAACAGAATTATTTAAGCACCTCAGGAGATCAGGAGCCACCCTGAGGTGTACGATGAGAGTTGATTTCCACACCACATGGTGGACCACAGTGTGAAATGATCCCATGGCCATTTTGTCCACTTCACCATCCAACCCCAAAGAGGTAAGGGCTAAGAAAAGGATTAATGACTCCATAAACTCTGGCACATCTTCAGCTTCAGCAAAGCAGTCCATTAAAAAATTGTATTTGAGTCCTTCCAAAGAGGAGATCTTGAACTTCCCATAAAAATATTAGTGTACTGTGTTCTGAGCTTTAAGGACATTACTTCTTTAAAGCTTACTACAACCTGATGAGGTAGGTTTTATCATGTCTATTTCTCAGGTGAAGACATTGAAATTCAGAATTTAGGTGAACTGTTTTAGGTCACAGAGTCAGGGCCAGCTTCCTGGGCTTGCAACCACAACAGCTATGCAGGGTCTCCTTCTTCCTGAGATCAAAGCTCTACTATCTCCTCTGGACATTTTAATTATTTTACCATTGAATTTCTGTTTTTAAAGTAAGGTCTGAAGAGACAATGTAGAATATACCAGGAGCTGGAACCTTAGCTTAGAAGTGGTCTTGCTTCCGATTGCCTATCAGAGGTTACTGGCTTCTCTCCTCCCATCTTTGCTATTGACCCCACCCTATGACAGAGCAGTGACTGTCTGCAGGACAAGACCCTCGGTCCACCATTGCTGTTAGTTTCCCAGATGGGGGTAGGAGGAGTTCTGGGCATGTGCACAGGGAGGTCCGTTGGAGTCTTTGAAATGGTCAAGGAAAGAGAGGTCTCTGTCCTGGTCTGACAGTGTCTTGCCCCTTTTGGTAGGTGATGGCAAAAGCCAGTTAACTGTTCCTAATCCAGGTACCAATCTCATTCCCACAGGAGGCTGTGATCTCTTAAAGATTGCCCATCAGCTGTGGGTTGAGGAGTTAGGCCTGTGGGAAGAGAGATTGACTTCTTCATCCCAGTCAAGGCTCACATTTTATTTTGCCCTTCCTCCCCCCACCCCCAATTATGTAACCAGCCCTGCACAGAGCTAATAAATGACAGAATAGATTTGGAATCCAAGTCTGACTCACCCCGAAGCTCTTGCTTTTAAGAGGTTATGTTTAAGGCATGGTACTGAGCTCTAGAAATTATACAGATAAGAATCGATGGCAGTTCCTTCCATCAGGTTGTTTACATGGTGCATAAATTGCAATCCCTGACTTTCATATAAAATACAGGCTAAAAAGGTAAAGAACAAGTAAAAAGCAAAATTCCATATAATGTGACAAATGCAATGACAGGAATAAGCAGAAGGTACATGGATGAAGGAATGTGGGACATCTAACCTAATTTTGGAGGCCAAGGAAAGCTTCCTGGAGGAGGTGCCCTATTAGTTCTAATCTAACTGATGAAATGGGCAAAACTAATGAAGAGTGTGAGGAGTAGCAGACAGTAAGGACTGGTGAGAGAGAATGTGGGGGATACAAGTATTCAGGATGTGTTTGTGTGAAAATCTAGGCTGTAGGGAAGAGGTGATTAGAAAAGAGGCTGGACAGGTGGAAGGGACCAGATGATCAAGTGTCCTATGAAATAGAGGAAGGAGCTGAAGAATCACTAGCATGTTTTAGGTGGACAAAAGATATGATAAATTTCATATCTGGAGGAAATCATTCTAGTGATCAGGATTCTGAACTGAATTCAATCTCTATTCCTTGTCAGTCAAAAATATGACAGCAAGAAAACAAACTAATAATAACATTAGAAAACAAGCAACAGTACTATTGGTGGACCTGAGATTTTGAAGAATGCCTAGAAAATAGAAAATATTAGAAAAAAATATACTGTCCTGTGTCCAGAATACAGTTCAGAACTTGAAGTCACAGGATCCAGTGAGGAAGCATCATGGAGCTCACCTGGGGGCTGTGGGCAAAGTAGCTGGAGCATGGCCCTCCCATCTCTTGCTTCCTCATCTGAGGAAGCACATGGACAGTCATGGTGTGTACCCAACACTGGACCAGAGAGGGTGGGTGCTCCCCAGGAAAATGGAGCAACACTATAGGAAGATACTGGCCTCCCATGGGAAGGACTCTCTCTCTCTGCCTCATCTCACTTAACATAATGCCCTCCAGATTCATGCATGTGGTTGCAAGTGACAGGATTTTCTTCTTTTTCATGGCTGAATAATATGCTATTATAACATTATATATTTTATATATATCACATATTTATAGATTCATCCATGGAAGGACAGTTATGTTGTTTCTATATATTGGGTATTATGGCGAATGCTGCAATGAGGGCATAGAGATCTTTTTGAGATCCTGATTTCAGTTGTTTGGGGTGTATCCCACCCAGGAGTGGGATTGCTAGATCATTTGGCAATTCAGTTATTTTTTTTTTTCTTGAGAAACGACAATAGGGTTTTCCATAGTGGCTACAGTTAATAACACAGTACTGACTACTTGAAAGTCACTGAGAATAGATCTTAAGCATTCTTACACACACACACACAGACACACACACACACACACACACACACACATCGAGTTATCTCTGTTAACTTTTGAGGTGATGAATGTGTTAATTATCTTGATCGGGTAGTCGTTCTACTATGTGTAGGTATGTCAGATTTTCACATTGTACACTTTAAGTATATACAATTGTATATGTTTGTCAGTATTCCTCAATAAAGTTTAAAAACCCCAAAAAAGGACAGGGCTCTAACAACCAATGGGTCACTTTTGCCACCACCCTAAGCCCACCAGAGCCAGGTGCTAAAAATTCGAAGAAGCCCAAGCAAGAGCTCTCAAACACAAAACCGAAAATGCAAGCAGTCAGAAAAGGAATAACAAAGGTGTAAGATTAAAAAGTAGATAGGCTGAAAAATGAAGACATAAATTTTAAAAATTTCCCCAATAGCAGAAATGACTAATTAGAAAAATGTTTTGGAAGAAAAAAAAATCCATTTGCAATAGCAAAAATAAAACCCAGAAACCATATAAAACAAAACCATAAAAATGTAGTGAAGGATATTTAGAGACTGAAATAATTACCCACGTTCTTGGACAAAGAGATTCAGTGTTGTATAATGGTTATTTCTCCCCAGATTATCCCTTGAAATTTCTATGACCTCAATGAAAATCCCAGTGTGAAGTTTCATGATACTTGATGAGCTCTCAATTTCATATGGCAAATAAAATTTATGAAAATAACCAAGAGAATTTTTTTTTAAAGTAAGAAAAGGGCACCTGGGTGGCTCAGTGGTTGAGCATCTATCTGCCTTTGGCTGAGGGCATAATCCCAGTGTCCTGGGGTCAAGTCCTCCATCAGGCTACCCTCAGAGAGCCTGCTTCTCCCTCTGTCTATGTTTCTGCCTCTCTCTCTCTCTCTCTCTCTCTGTCTCTCATTAATGAATAAATAAAATCTTAAAAAAATAAAGAAAAGGAGACTTGTCTAATAAGACAAGAACAAGTACAAGAACAAGTCATTAAGCTATGAAATTAAAACAGTGTGACATTAAAACAAAACGTAAAAACATATTGATATAAAAGGACAGAAAGCCCAGAATCAGACCATGTATATGTGGGATTGTGGTATCTTATGAAATGGTTTCACATCATTGGAAAAAAGACCCAACTATGCAATAAAAGGTCTTTGACCATTGCCTATCAGAGGCTCTATATATCAGATGAAAGAATAATCGATCAATTGATCCATCCATAGATAGAATTCATTTAACGCAATTTAAAATTTCTATTAAAATGAATGAAAATATGTATTTGTCAAAAGATAGAGCTAGAGATACCAGATAAAAATGTAAAATATATTTAATGTTTCTGGAATTACTAATTCAAACAATAAGTAAATGTCATATATTACCATCATAATTAAAAACATTTAAAAGATAAAATCAGTTGCAGAAACAGGCACTTTTTAAAAGAAACCTTCACTTTATTTTATTTTTAAGTAGGCTCCATGCCTAGTGGGGCTTCATCTCTCGACCCTGAGATCAAGAGTCACCTGTTCTATTGACTAACCCAGCCAGGCGTCCCCAGGCACTTTTGATGAGGGTGCCAAGAGATAAAGTGCTAATGGGTAAAAAAATTTTTTAGAATGTAATTTGGGACAGTATCTATCAAAAACAAAAAAATTCATACTTCCTCTCAGCATTCCACTTTTAGAGAGTCTATTCTATAAAAATGAGTCTGCTGTACAAATATGGAATTTTTTAATGGCATTGAACTGTAATAAGCTTGAATGTCTATCAAGAAATAAATCATAATATATCCGTTTTATGAAATATTTTGCAACAATTAAACAGAATAGGGTAGACCTTTTATACCTAGATGGAAAATTCTCCGAGACAAATTTTTTAAAGGAAACTAAAGCTGCAGAATAATATATATGGTAAATCATGTTTTTGCAAAAACTAATAACAAAAAAGATGTATAGAAGTGTGAGTATGTTAAGAAGCATAGAAGGAAACTGGAGAGATGCGTAACAAATCACGCTGCCTCTGGGGAAGCAAGTGGGATTTAGGATAGAGAATGGATAGGTAAGTGGAGGGGGTAGAGACAGAAAGGAAATGTATGGATAATTTGAATTATCTACACCGAAAATATATTTGTGCCAAATATATAATCGTATAATGCCTAATTGTCAAATTCAAAGATTTTTAAAAGAATTATGGCTAAGGCATCAGTATGGATTTAGTGCTGCAGAAGGATAATATGTGTAAGCAAAACTAGAAGCAATTAAACCTTTTGCAAGAATAGCTTGAAGCCGAAGTGGGAGATATTGGCTGCCTAAGCTGGGGAAGTTAAGGAAGGGACAGCCATTTCTCAAAATAGACAAATTCTAAAGTTATGAAGAAGACAATATGGAAGGGATGTGATGATGATTACATCCAGGTGCACAGGGAGTCTAAGATGACTTCAGCTTTCTTGCACCTGCCTTTGTGCTCCCAACCACCTCAGATATTCCCTATGCTAACTTCTTTGGCCCAGAGGTGTTCTTTTTTTTTTCTCTCTCTCTTTTTGTGCATCTGTGCAGTCTTTCTACTTTCTATGTATTTTATGCAAACCTACATATATACAAACAACTGGTTTTTTTCTTTTTAAAAAGATTTTATTTATTCATTCATGAGAGAGTGAGAGGGAAAAGCAGGGTCTCTGCCAGGAACAAGATGCGGACTTGATCCCAGACTCCAGGATTATGCCCTGAACCTAAGGCAGATGCTCAACCACTGAGCCACCCAAACATTCTTCTTTTGTTTTTTTAAATGGGGATTATACCTTATATATTATTCTGCAAAAAATCATTTTTCAGGTATACATGTATACATGTATACATGTATTCATGTATACATTTTTCATGTATTCTGCAAAAAATCATTTGTCATGTAATCAGATGCCTTGGAAAGTTGTATTACTTATCTATTTATCAATCTATTTATCTATCATCTACCTATCCATTAATCTATCACTTATCTATCTATCTATGCTTTGAGTTCAGAGCAGAGGGCACAAAACAACAACACTCTATGAAATAGTTGATGTCATGGATATAGGCAAGGACTGTTGCCTTGGACCTTGCCATAAAGCCAAGAAGGGAGGGAGAACAAAAACTCATGAACTTGATTTAGCGGCCACACTGAGTAGGCTATGTGAAAAAGTGATGAGCAATTTTTTAATGTGGCTTCTAATTTATTGTCAAGCGATCATCTTCACTGTCTGAAATTTCAGGACACTCAACCAATGTGTCCTTATGTCACATAATCTAAGCAAACCCCAGAAGTACTTCCATTATTTCCTATTTACTCAATTAGAGAATTATTACTCAGGCTCTTTGGTGTCAGTCCAACTTCCATTGATGAATTACACATGGTGGGAATGACACACATTTGATTCTCTCTGTGAGTGTTCGTTTGTTTCAAGGGTGACCCATCCACTTTAAAGAAATTACCGTGGCTCATTTATTTACTTAAAGCGTTTGTGTTGTAAAATGTCTTCATCTCATTACATCATATGTTTTTAAGTTATAAAATGATAACAAATTTTTATATTTTGTCTCGGAGCATAGTCTTGGTTTTTTTTGGGGGGGCTGTCTCTGCATTATAATTTGAATGATATTTTGGGGAATATGATATCATATCTCCTTTTGATTTCTTTCCATTTCCTCTGTGATATTTCAATCTCTTACTTATTTGTGCTTGTCTTTATAAGTTTTTCCCATGTATTTCTAATTTCTGCTCACATTAGTGAGAAATTATAAATGTCAATTTCTTTGACTTTCATGTTAATTAGCAGTCAGTGATATTCTGAATGCTCGTCGGATGAGGATCAATGAGAATTATTCCGGTGCTCTGTTCAAAAGTCTCTTTCTTTTTTTAAATTCTGGTATTAGGGGCTATTGTCAGGACAACTGATAATGAGAAAGAGGTGACCTTTGAATAATGAAGTGGATGATATTTACCAATACAGACGTAACATGTATAAGTTTTATACCTAAGGTACTTTGATAATGATAAAGTTTTATTTCCTAAAGGAGTTACTCCCAACTTTTCTCTCATGGATTCTTCATGGTCACTTCACAAAAATGATGTGTATAAATCAGGTTTCAGTTGCAGATAACAGAAACACTCTACTATTTTAAGCAGTAAGGGATTCAAAACAGAGAATCAGATACTGGAAGAGCAGGATCTATTTCTACCACAATCAAAATGCTTGGGAATCAGGAAGCCATTTCCCTAAATACATCTGCAATCCAGAGCTGAGACTGTCACCATCTTCAGGATCACATGTTCTGAGCCACCTGGGCATAAAGGAACTGCCATCGGAATGACGGGCCCCAGAATCTGGTGTCCTTGATGATATCTCTATCAGAAAAATGGATGCCTGACCTGATGCTTTCTGGCTCCCTACTTGGTTCAGAATTAAATTAAAGCTTCTCACAATGTCTCCAATCAACAGGACCTAAATCATGTCAGGAAACCTCTGCTGCAAAGAATCTGAGAAAGGCAGTGTTCATTTTCTCACCACTGTAGTACAATACCACATACCAGATGGGGGTGAGGACAGCTGTGAGGGGGAACTTGCAATGTCATGGATTCCTGTGCAGTCCTACTTTTTCATTTTCTCCTGATGTCTCTGTCTCTGATATTTCCTTTTTTCCTGCCTAGGAGTTATTCTCCAACCCTTACATTTTCCAAAATAATTTCTTCTACCCCTTTCTCTTTCTCCTCCTCTTTCCTCTTCCTTCACCTTTTCCACTCTATCCCTTTCTCTTCCCCCAAGTCCCAGACATCTCCATAGAATAGCTGCATTCTTGCAGAATCAACTAAAATTTCTAGTACCTAAATGTACATATCCATACACATCTAAAAACTAAACGTAGTCTTAGGAGGGAATTGATTTCAAAGTAGAGAGTCTTATTATCTTAGACTACATAATCGTCCAATTTCATAAATGTTTTAAAAGATTTTATTTATTTATTTGTGAGAAGGAGACAGTACATGTTTGTGAGGGCACTGAGAGCATGGTTAGGAGAAGCAGAAGGAGAGGGAGAACCAGGCTCCCCACTCAGGAACCCAGGATCATGACCCCAGCCAAAGGCAGACGTTTAACTGACTGAGCCACCCAGGTGCCTCCAATTCCATGAATTTTAAAACCGAGAATTGTGGGGTATTTTACAGGGAGTTTTTTCCTTCCTAATACCTCCCAGTCATCCACAAAATGTCACTACACCTAAACAGCATGTTATGTGTATTGTTTCTAATACATCTATAATGTAATCCTTTATCAGTTAGGATAATGCTCGCAATGAAGCTTAATTTGTGCATACAGAAAAAGGTCAGGTTAAAAAGCCAGCTTTTAAATGTCGAGGTGTTGAACGGTTTTTGTTGATTTTAGGGGGGGATCTCTCTATTTCCTGGATCTGAATGCCTGTTTCCCTTCCCAGATTTGGAAAGTTTTCAGCTAGGATTTGTTCAAATACATAAAGACTCCTAACTCGGGGAAACGAACTAGGGGTGGTGGAAGGGGAGGAGGGCGGGTGTTGGAGGGGAATGGGTGACGGGCACTGAGGTGGACACTTGACGGGATGAGCACTGGGTGTTTTTCTGTATGTTGGTAAATTAAACACCAATAAAAGTTAATTAAAAAAAAATAAATTTCCTGCCAGGGAAAAAAAAAATAAATAAATAAAAAAATAAAAAGCCAGCTTTGCAAAGAAATGAGTGGATGCTTTTGAAAGAAAATTCCACTGAGTTGGATACAGCTCTAAGAAAACTCAGTTTGCAAGGTGTGAGCAATGAGGGCAATGTGTGGAAGGCAAAGTCATCTCATACATTCAGTGAAATCAAAATTAGAGTAACATATGAGGATAGCCAAAAATTTTTATATGCAAATACTCAGATAAAGTTACACCGAATAACTAGATGGAGGCACACACATTTCAACTCTCCAGTGTGTTGAGTTAGCCTTCAGATATCTTTTAGTAGCTTATGTGGATATATGACCTTCAGTGTGAATGACCTCATGGTACTGATTGTGTGTATTTCAAGACCAGTGGAATATGTCAATTAAGCATTGTCTGCTCATCTTCTCTGTGTGCATTCCTGTCCTGGGAGCTCTGTTTGTGTGTGTGTGTGTGTGTGTGTGTGTGTGTGTGTGTGTGTTCCAGAGGGTTAATAGAGGAGATATCAAAAAAAAATTCAAGATATGTCAGGGGTGGAATAGTTTTCAATGTAGTTGTAGAAAGAAAACTCCTCTGAGTGAAATAAAAGGACAACTAAGTGGCAAAATGAATGACACTGACAATCAGTACATTAGGACTTCAAAAAGAGAATGTTAGCCACTTTCTAGCATGGAGGATTGAAACAGTCTCCAATCTGGACTTTGCATCCAATCTAGCCTTCCTTCATCCTTTGTACTTCTTCCAGAGATTTTTTTCTAGAATGTCTGTCTTCTTATTTGCTCTCATTATTTAAAATTTTCAATGGCTCTCCACTCCCCTAAGGACAATGTCCAACTTCTGTAGAATAAGCAGAAAACCATGAAGACTCGTCATCAACTACTTTTCCCAACTTATCTCTTGCCACCCCCTCTGTGTCAGGCCCACTCATTTTCTGATGGCTCCTAATAGGCCAGGATGCTTCACGCTTTTGTACCTTCATTTATGAGGTCCCTCTCTGAGGTCTGTTACTATCCACCATCATCCTCATTCACCTTACTTGATGGACACCTAGTTATGCATACAAAGTACTTGTGTATAAATATCAGGTTAATGGTTCTGACTATAGTAAGTATTTTCTGGAATGCACCACCTTGACCAAATTGAATTGGCCAAATACCCTTACTCCAACATCTACAATATATTATATTATATATATAATATTTCTCTTTATTTTAGACTGTAAACCTATTGAAGGACGCAAATGTCTTCTTTGTTTCCACAGCAGGGTCCCCTGAGTCTAGCAGTCATTTCATTTGCCAAATATGATAACCAAAGAATTGCTGAAGGAGATAGTACTTGATCTGGGTATTGAGCTATTGGCACATTTGCTCATACTTCTCTCCCTGCTCAGAATCCTGTCCAACTTCTACCAATGGATTTGGAAAAAGAGCCTATGTCTTATGCAAAAATGGAATAATAAAATCATGATTTTATTTTGATTTTGAGTGAAGAAGCCCTACTTCTCCTTATATGTTATATCCTTTCAGAAAATCTTCCTGTCAGTGGAATTAATATGTATATTAGAATTTGATAAAGTGTTAAGTATTAAATCATTGGAAAAAAACTAATAAAATGTATTTAATCTAATGCTTTTGATATATGGTTATAATAAACATATTTATATTCTATCATGAATAATTTATATATCATTTTTTAAGGATTGAATCCACTAATTATAGTTACAGTTGGTTATCATAGGACCAAAAAAGCCTAAAATCTAGTTGGGATTGAAAGAATTATTGGGAGAATTTATACCGAGGACCGACTGTAATCCAGAAACTAAAAAATGTATATAGTTTATCTAATTTAATTGTCATGACCACTGGATGGTAGGAATCACTGACCTCATTTGTAGACATGAGAAAACCAAATCTCAAAAAATTTAGACAACATCCCCAAGATTACTCAGCTATGAGTAGAGAAGCTTTTCATCAGCCCAATGCCCACAGCACTTGAAAAGGAGACATAAAAAGTCATTTATTTTTAGCATCCTAGCAAAGTTATTAGGAATATTTCTTACATTAAAGGATATTTTAGTGTCTTGGTTATCAGTAGAGTATTTCTTAAAGTAAATTCTATTTCTAATAAAATCAGTTCTAATTCACAAGGAACATGTGACTTTTTTGGTGAATAATGTGGAAAAAAGGCTTGGGATGGGGGAAGGAAGAAAGTTATCTACCTAGAAATGTCGATTCAGATAGTTTTTTGTAGCCCCTAAAAAATTTGTGAAATTTAGCCTCTTCAATCACACTCTCCCTCTGTAAGCCTTATCTTAGCATATTTAAGAAACTCAAATCTGAAAGTCACATAGTGGCTTTTAAAACTAACGTGCAGGATTCTTCCTCAACTTTAAGGAAGACTGGATGTGTGGCATTCTTTAGCTAGGTCTCTTTCCCTCTTGCCTAATTCTTTCATCCCACCCCATGTAAAAGACTAAAACTACCTGGACTCTCAGTAACATAATCATGCAAATAGCACAGAGTTTAGCAAAAACAAACAGCAGAGCTCTTGGCTATTCCTGTCTTCATCCTGCTACTATCTCAAGACCATCTGCATTTCACTCTTGTTGCTCAGAGACATCATTTAATTGAAATGCAGGGCACTCTAGTGAACTTAGTGCACATATCTTTAATGGGAAGGATTGGCTTTATAACTTGTTTTCCATATCAACGTGGGCAAGGATTTTATAGCCCTTTGGAACTCAGCTACAGTGTTCTTGATGTGGCCTTATTCTTGGTTGTAGGAATCAAGAGTTCTTAAGTAGCAATGACTCACTATTTGGATAACATAATAAAACAACCTTGTTCATCTATGTGGCGAAATGTGCGTGTCTCAGGTAGACAGCAAGCTATTCAGGTAGATTTCATCCAAGAAAGCCACTTTTTAGTATGCTACCAATTTATTGTGCATGATCTTTCAAAATAGTCTTTCTTAAAGGGATGTGTCCCCGAATAATCACAGAATTGTAAACTATTTGGGTTTAAAAATATAATTAAGCTCCATTGATGTGTATTACTGTATGTAATGATAAATGTCCTTTTAAGTCTTCATGGCTGAATGGAAGGAGGAAGTTGGATCTTTTTCCCCTTTTTCTTTTTTCCTAAATGTGTGTGAATATTTTTTAATATTTCATCATCCAAGCAGGACAGAGTTTATAATGTTCGTGACATCCCTGAGTGAACTCATTTAACACAGATAAATTCCACAAGTAGCTAGGAAGTGGCAGCCCCATTGATAAGCTTCCCCAGTCCACAGAAACTGAGCCATAACATTCCCATTAACTTTGTTTGGAGCAGTGATTAATGATAAAGGGTAGAGGCAAATCCAAGTTAATATAGATAGGGAACTGTTATTTTCCTCATCCTCCAAAATTTGGCTATCATTGGATAAACATTCCCTTCTATGGAAGCTTTTCTTCTTCCCTCACACTGGCATGCTGGCAATGTTGTGGATACTCTATAGAAGGATATAGAATCTATCCTTGCCTGACCTACCACTCCCAGCCTTCAAAGCAACTGTTCCCTCTGCATGATTATCACCTAAATTTCCTCAATATCCACCTGCAATTTCACAATATTTTTGCCCACACAGTTTCCAAACTTTCCTAGAATGAAAGTACAAAGAGGACTGTAGGAATTTAGAACAGTTTCCACATGGTAATATCTGAGAATTGCCTCCAGGGAAGCAAATTAGCAGTCTGACAAGCCCAAGAGAGCCTTGGAGAAATTATCCACCATGGACCCAAATCTGATGTTTGACCTGTAGCTTCTGATTAGATTTTGTTCATTCAATGAGGGTAGGCAGTCTCAAATTAACCAATGTGGAATATCATTTATATCTGTCCCATGTATTAATTTGCAATGAGAAATAGAACTGTCAGAGAATTGGAATACTTATAGTGGCATTATTAGTGAAAACTCTCCCTGTAGTCAGACTTCCACGGGGAGATAAATCACAATTAGAATTTGCTTAGACTCAGAACATAAGGGGAGAGAGGAACTGGGTGCTAAAACATATCAAGCTCTCGATAGAGAGTCTGAGCTCAGCAAGGATTTCATCATTTAATGATGCATTTATTTGGGACACTCTAGAAGATTTGCTGAGAAATAAAACTTGAATTATATTTAACTGAGCAATTGTTTTCTGGTTGGTAAGACACACAGAATGTTGCCAAGACACAGCTACAAAGGGTAGTCCCTGTGCAAATAAAGAAAGGCTTATGGACAGACAGAAAAGAATTCCCAAATATAAAACAATTCTCTGAGGCACTGACAAACCAGAAGTTAACCTCAAAAGCTAAGTCTCACCAGTTGACTAAGAGTTGTCCTAACAACAGCAGAGCATCAGGAGTATTTTACTTTCAAGCCACATGACTCCCTGTAATGGAGAGATGATCCTGCCCCAATCCTCACTTACCTGTCACCTAGGGAAACGAAGTTCTAGAAATGCCACCCACAAGTGTCAGATAAATATAATAATAAATAAATAGTAATCCTGGTTTTCATGTTCTGTAACTTCTCTCCCTACCTATTCATCCCATTGCGGGATCTGATAGATATTCTCAGAGAAGCGTTTCCCTTTATGCCAAGAATATAGGGAAAGGGCAAAAAATGTTTAGCCCAAAGGACACTTTCCCTGGAAGGTTAACTACCTGAAAAATGAACATAGAGATATACCTCTTTGAGATAAACTTGAACATTGCTCTTGCAGTTTACATTATATGTATTATTTCACACACACACACACAGAGAGAGAGAGAGAGAGAGAGAGAGAGAGAGAGAGAGGCTCGCTGAAGATGTACAGAACAAGCCAGTGCATGCAGCCCCATTCTTAACTTCTCTGTAAGGTAAAATCAGGCACAAGAAGTGTCAGAAGTTGGAAATGGGTTTTTATGCCCATCATCTCTACATGCTTATTCATACATATGGAAAATACTCCTTAGCCATTGCCAGAAGGCTTTCCAAAAAGTTTTGTAATGCATGGTTGCTTGGAGACACTTTAATTTCAAAATAAATAGCTCTGCCTTGTCCAAAATGTGTACAAATTGCCCTAAACATAGATATTTGGCATCTTGCAAAACCTCTAAGTTTGACATTGCAAGGCCTGCTTCAAGTGCATTTTTGGCAAAACCAAAATCCTTAATTATCTTAGAAAGAGTGACATGTTAGAAACGTGCATGCTAGTATCCCGGAAAAACATCATAGGAATATAAAGAAGTCCTTTCTCCTGTGAATATTGTAGGGCTGCCAATCTGCGTATAAGGAGGTAGATGAGAACTCTGCCATAGACAGCAAGAGAGAGAAAGTTCCTGCTGGGTCTCAACGCTTCTGTTAACAGCTTTTGGATTGAGGAACAATATTTCATGGTCTTTCTCATAATCAGTGTTGCCACTGATAATAACTTGGGAGTTTTGTCATTATTTTGCTGCACAGTAGCATGCCCAAGGAGCTCAGCTTCGATCTGACATGCCTACTATCTTAACAACTAGAGGCAAATTATAAACTAATCATGCATAGAATATTTCAAGACAAGTCTACCTATGTCAGCCCAGGGCTGGGACAGGTACCTGGGTATGTTTATCATGGCTTGGCTATTTTTTTAAAAAAGGGATGATTTGAGTATTTTGATCCATTCCTATTTTGGTGCCATTAATTGAGGGATACTGTGGGTCATAAAAAGGACCCAATGTGCAAAACAAACTGAGCTAGATGGATATGTGGTCTAATCTTTAAGACGCCTCTCCAAGTCTTGTTTATCTCATATGGCGTGCTAGATGAACGGCACATAAACTGTTTCCAACTTAGCCAAATTGAGATGATTTGTCTTGACACCACGTGCAATTTACCATTGTGATATTTCTCTGGCCTCTCATCTCACCTGGGTTTTCCTGTCATTTTTGCCCATCCTGACTTGCAAATTCTTTTGGGAGATTAATAATAAAGACATGAACTTCAAACATGATCTCCCTATTTACCATGGACTTTTTTCTCTTTCACTTCCAATGAACTGTAAACTTCAACAACAGCAAAAACCCGAGTACTCTCTGCTCGACTCTGAACCCCACGCTTCATTTTGTCAGGCTTTTTCTAAAGACCTCACTAGTTACATAATGTGAAATTTCTGATTCAGAAACCAAATAAGCACATCTCCAAAACAGACAAGGCACTATGTATGAGCAAGCCTTCCTTTCTAGCTGGGATTTCTGACTATAAAGCTCACCCTGGTTAAGTAACAGCAGAAACCTAAGGGTTTGGTTTTTTTTTTTTTGAAGCTTACTTTTTTTCTCATCCACACTCTGAAAGTTTCCAGATTTCTCTCTGACAAAAGGAAAATACCTTCACGTTTCATTTTGTGTCAGTGTGTTTCTAACGGACTGATTTTAATGTGATTCTCTTTTAAAATCTTTGTAGGTGAGGGGCGCCTGGATGGGTCAGTTGGTTAAGCATCCGATTCTTGACTTTGGCTCTGCTCATGATTCCCCAGGCCCTGGGATAGAGACCCACTTCAGGAACTCTGCTTAGCGCGCAGCCTGCAGATTCTTTCCTCCTCTTCCCCCAACTCACTTTTTCTCTCAAAAATTAAATAAATAAATAAATAAATAAATAAATAAATAAATAAATAAATAAAATTGAAATCTTTGTAGGTGAATTATACCATTTCTAAGCTTTTAGATAATGGCTTTGCTTTTATTTGCCTGCCTACAACAGGAATGTCAGAAAGAAGAAAATCACTGGTAGCACCGAGCCATGGCCGAGCACTTAGAGTTCATGTTTCTTCCAGGTTCACACAATGTGATCTTATCTTTAGTCCATTTTCCAGTTGTGTTTGAGTTTTCAACAATTCTAGAAGTGCAGCTGTGTTGCTGTCTTGTCATTTCTATGTGCAATAATCATAATCAAATTAGGTGACAGGCGGAAGGAGGTGGTGATAAGGAAGAATGAGGTGGTGATAAGATCAGCCTCCTGAATCGGGTGGAGCAGGGTTAGGATATCTGCATTACTGCATGTTCTCTGTGTTGACCTTATGTAAGTCCCGGAGCTTCTTGGAGTCTCAACTTTCTTCTCTGTTAAGTGGAGAAAATTCATGCATTCTGTGAGTTATTAAAGGGCATTTACAGGACTCAGCATCTTAACATGATCAGAATACATGTCATGTAAAAAGAGAAAAGCATCCTTTGGGTCATGCTTGGTTAAAGTCAAATAAAAGATTAAAGCCAAAATAAAGTTGAACAGTTCTTTATTGCAGACCTTCTTCATCTATTAATACATTATATATACTAACATAAAGTGAATTCCATTGAAGGTAGGAATTACCTAGCATTATCCAGACTTATGTGGAGACCCATAGAATACATATTCAGAAGAGGCTACCTGCTTCCTAATATTGTTGTGGTAATTGAGCATTATATTAATAACAAAAAACAAAAATAATGATAAGTTCTTTTTTAGGATTTTATTTATTTATCATGAGAGACTCAGAAAGAGAGACAGGGACATAGGCAGAAGGAGAAGTAGGCTCCTTGTGAGGAGCCTGTTGTGGGACTTGATCCAGGACCCTGGGATCATGCCCTGAGCCAAAGGCAGACGCTCAACCACTGAGCCACCCAGGTGCCTCCATAGTAACAAGTTCTATATAAAAAAAGAAGCAAGGAAATGGAGCAGATAGTGACTTTTTGGGGTGGGAATTGGGGCGGGATGGTGGTGATTGCAATTCTAAGTAGGACCATGCAGGGAACCCCAGCTGAGATTATATCATTTGAGCAAAGACCCGAGGGAAGGGGGCAAAGAAGCCATGATATCACAGGATTGGGGGGGGGGAACTCTAGGCTAAAGGGACCAGCAGGTGGGAAGACTGGGAGGTAGGGGCACGCATGGTGTGTTCAGGATGCTGCAATGGTTTCTCTCTTCCCATTATTTGATTTCAAGGTAATGGAAAGACATGTAGTTATACAGACAGGAGTCCCAGACCTGTCTTCCTCTGCTGGAAACTGTTTGGAATAAAAGAACCATACCACAGAATTTATTCTTTACAAAGAGCAGAAATCATTCTTGGGAATAAAAATTTTAAGACAAACGAGAAAAATCGATTTTAAATGCCAGACTATTTTGTGATATCTCTAAAATGTGATTGCACTTAGTGGTTTCTGGTAGGTCTGGATTATTTCAGTATTTGCTAAAGTTCATGGTGATTCATAAGAGATCATTTATGAAAGTATTTGCAAACTGTTAAGCAGGTGGCGAATATCAGGGATTCTTTTATTCTTAAAAAGTGGACTTAAAAATTGCCTATGATGTTGCCTCTGCTATAAATTTTGAATATATTTTTAAATTCCTGGCATTTGCTAGTAATTTAAAGGTGTTTCCCACCTTTATTTTATCTTAAACAAAAATATCTCAATAGATTGTTCTTAACAAAGGCTCTGTTTACCACAGAATCATATTAAAGAAAACTAAGTGCATTTTTCTTGCTTACTTAAACTTCTGTTGAGGATATAAGTTGATGCCCCCTGTGTATAATTCATTTTTGGCAATATGTATCAAGAGTTCTAAAATATTTATATCTTTCACCTTGTAATCTTACTCTTAAGAATCTTGAGGAAATCATAAGTAATAAGGAAAAGGATATATTTGCAAAGATATTTTACATAGAATTATTTATGATAAGAAACAGCACAAACAACTTTTGTGTGTCAATTCTAGTATATTCATATAAAATAAATCCATTTATAAAAGTGATCTTTGCATAGAGTTTTAGTAGCAAAGGAAATTGCTTATGATGTAAAGGTGAGTGAAAGAAAAGCAATATGCAAAAACTGTGGGTAAATGTGATCTAGTAAAGATAGAAAGTAAAATGCATAACAAAATATAGCAAAATGTAAGCAGTGACTGTATCTGAGTTTGGGGTTTTGATGCATTCTGTTGTATTTTTACAGTTCTCTAATAGTTGTAACAATCATACATTCAATAAAGGTACTAATCTCACCCTCTGTTATTGGTCTCAGTAACATTTCACAATTATTGACATAACCACATATTAAAAATCCCTTATTCACTGCCTTGTCCGTAATGGATGGTATCAGTGATGCTAAGCAAACAAGGAAACTGATAATCAGGCATCATGATTAAAGAGTTGAAAACCATGACCAAAAAGAACTTTTGCATTATAACCTAAAAAATCCTTCAATGTACATATTTCGGTATCAATATGTGCTTAGAAGGTGTGTTTTGGGGAGATTTGTCTTAAATGACCCACTGTGGGCTTCTGATCTCATTTTCCTGTCTTTTGCAAAGCCACTGAGAAGATAAACTTTAAAATGAAACACATATACCTCCCTAATTATGTTTGCTGTTACAACAGAACTTGAGAAAAGTTTGGGGAAGTAATATTGCATTAGGCCAACTAGCTTTTGTGCTTGAATTATAAAATATGTAATAAGCAAATGTGCCCTGAACTGAACTGAATAAAGACATCTCCTTGCATATTCAAAGAAATGATCCCAGTTCAGGCCACTAGGTGCTATTTTTTCTTCTACTCTTAAACAGCATTTACTGTAGTATCTTTGGAGTCTGTTAGAAATAACCTCTAATTGCTTGGTAAGTTGGCATTTGCCCTTTTGCAAATTCACTATCTAGAATGTTCTTGGGGCAGAGTGGTTCCACCGGATGACCAGAGCTGAAGCGGCTGCTCTCTGAGCAGCAATTTCTCTTCTGCCAACTTGTCATTTTTTACCATTTTCTGGAGTAATGACAAATGCCTGTGTCTCCCCCACCAGAAATAGAAGCTACAATGTAAGTCACCCAGCCAAGACTATGCAATAGACAGTAATTTATATGTGGTTAACAGTATTTGCCACATGCCTTCAAAAAAAAAAAAATCTACTATTCAGTTCTTATCTGGCAAACTACAGAAATAGGACTTTTGTTTCCTGTTATTGCCGTACCCGTGGAGTTGGAGAAACGCTCTTGATTTCCTTTCATAAAGTTTTCTTTCTGAAACAATCAGGATTGTAGTAAACACTGACCCAAAAACGAGGGTTCATTTCATGAACTTCCAGTAATGCCGTGCTCCGAGCATTGTTTTTGTCGTAAAAGATATGAACGTTTAATTATTAATGTCCCAAGGATATTTCATTTGTTTCGATGGCTGATATTTTCACCAAAGATTTCCCATATCCAGGGCACTGTTGGGTTCCGGGAGAAATGGGTAGGTGTTGCCACACTTTCTGAACCCACTCTCTGGAGCCTCAGTTTCAATGTTTAGAGATGGTGGGAGTAAATGTAAAGGAATCTGAGGTATAGCTTCCTATAATCTCACAACATTAAAGAATTTTAGGCACATTCCCTACTGGATTTAATCTTGGGGTGGGGGTTGCCCACTGGATTTAAGGGATGTTCAGAGCTCAGTCTGAACTTTCTCTTTTAAAGTCTCTCAAGGGATGCCTGGGTGGCTCAGTGGTTGAGCATCTGCCTTTGGCTCAGGTCGGGACCCCAGGTTCCTGGGATAGAGTCCCACATTGAGCTTCTCACAGGGAGCCTGCTTCTCCCTCTGCCTATGTCTCTGCCTCTCTCTGTGTGCCTCCTATGAATAAATAAAATCTTTAAGAAAAATTAAAAAATAAAGTATCTCAAAAAAGTTGTATTATTCCTATTCCCAAGGCTTAAGCCACCTCTTTTGGTCTAAGGCCTAATGTCCTTGGTGTCCCTTAGTAGACATGGTAGGGTTCCATGGGTCTACTGGATTTCCAATCCAAGAATTAGCTACAAAGTTGAACGTCCACCCTAATTTCCAGTGTCTGGTTAGGAGCTCCATAGGACCTGACTGTGTCCTCCTTCTGCCTGTGCTTAATGTTGGGATTTTTTTTAATAAGCACTTTGCCAGAGTTGGCCACTCTACTCTCCACTCACTTCCAGCTCTTCTGAGAGCCAGTCTTTGTCTTTCTCCATGGTTTCACCAAGATTATCTCTTTTTTGTTCTAAATGGCTTACAATTTCACAGCCTTATTTAAATGTCTCCTCATCCACATGTGACCATGCCTTTTCTAACTCTGTGCTTGAAACGTGCTTCTCTTTGTCAACAATGGAGTTCAAGAGACAGGAAGATATTAAAGATAACAGCCATTTTACTGGGGGAAAAAGTCCTACAGATTTCTTCCTCCCAAATTACACATTTACAATGTAAAATATTCCTTTGCTGTTAACATACTAATCTTCATTTCAGAATGAGTTTGTCCCACCCAGTGGCCTGATAGTCTGAAGCCAATCAAATCTGTCTTGCTATTGCTCCAAGGACAAGGCCATACCCTGACTTGTCCTTCAGGGGGCCCAAACTCCCTTCTTGATAATCAGCCTAAGAATCCAGAGTTCCTAAGGGAAGGGTCTTGCTTACATTTCATGGGGGCTTGCCTGGAAACTGCCAGGCCCCCAATATGGTCTGAATCATTTTCCCCCAGAGGGCCAGGCCAGGCTCCATCCCTTGACAACATTCTCCTTTGCTAAAGTGTTCCACCTCTGGCCCAGCATCCTTCCTGTCACCTATGGTCATCTCCACCCATTGTCCACTGGGCCCATCTGGGGATGTGTTCATCTTTCACTTCCAACTCTTCTCCTTTCTCTTTGCCTTCTATTTGAATAACAGCTGAGTCCTGGTTCATGCAAGTTCCACCTTGGCTATGGGATTTATCTGTAGAGTGTGGCCTTAGCCTAGTCTCTTCTCTTGAGCCTCAGTTTCTCCTTCTAGGGAAAGAGAAGGATGTGCTGAGAGATAAAAGGTCCCTATCAAGGATGATTCTGTTATGTGTAAATTCTGCTGGACTCCATAGCTTAAAACAAGGCCAGGTCTTCACAGGTAGAGGACTTATTTATTTTCCTGAAGGCCCAATGGCCATTAAGTTCTCCCATGGATGAGCCACACCCCTAAACTCCCAGTGAGGTTCTCAAATGCTAATTTTTAGCAAGGGCTGCTTTGGGATGAAGTATTAAAAGATTTCTGGCTAATTCAGGACATTTCAGTGAGTTTTCCCAAAAAGTTGTAATTTTTAAAATTTAAATAATTTTCTTTGAATATGAAACTAAACCCTTTCCAAATCTCCTGGCATTAAAATATCTGTTCTTTTATTCCTTTTTTTGTGACATCAAATGGTTTTATTGTGGCTATTTTTAAGGTCCTTAACTTACCAAAATAAAATGCTTAAAAATCCCAAACCAATCCTTAATTTTCCTCATTCCCCTTCCCTTCCCTTCCCTTCCCCTCCCCTCCCCTCCCCTCCCTTCCCTTCCCCTCCCTTCCCTTCCCTTCCCTTCCCTTCCCTTCCCTTCCCTTCCCTTCCCTTCCCTTCCCTTCCCTTCCCTTCCCTTCCTTCCTTTTCCCCTTCCCTTTCCTCTCCCCTCCTCTCCTTCTCATCTCTACTTCCTCAATAGTGCTCTTTCTCTCATTTTGATAGTCTATGAAAATCTCAAAGTCTGGAAATCACAAGGTAAAGGGATAGCCTCTCTTGAAGCATCAATAGGATCTTCTCTGGTAACAACACTCATTTTAGTTCATATTAATCATTAATCAATTCCCCTGAATTTCTTCGGGGTTCAAAACATAGGGTGAGTCACTTGGGAAAAGAATGAGGGGTAACCTGTTCATGTCATTACTCAGGAGTGGGACACCAGGACCAGATGGTTTTGGAAGTGTAAGTACTTTGGTGGGCAATGGGTAGAAAGGAGAAGTAAACAGAACTATAGATATTAGAAATAGAAACCCCAAACCCAAACATAACTAAGTTCACAGTCTTTTTTTTTTTTTAATCTCCTGAAAGAGAGAGAGAGCTCGCACAAGCCCAGGGAGGAAGAGCAGAGGAAGAGCGAGAGATTGACTCAGGGCTCTATCTCACAACCCTGAGATTATGACCTGAACTGAAATCAAAAGTTGGATGCTTAACCGACTGAGCCATCCAGGAACCTCCTGAGTTCACAAGCTTATCCAGGAAAGTACATGGAATTACTTGAAATTGAATCCACAGCTCCCCCTGTAACTCACAGACTTATGTAAGCCTCCTCCAGAGCCCTCTACTTCTCTGAGCACTGAGAAATGCATGATGTCCTTCAATAATGAATGCCCCATCAGGGTCTTCCCATATGTGCAGTGAACATATGTTTTTCTGTACTTTAATACTTCTTCAGGGAATCAACTCTCCTTCAATTTTTAATAATCCTCTCAGTGCAAGGGATTCTGGTGATTCCTAAGTCCCCATCTTTGTCTGACTTCCTACTAGTCTTAGAAATGGACTCGATCAATTATGGCCACCCATCTTGCTGGCCACAAAGATTAATTGGGGAATAAGCATGTGATCTACCCCAAGTTAGTCTGAGCCCTCTCTTGACTTTGCCAGAACTATTGGAAGAGGTGATATCTCTTCCTTTGAGATCACAAGTTCACAGTTCTATGTAGACTCAGTGTTGTGAGGGACTTTTGAATGTGGGAGTAGAATAGGCATAAGCACTGCTAAGGACAGCCTTCAAATCCAGAATCCAGTCATATCTTGATTTCCAAAAAGTTCTTTCTCTCTCTTTCTCTCTCTCTCTCTCTCTCTCTCTTTTTTTTTTTTTTTTTTTGGTTAAGCTAGGTTGAGTTAGGTTTCTATTAGGTTTCTATCCCTTAACAAAAGTCTCATAGAGTGTACAGCTTTGGGTATGAGGGTTTTTCCCCTGAGAGCTCTCTTGCCTTAGGAAGGTCTGTCTGAGATCCCTGGGACCTCAAGGAACATTCTCAGTAATGCTCTTATCTATGCTTTTATCTATGTCTCTAGCATACTTGTCCCCTTGGAGTCTCATCAGGAGAGAGACAGGGGAGCAGAGTGGAGAGAAATAGGTCTGTCTCCAGGTACCCCTTCCATCTTTTGTTGATGTCTGGTTTGATCAAGAAGGAAAGCCCTGTTAGACTAGTATCTCAGAGGACCTCTTAGAAAGATGGCTGTGTGTGAATCTTAGGACCAAAGACTAGAAAGGAACTTCTTTCTTTCACTCCTCTCTGGAATGATTTATATTCCACTAAGAACTGACAACAGAGCTATTCTCTCCCTGCTAAGTGCCAAATCCTCACATGGAATGTGCCCAGCCAGCTCAGTGGAAATTTCTCTCAGAAGGCCAAGGAGAAAAGACCCTGTTCTAATAGAAACTTGGCACAGTTCTTTGCCCATGGACAGCTGTCTTTCAGTAAGCAGAGAGGATGGCTCCAGAGTGCAAAGGACTTAGTTGCTTGAGAACTGGAAAACGCATTGTTGCTTTCTGACTGAAACATTTTGGTGAATCTTTATTGGCTGTTTTGTTCCCAGAAAAGATCAAGTCCTAACCACAATAAAATTTATGCTCACATCAAGAATTTCTCAAATGTTTTATCCAAGACCAAAAATTAAAGAAAAACAAAAAAAGCCTTGAGGGAGAAGGTGAACCACAGGGCCTAACATTAGGATATTTTGTCTTGGTTTCACCATGTCTCATGTGGTGATTTGCAATGACTGACAGATGAAGAGCATAGCTCAGAGGGAGGAGGAAGAGTGGTTTACTCATGATAGCAACGTACAGAAATTTATGCATTAAAATTTTTAGGAAAGGATATAAGGCTGTTTGAGCAACCAGAAAAACTTCATTTGGAAAGGAGAAAAGCAGCCACAACCTTGAAATCTGAAACACAGACACAAATGCACAATCAGAAAGCAGACTTTCTAATAAAATGTGTAAATCTACTCCCAAAGAGAAGCTAGCATTCTATTCATCATATCAGAAAACATGCATTCATATCTGAAATGATCTAGAATCCTGGCCTGGTAATAATGTGATTATAAGACAAGAAATGGGTTGGAGAGGGAGCTAACACTGAGGAAAACCTGTAGAATTCTCAGTTGTATTTATTAATACAGGAAAATGTGTTATCTGGACTTGAAAAGCATGAAAGCTTAATCCTCAAAATATGAGCCTGATTGCAATGGCTGATACCACCCAGGAAAGAGCTTCAAGATAGGGATGGGTTGGAAGTATATAATAGTGGATCTGGACCAGTTTCGACCAGGGCATGTTTCTTGTGGCTTCTCCCAGAGCTATCTTCAGCCTGGATGGCAGCCTGAGGGACAAGGACCAACACTGAGATCTGACACCCAGGCCGTGACAACCCAAACCTTCATCCTGAAGATCCCACTCCTAGTATATACATATCTTGGCTTCATAGGCTTTGGCTCTAACACTATGCAATGTCTCACACTTCTCTCTTTTACCAGTTTCCTTTGTTCCAAACCAATGCTCATGAAGCTTGAATATGAGGAGCAGAATGCTTTCTGCTGAAGCTCCTCAAAAATAGAGTAACAAGGGACGTCTGGGTGGCTCAGCAGTTGAGCATCTGCCTTCAGCTCAGGGCATGATCCCAGGACCCCTGGATTGAGTCCCGCACCAGGCTCTGCCTATGTCTCTGCCTCTCTCTCTGTGTCTCCCATGAATAAATAAATAAAGTCTTGAGTGAGAGAGAGATGATGATGATGATGATGATGATGATGATGATGATGATGTCAGGGCTGTGGCTTCTTCTTATCAAACCACCACCCAGAGAGAGGACAAGAGTGAATCCAGTCACTGTAGCTCTCTCGCCAGAACTCTCCAGGTGTTGCAGGTTTTGCAAATTTGGAAATCGGGACCAGTCCTCTCCCCAGCATCTGTCCCCTTTAACACAAACCAAACAATGATTCAAGCTCAGGCAGCTGTGGAGATGAAAATGAGAGGGTATTATTGAGGACAGATATATAAAAAAAAATGATCTCCATTCCTCTAAGCTCTCAGAGGAGAGCTGTGTGTATGCATTGCCTGGCTCACTTTATTACTTTCTCTCCCTGCCAGAATTTGCCATGTCTGTACGAGGTCTAGAAATATTTTTCTTCAACTCTAGATAACCTTATGCTTCTGAATCTTCAACTGTTGCTGCCCTTGACCACCATGTACATATGGTTATTATGCTTCGGGCTGAGAGCCCATCCACTTAAACAAAATACAAGTTTGTGATTAGAGAAAAAAAGAATCTGAAAGCTCTATGTTTCTACCTGCATGGTTGACAGATTTTCTTTCTGCAGGGTTGGGGGTGGGGGTGGTATGTATACATACATGTAGTTGTCTTTTAACTTGACCATGCATTTTCATGGTCATAACACTGTCGGGCAAGAAAAGCTGTTTTGGTGGCTTTTGTTTGAGAAATGGAAGTAATAGGAAGATCTAGTTATTTGCCTCAGCTTCACAAAGCAAATTTACCATGGCATGTCCCTCAGCTAAACCTGTTTTCAGAGTCCACATGCTCTTTTTTTACCTTCATTAAGAAGAGAATCATGTGCTCCTTTTGGCCTGGGAGAGGTAGTGGGATTTGATGAGGAAGAAAGCAGACATAATTATGCATGGTTATGAGGCTTACCAGAGTAAATGAAACCCTGCAAGTAAAAGGAAAATTAACTAACACTAACTTAAAAGACTTGGGTATTATGACTCCACAGGCCAGCTTGGCCAGTCACCTGAGTGCACAGAGAACTGCTTGCTTTCTGGAATATTTTCATAGTTGTGAAAATTGATAATGTATCACTGTCAGGTCTAATTTTGTTTCCTGTCCTAAGAAAAGGTCATCCTCCCCCCCTACTTTCTTATTACATTTGAAAAATAAATAACCGCAGCAGTATCTCTACAGACTTTATGTGTTTATTTTACACTCAAAGAATGTGAAATAATTGGGCAATTCGTCGCAGGAAGAAAGACCAGGAGAGCAGCTCTTTCTGTTTAATAAACTCACTCTGACTCTATCTGCTGAAAAGATGGTTATTGACAGTTATATATCTTGTTCATGAGCACAGACCTAAAACTTTATCAGGGGGAAATAAAAATTGTAGCTGATGGAACAGCATTACCGATTTAGAGCAATTGCTTCAAAGAAAAAGTATAAATGTTTGAACTTCCTATCCATTTGTTATTGGACAAAGGAAGAAGGAAACATTTCACAGAGATAAGCTGGCCTGTTGAGCACTGAAGGAATTTAAAAGCAAAAATATCAGTATTGACATAATTACAGATACAGAATTCTAGATTACTTTAAAAAACATTTACCTCCCTTTTTTTTCATTGTGGTTTAAAGAAAAAAAATTACTTTGCCAATAGCAGCCATCCACATGCATTAAATATGAGATAGGAAAACTTCTCTTTGTTCTCTTCAAAAGCTAAGAATATTTTCCTTAAAGTGTATCCCAGAATGGTGGTTGCCAGGGGCTGGAGAATGGAAGAAATGGGGAGATGGTGGTCATAGTGTAGGTACAAAGTTTCAGCTATGCAAGACCAATGAGTTTTGGAGACTTGATGTACAGCCTGGTGACTATGGTCAACAATACTGTATTGTATACTTGAAATTTGCTAAGAAAGTAGATCCTAAGTGTTCTCACCATACACACACACACACACACCACACACACACACACACACACACACACACACAAATGGTAACTATGTGAGGCTGTGGGTTTGCTTGTTAATTAGCTTGATTATATTGATTATAGTTATCATTTCACAATGCATACATATAGCAGTGTACACCTTAAATATATACAATGTTTGTTGGTCAATTACAATTCCATAAAGCTGGAAAAAATAAAAAGAAAATATATTTTAGCTTTTATGATGAATGAGCCCAGTAAGTAAGGAAATGCTAAGGGGTAGCTTTGAAATAAATTATCGCTGAAACTTGAAGGTGTAGATGACTCACCTATGATGAAAGTTAATTACTATTATTAATTATAATGATTATTTTAGGTTTGCGTTTTCAGAATCTTCCAGAGCTTTCTAATTCTGACAGCACCTGTCAGAGGGAGGTAAGGGGAGTAACTTGTCTCTAAGGCACAAAGTATTTCTGCAGCTTGCCCAAGGTCACAAAGTCCCTGAGAGAACTGGAAGTGCACCCACAACTCCTCTCTAGGAAGCATGCACTTCAGCTATGAACGCAGATTTGGTCATAGAAGTGAGGTGAGGCCAGCACACTGGAGCACAGATAGGATTCCTACAGACAGCAGACCTATAACCAGAATATGGTCTTCTGCCCCAAATAGCAGCTTGGAGACCACTTATCTGAAAGGAGAACTGCTGTCCATAGGTGGCATATGGCTTGATGACCAAATTGGAAGGTTGAAATACAGCATTAAGAAAAAGAGCCTAAGAACTCACATGGGACTCCCTAATCTGAGAAAGATGCTTCCTGGTTTCAGTCCAAATCCATAAAACACATGGGAAGCCCACAAGTCTGTTTTTATCACAGCCTGTCATTATTGATCATTATGAAGTTCTGTGGGTTAAACACCACTCAACACCACCATCCGTGTCTTTCCATCTGAAGATCTGCATGCTCAGAATTTTTCTATAAGACGGCTGTCATTTAGAGTATTTTGTAGTTTGTGAAGCACTTTCAGCAGAATAAATCCATTCCTTTCTCGATCTTCCATAAAAATAAAATGACCTGAACTTAGTCAGGAAAAGGCCACATTCCTAGACAAGCCCAAGACTTTATGTTCTCCCAACTCAGAAAGAAAGAAAGAAACTCAGAAAGAAACAGCCAAGAAAAGTCACAGAACCTGTGTTTATGGCAAGGCGATGACATCATCAGAGGAACACCACCAACAATGACAAGATCAGTAATGATGGCTGTCAGTTACAGCATAGACCATAGAAAGAAATTTCCAAGAAGACTCATGGTAGAATCTCATTTTGCAGAATCCGAATCTGTGTCACTTTCCTAAGATCTTAGACCTACAAATGACTAGTCAGCTGTTCTGTATCTAATTGTACATCTCCTTTTTTCTACTGCATCTCTCACCTCATAGAACTTAACTCTTCAGAGAAGAGGAATTCTCATAACTCTTGTTTGGCTGTGAAAGGTTGAGGGAATATATTCCCAAGATGGTATATTCCTCTTTAAGCCTATATTTTCATTACTGTTATTATTATTATTATTATTATTATTATTATTATTATTTAAAAAATAGCTCACTTGGTGCCTAATCTGGTGGCATGACTTCAAACCATGCACCATGGGCAGTGTAATCCCTCATGAACACAAAGGAAGTGTATAATTTTACTCAACTTGAGATGGGACATGGTAGAGAGATTTGGATTTTGAAGACTGTGGGACATAAAGCCATAGCTATTCAGGACGATGTTTAGTGACAGTTCTGTGGCTCATTAGCATCTCTGTCAGCTTGTGAGAAGTCAGGGACTTTAGGCACTGATTAATTTATGCATTTGTCCAAGACACACGTCAACTTCCTCAACCATTGTAATACATGGGCAACGGGGGCACCTGGGTGGCTCAGTGGTTGAGCGTCTGCCTTTGGCTCAGGTCATGATCAGGGGTCCCCCCACAGGAAGCCTGCTTCTCCCTCTGCCTATGTCTCTCTCTGTGTGTCTCTCATGAATAAATACATAAATAAATCATTAAAAAGAGACATGGGCAACAATACATATGCCACTAGCTGATTGTGTTTCTCATCTTACTCCTTGGAAATTGTCCCAAGTGACCTTTGAAAAAGCTTGTTCTATAGGCAGCCTCTCTATGCTTCATGTCTACCAGCATTCAGCCACCTTGGTCTCCTTATTTTACTTTTCTCCACATTTTGTTGTTCTGTTCTTCATGTCAACATTGTCAATAGTCTTACCTTCTTCCCCATCACCACTCTCTTTAGCAATAGTTTATAATCACCTCTCATTCAAATGATCCAAATCTCACCTAGCCTGCCTTCTTGCTTCTTTAGTTAAGATGCATTGTGAAGATGACTACATTCACCAAATGTAATTCACATCTTATTAGAACCTTATTCTAAGACACCAATGGCTCCCCATTACCCTTAAAAAATAAAGCCCAGCTCTAGATCATGAGCTTCTGCCCTTCCTTTAATGCAGATTTTTCTCTCCCATCCCTATGTTTTTCCCAACAAAACTTCCTTCAACAGCCATACTCATGAAGCTCTAGGCCAATTGGTTAATGAGGAGCCACATGTAATGAATTCAAATTTTACCTTCACTCTCCCTTCTCACTCCTCATTGGTAAAGATGCTAATGAGTAGCAGAGCTAACAGCTTTCTCTATGTAACATCTTCCTCAATAAATCTATGACTTGATCTTTTTCACCATCTTCAAAATCCAAACTTCCCCACCAATTCCTCCCTCAATTTGAGTAAAGCATTTTGGAGCCCTCCATGGCATTAACAGAATATATAGACATCACACTGCATCATCAACAATTATTTTAGGGTTAATTCTTCCCTGAAGCTGATTCTGTGCATGGTAGAAGTTCAATAACTTGCTGTTGATTGAATTCATAGAAGATTGACAGTGTAATAAAATGTAATCATTTGGATTGCTATTGTAAAGGTCGATCTGAATTAAAAGCTTAATTTGTAAAACATAGTCATTGCTTTCAAAGACATATAGAAAGGATTAAACAGGCCTAAGGGCAGTGCCAAGTGGCAATTCTCCAGATTTCTATTTTGATGACAAGATTACAGAGATTCATCATCAGAATACTATTGGAATGGAACTGGTATTTTAAAGCTCTGGAAGCATTCCTTTTGGAGTCATGTTTGTTCATTCACTTCTTTGGCAAATCTTTTCTTCTTACATGGAGCATAGGTCATTGTAATGCACTCCCTAAGGTGTCAGTGGCCTGGGATAGAACAGTTTTCTAGGTCAGAAAGATGAAACATTCACCTGCCATAATAAAATTCATAATATTCTCAATTTATTTTAATAGTTGGACAAATTCCTTCTGCCTCCAACATCTGGTCAAATTACCTTATTGTTTTGTTTTTTTTTTTTAAGGCCATGGCTCATGACAAACTATCCTCTAACACGAACTCCCAAAAGTGTTCTCTCCAGTTTGAAGAAAGCTCCACATGGGCAAACTGTTCCTCTTTTTGTCCCTGAAACATACATTGCATTGTCTACTTCTTTACTTTTACCTGAGATGTATCTGGGGATTTTTTTTGTATCCAGTCTCCACTCAGCTTTCAAAGTGTAAGTCAATTTCACATCCTCCTTGAAGGCTTCCATCATCATCCCAGATCTCTCCTTCTCAGAACTTCAGAGTCCACACTATGTTGAGTACTCTTCACTTATCTGCCTCCTGATTTTTCTTTCTTTCTTTCTTTCTTTCTTTCTTTCTTTCTTTCTTTCTTTCTTTCTTTCTTCTTTCTTTCTTTCTTTCTTTCTTCTTCTTTCTTTCTTCCTTCTTTCCTTCCTTTTTTTTCTCTCTCTCCTTTTTAAAAAGATTTTATTTATTTATTCGGGAGAGGGAGTGAGAGAGATAGCGACAGAGAGCATGAGCAGATGGGAAAAGGGAGAAGTAGACTCCCCACTGAGCAGGAAGCCTGACTTGGGACTTGATCCCAGATCCCCGAGATCATGACCTGATCCAAAGGCAGATGCTTAACCAACTGAGCCACCCAGGCACCTCCCTGGGTGTATTTCTTTGTCTATGCAAAGTATCTCCCCCCAAACTGTTATTAGCTCCTTGAAGAGGGAGAACTCCTGTGCTCTCTTTTTCTAGTCACTGATTTATTCATTTAATTTTTTTTTTCTCTAGTGGGGCTGGATCCAGGTAAAACAAAACAAAACAAAATGACATAAAAGTCCCTGTGGTTGCTGCAAGGATCTTACAGTTGATTTTAAAAATGAGTAAATCAAGGTTCAGGAAGGTTCTTTACAGAATTTCTATTCAGAAAAATTGCAAAATTCCATAACAGGACTTGAGTGTGAAAACACTGAACTACTCATTTTTAGCAAAACTTTCCACCCTCCTCATGACCCTTGTGACTGTATGGACCATGAAAGTTTGAGTCACTGCTTGTCTGCAGTGACTTTGGTCTTCCATCTCTATATTAGTTTACTACAGCTGCTGTCAGTAATTACTACCAACTAAGGTGCTCCAACAGCAGAAATGTATTTTCTTGGTTACGGAAGCTGGAAGGTGAGATGAAGGTGTTGGCAGACCTGGTTTCATCTGAGGCTGCTCTGCTTGTCTTGCGGATGCCTGTCTTTTCTCTGTGTTTTCTCATCGTCCTTCCTCACATGTTGTGTCTAAATTCCCTCTTCTTATAAGGGCACTAGTCATATTGGATTAGGGCCCACCCTGATGACCTCATTTTACCTTAATTACACTGTAAAGACCCTATTTCCAAATATGGTCACATTCTGAGCCACTTAGGATTAGGGTTTCAACATATGAATTTAGAGGAGGAGGGAAAGAGACAATTTAGCACATCCTAGTCTCCTTTAAAATGCTTTCTTCTATTTACTCTGTGGTGGAGGCTTTCTGGTACTCAAATAAACCCAAACTACAGACTTTGTGCTCCTTCCTTCCAAGTCAGTATCAGGAGCTAGCTTTTTCCCACGAGTTTATTTTTCTTAAGAAGAAAATGATTCCTCCACATTCCAACAGAAACAGTAGGGTTGCTCTAGCTGTGAAAATTTCTTTGAGATTTGTAATATGTGCTGAGGCTCCACCCACCCTCTTACTCAAATAGTCCTTGATGCCTAGGAGCATCTGCCACCACTACAGTTCCCAAAACTGAGAGCCCTCCAAATGGGACCAAATTATACTTGGTTTTGCCTTCCTAGCAAAGCCTTTGGTGGGGCACCAGGCAATTGCCAAGACATGTTGGAAAATATCTGTCAGGTTACCTCAGTCTACACTCAATCAGGCAGTGAAATAGAACAACTTGAGTAATTATGTGGAATTAAAAATAAAACACACCCTAGAGACAGCCTTTTCTGCTCAAGAGCTTTCTGACCAAATGCCACTACAAATAGATTTCACCCAAAGGTGATGGAGGGTAAAATCTGTGGATTAAGATATGGACAGAATGCCATGACTCTGAATTGCATATGATTTTAGTTTTCAGCCCGCATAGTCTCAGAGGACGTGACTGGGTACATTTTACTTTTCACTTTAATTACACATTAGAGTTTAGGGCATAGATCTGTCTTGTTCTGTCCCGATGGCTGCCGTGACAGTTCAATACCACAAGAAAGAAAGAGGCAGACAGGCCTCCACCAAAATTCCATCAGACTGGGAAGGAGGGAGGACATTAATTGTTGACAAAAACAGGAGCACAGCGCATTCCCACAGGTGCTGGTTTAGGCTCGGGATTATTCTCTAGCTCCCTTTCACATAATTTTAAATATAATGATTAGATTCTGTAATAGAATGAGAATAAAGAGATAAGTGTAAGCATCATTGGTCTATGTAGTCATATATTACAGCCATCCATTCAATATATGGTAACTGAATCCTTACCAAGTGCCTGATACTCTGCTCATAGAAGTTATGCTGATATAAACATTTTTAGCTTTGCCAAGACCTCAAAGTCACTCTGATCTGAAAAAAAAAAAAAGAAAAAAAATGCTGGTTTTGATATAATAATAATAAACATTTATAAGGTGCTTCCTATGTATCATGCACTGTTCTAAAGCTGTTACACATATTAAATCATGTAGCCTTCATAACAAACTCCTCAGGTAAAAACTGTTATGATCTCTGGTTCATGGTTGGGGGAACAGTAGCATGGGAAGGCAGAGTAGGCAGCCAAGGAGATGTGTGTTTATCTCAGTAAGCAAATGGAAGAAATTAAGTTCAGACTTACTTTCAATAAACTAGTCAGTCTTTAAAGTTCTATCAAGTTCTGGAAGGTGGAAGCATTTATTCTGAAGCTTTTGGCATCTGAATAAATTAAATTATGTCTGGGGCTTATAGAATTATTATCTTTCCTGGGTTGGGATGGGGAAATTATAATGAATAAAGTGAAAGAGAGGATAAGAACTTGCATTTCAGCAATCAAGTATTTCTGGTAGTTAAAAACAAAAACAAAACAAAACAAAAAAACTCCAAACTAGTCAACTAGTACTTACCTGTTACTGGAAAGATCTGAACTGGACCAAGTTCTTTTTGAATCCTGCAATCCTCAGGTCACCTTTGCCATCTTACAGACTTTGGACTACCTCCTGCCATCTAGCTGTATCCCCCAGTTGTTTAATGCCAAGCTCAAGAGCTTCCTTCCCAGTAAGGAGAACAAATAACCTTCCTTTTGATTATTCATTTATACTGGAATATTTCCATTCCAATGAATACTTTTAAGAGAAAAATTTTATTTCTCTTCCAGATTCTTGTAATGGAATAAATTTTGCAAAGATCTCCTCTCGTTGGTCTTCTACTTGATAGCTAACCCTTTCAATCATCTCAATTCAAAGAGAAATGTCACTTTAGAAAAAAGTAACTTCTCCTTATATTATTTTTAATATTATATTTTAATACTATTTTTATCGCTATAGGTTTATATTATGAAAACATTAACTGGGAATATTCTACGAATATGTCACATTCTACGAATGTCTACGAATATTCTACGAATATGACATTCTACGAATGTCATATACATTAAGATTACATATTACAAAGTAAAATTCACAATTGAATTATGAACTCATAATTAAAAATTACTTTAGGGGGCCTCTTACATTTCATTTCTATAATTTGACCTGACAAAGACATTCACTTTTAAAATATGTGTATATGGCTCGGGACAATTCTCAATGAATAGCTTATTCTGCACATTTTGTAAGCAGAGGTATTGACTGTCTTTGTTCTGAGTTACCTTTTCAGAGCTTTTTGTGTGGTGAACTGCCTTTGAAGATAGAAAGAGTGTCTCTCTCCGGAGCAAAGGACAGGCAGGCTTACAGTAAGAGATTCTGGTTCCCTGAGCTTATGGTTCCTATCTTGTAACGCAACCCACTGTGTGTACAGATGTCACCTGGCTCCCTTTGAATTGTGCTATGTAATTGGGGCTGTGGAATGGAACAAGAGAATGTTAATACTTGGCTTATTGCTATTGCTGCAAGCCAAAAGTTCTTTGTCTGTGACTCAGGAGTCTCATGTCTGGGGCCAGCATCTACAAAACATCTACAAAAGCATCTAATTTGTTAGCTTCTAAATAAGGTCAAATCTTAGATCCTTCTGACACATGGTTTTTGACACATGGAATATGTAAAATGATTTCATTTTGAATAGGTGCTCTTAATAATGAACCAGACATAAAATATTTCCTCTGAGATCTTACCTGTAAATGAGATCTATTATTGTATTTCAAATCCTTTTTCAGAGAAGAATGGATATATCGATTTAACAATTGATTTTTATCCCTAAAACTCTGTAATGAAATATCCATAAAACCAGTTATAACTGGAGGTAATAGAAGGAAGCAAGGGATTATATAACTTGTAAAAGTTCTTTCTTGCCCATTGGCTTTAATCTTATGGCAAATTTTCCAAAAGCAAGTGACATGCCAGGGAAAGACAATTCCAGGCATTTTCAAGCTTGTGGAAGTCACAATCAATAAAAGACTAGTTCCAGATCTTTTTTTTTTTTTTTCCAGGTTTCTGATCATCATATTCACATAAGGAGGATTTGGATCAAATGCCACATAATAAAAGAGAAAAAGGTACAGGTTGCAAGACTTATTTAAGCAGGTGAAATCTTTCTTCACTTGGCGATCACTTGATTAGAAGAAGCATGCTCATAACCAGCTGTTAATAATTAAGAGCGGCAAGTATTAACTGAGTCTCCATATCATTACTTGCCTCGCTCACACAGCAATCAACCAGGTCACCTCTGCCTTATGGAGCCAGCAGGAGAGAGAGGCAAAAATCAGCAGCAATGTGTGTGGTCAATTGGAGCGCTCCCCTCCAAGTAAATATGGTGTTTCACGTGGGAGCAATATTCCACTTGACTAATGTTACTTCACCTTCATTAGAATGTTTTCTCTGCTCCTTTTTTCTATCAGTTCAGGGGGTTATAACCTTGTGAAGTCATTTTGGTAATCAAAATCTTCTGATGAGGGTAAGAGAAATGGAAAATCGTTTACCTCCCTTCTTAGGACTGACCTGGGCTCCGAGCCTCTTCTCTCTTCCCACTCAGTCTGCTCCCTCTCTGACTAGCCATGTCCTGGAAGGAACTGCCTCACCAACGTTCACTTCATAAATGTTGGAGAGACTCCAAAAATCAGATCAGGAAAACTATCTCCAACGTGTGGGTACAATTAAGCCAAAGCTGAGTAATAGGTAAAATTTACTGGCTCACCGCCCCTACTTGCCTAGTGAGGTCCCTCACCTGCCACCCTAAATCTCTCCCACCTATTCTTGGGATTCCCTTGTGGTTCTCATGTGTGGTTACCAAGGGTCCTCTTCTGTTTTTCCACATTGGCCCACATGACGCCTACTGCTTCCAGAACCCATTAGACCTGGATCCACTGCCAGAGTATAAATCCCAGGGGCCTCCAGTCACAGGCCTGTGGGCACCCACACTGTGCTCTTACTGTCCCGCTCCTATATGGGAGAGTGTTCCTCTTCTCATTTTATCCCTGTCCTCATCGTGTGCTGTCGTTTGTCACGAGGTCTCAGATCATTTCTGCACAATGACCTGTATTTCTCAACGACCTCTTTTAGTTTCTGTCTTCAGTCCCTTTTGTGAGAAAGCTCCCACCTAATCCATGGACCAGGCTGAGAGAGAGGCAAATGCTCTTCCTCGCCTCTAACTCCAATTTTTTTGTGTGTAAATCTCCTCAAAGGCTCTTCTCTTCCATGCAAATTAATATACAAATAGACCTTGGGGCTACTTTGCCACTACTAATTCATCATCCTGATGTGAATAATTTGGTACAGCCTTCCTGACCCCAAGACAATATTTTGTAATTCTTTGATGTCCTTCGCAACAACCACCACAGAACTGAGAAGGGCAGTCAAACACTATGAGACCTGGGAAATGCCTGTTGACTGGTTATATGAATAAATATCTCTTTTGCTCTGAACAATGAGGAGTCAAAGACAGAGACAAGACCTAAATTATAAAAACCCAGGCATGCAATGTGGACACTGATGGAACAAAAACTTAGTTACGTCTTGTTACTGTTTTTAGAGAACATGGTGAACTTGCATTAATCAATATGACACAGAGAACTTCTTAGTCAGTAACATGAGCACCATGCTGCTGGCTGGTTTATAAAATCTTAACAAGCATTGTCCCCAAATCCAACCCATCTGAGTCATCCATGGTTGTACCAAGCAAGGCATCCTGATTTCGAGAGGCCTGCCTCTTCATGCATGGGCAAGCAATCACTGGTTGTCTCACCTTCATCCAAAAACTCATTGTGGTTGGGTGCCTCATAGTAAACATGGGCCAAGAGGACATCCTGATAATGATTACATTGGCTTCAACTACTTGAGGACTTCTGGGAGTTGCTAGGAGTCCTGAGTCAGGAGGTTATCAAGGCAACAGAAAATACTGTCTGGTGGGAAGGCTCTACATCAGGTGCAAGAGGGTTATGAAACAGCTGTAGCTTCAACAATGAAGCCAGCTCCTCCCCCTCTCTGCTCTTCATAAAGTTAAGGCTTTTCTAGTCCTCCAAGGACATGGCTAGCTGGAAGAAAATGAAGGAGTTCCATTCAGAATCTTTTGGGAATAGGAATGGAAATGGGACATATTAAAGAAGATTATGTAGGCTTGGAAAAAGTTAGGCCAAAGACAGGGGAAAACAGTCCCTTGGTGCTGACCTTAGGAAACCCATGTCCATTGTTGGAGTAAGAACAGTTTATTTGAAAGGATTTTGGTAGTATAGCTCATACGGTTTAGGAAATTACTACAATTCTGTCAAGTAAACGCAAGAAAGTAAAGAGGAAGGACATTAGAGTGAAGTGCCAAGACATCTCTGGAGTTTCTATCTTATTGCATAAGCAGAAAACTAAAAGTAAATCTAATTTTCCCAATAGTTGTGCAGAGAGCATCACGAAATGATGACATCAAAAAGATTGTGCAACCTACAGTTTTTGAATGCTTTGTTTTGTTTTTCAGTGTAGAGAAGATAGGGAAGACCTAAGAATCGAGTTTGTTTTATTTATTTATTTATTTTTTTGAGTTTGTTTTAAACAATGTTTTAGAACTATGTCACTTTGGATGGCTGAGTACTAAGTCACAGATTTTTCAGTCTTCAGGCATTTAACAACCCAAGATTAATACTTTACTGCTCACGTATTAACTAAGCATGCATGTTACTCAGTTGGTCTCCCAAACACTTCAGACTCAGAGATGGTGCCCACTCACTGAAGGGCCATTCCTTCCCCTTTTGCTCCTTCTTCATCAGCTCAAGTTTGGCCATTTGGTTCTCAAGAGTCCCCTTCCTCAGAGGGCAGGTACCCAAGCAAATCTATCTATCTTATCTATCATCTATCTATCTATCTCTATCTATCTCTATATCTATCTATCTATCTATCTATCTATCTATCTATCTATCTATCATCTATCTACTACGTATCTATGAGAGAGAGTGAGAGCACAAGCAAAGGGAGGGGTACAGGAAGAGGGAGAAGTAGATTTCCCATTGAGTGGGGAACCTGAAGCAGGGCTTGATCCCAGGACCCCAAGATCATGACCTGAGCCAAAGGCAGATGCTTAACACACTGAGCCACCCAGGCACCTCCAAGCAAGCAAATCTGCATAGGCAGGTATGAGAGTAGGGCCACACTCCGTAGCCGGAGCTTCCGAACAGATGCTTCCAATAAAATGTTGCCCTGAAGAAGGTATGAGCTGCTCCTCTTTCTGTTGCTCCTCTTCCCCCACTTCTTTTATTGTCAGTATAATAATCCCTCCCATCCTTAGTTGAAGCAAACAGCCTATTGGAAAAAAGTCCAATTTGTTCATTCGGCAGTATTTTTGGTGTACATGCCCTGTGCCAAACACTATTGCCAGCACTGGGGATACACTAATAAAAAAATATGGCTGGAAAATCCTGACCCCATGGAGCTTTTTTCTTGGTGCAAGGTGGAGAGCGGACACAGACAATAAGCAAATACATAAAATATATTAGGATGGCAAGTGCTGTGAAGAAAAGTAAACAAGGATGAGAAGGAGAGCTGGAGAGCAGGCCTGATCTTAAATGGGATGCTCAGGGAAATCCTCCATGAGCAGGTGTCAGCTGAGCAGACTTTCAAGAGGTGAGGGAGCAAGCTGGGGGTGAGTCTGGGAAAATATCCAGGGAGACAGAAGATGAAGAGTAAACATATGAGACAGGAGTGAGCTTGGCTGATTCAGAGCCAGCCAGGACACTAGTGCAGTGGGAATAGGATGAGCTAGGGGGAAAAGATGAGGCCAGAAAGTGACCATGGTGGGGAAGAGTAAGGCAAAGGCTGTGCAGGGCTAGGGTAAGAATTTTGCCTTTCTCAATGAGACAGCAGAAATATTATTAACATTGTCAGTTGGCTCTGATTATGTCACAAGGACTGGGTTCCACACTTTACCTGTCTTTTCTGACATCATCCTCATGATGATATGGGCAGTTAGACATTATTATCCTTACTTCACAGATGAGCAAATTGAATCCGGAAGGATAAAGGGACTTGCCCAAGACCACTTGGTTAAAAAGTAGCTGAGAGCCCGACCTAAGCCTGTCAAGTTCTCAAATGCACATTCCTGCCCTATGCAATCCATCTTGCTAAGGTTCACAGATCAATGGGGAGAGAAAAGATTATTTGGTAAATATTGGGATAGTTAATTTGTTTTTTTTTTTAAATGTCAGTTGAGGGATACCTTGGTGGCTCGGGAGTGGGGCATTTGTCTCTGGCTCATGTGATCCTAGTCCAGAGATCGAGTCCCACGTTGGGCTCCCTGCGGGGATCCTGCTTCCCCCTCTATCTCTCTGCCTCTCTCTGTGTGTGTCTCTCATGAATAAATAAATAAAATGTTTAAAAAATGCCAGTTGATGGAGGGGTTTGGGGGGCTCAGTCAGTTAAGTGTCTGTCTTTTGCTCAGGTCATGACCCTGGGGTCCTGGGATTGAGTCCCACATTGGGCTCCCTGCTCAGTGGAGAGTCTGAGACTGCTTCTCCCTCTCTCTCTGCCCCTCCCTGCCACCCTCACTTTCTTTAATAAATAAAGTCTTAAAAAAATCAGTTGAGATCCTAACTCACACAATGGATTAGAATAAATTCCAGATGTAGTAAGCAATTAAATACAAGCTAAACCTTAGAAAACTAGAAGAACATCAGAGTATCTGTTTAGTGAATTCCAAAGCAGGAAAAAAAATGTACAAGGTTAGGTGTGGGAGGAAACGTTAGAAAGGAAAAGTGTGATAGATCTGACAATATAAAAATGTTAAGCTTCTCTTTGTACAAAAAAATAATAAAAATTCAGGGGTATTTCATATTCAGATATTCAATAACTAAATCATCACTTTATTTTATAAAGAGCTCACATAAAGTATATAAGAAATATTGATGAAAATGCAATTAAAATATGCAAAAGACACAAAAAATTTTTAAAGGTGGAACTATAACTCATTCGCAATTGTGGAAAACCACTCATTTTTACTAATAATTGAAAAAAGGAACTGAAATATTTCTTTCACTTAAAAAACTAACAGTCTTTCATGGGAATACTGGCGAATACTAGCAAGGATACATGGAAGAAAGAACAGATTAGCTTTTATTTTATTTAATTCATTAATGTATTTGTTATTTTAGAACAGCTTAATTTCTGTTGTTGTTAGCTACATACTTATTAATGTCTGTGTTCCAGCTATAATCTCTTCTTGGCAAAGGCTTTTGCTTTTGCATTAAGCAGAACTGAAAATGACTGTTTCAGTATATAAGAATTTTGGCTGTGGCAAAATCAGCACAATGTAGTAAAAGTATACCTGGTGGTCCTGGAAGGCCTTTTGCTGATGATTCCTCTTGAATGTGCTTGTTTCCTCTGCACAGAAGTGTACACACACATTGAAGAGATCATAAAGGTCACACATACCAAGAGATAACAGGAAAGCAAAATCTTTGCAATCTACATGATAGCTAAAGCTGACTATTTTGTGTTCCTGAATATTACTTTTTCATGACTCAACTGAAGATCAGAAGGAAGGTCTTTTAGGTGATCATTGATGGTTAGAATTTTCTACACATATAGATCTCAGTCTCAGTTTCTTCTTCTTCTTCTTCTTCTTCTTCTTCTTCTTCTTCTTCTTCTTCTTCTTCTTCTTCTTCTTCTTCTTCTTTTTTAAGGTTTTATTTATTTATTTGAGACAGACACACAGAGAGAGGGAGAAGCAGACTCCCCGCTGAGCTGGGAGCCCAATGTGGGGCGTGATCCCAGGACTCTGAGATCATGACCTGAGTGGAAGTCAGACCCTTAACTGACTGAGCCACTCAGGCGCTCGTAGGTTTCTGTAAGAGCTCTGTGACTAGTGCCAAGGAGTTCTTCCATTTGCATGTGTTTGACTTTGTTTGATGACTTGCCCCGCTCACTCAGCCTCCCCACAATCTGGAGAGTGATGCTCATGGAAAATCACATGGCAGGTTGCAATCAAGATGTGTCCTAAGAATCCCATGGGAAATACTGTTCCAGAAAACACTTTTTTTTTTTTCCTTACATAATCTACTGTGTCTCCAATTTGCACATAGAAGGATTTTTTAAGAGTTGTTTTGAAACATCATTTGGAATATCTACATTATTCTGATGAAAGTCATTGGAGTCTTGCTTGATACCATTTGGTACGGGGCAAGTTGACTTTGGCAAGAAACAACTGCTTGAGCTGGGATCGGTACTGGGATTGTTTGGGAAGTGACGTTTCCTAGAAACCTCTATAATTACCCATTTGGTCTTCCTAATAAATAAGACAGACCAAGTTATTTACCTAAGAAGATTTTACAATGTGTTATGAAATACCCGCTTAGTGTATGGAGAACAATTTGTTTACTAGGATAAAATACTTACCAGATGTCAGGACAACTCACTCATACCTGAAGCTTCTTGGACTCAAAGTCCTTACTTAGAATTTGGAACAAAATAACCTATCTCAAAGAAATAAAATTGAAAGATGTTTCCATGAGTCCTGTCTCTAAGAAAACTCACCAGGAAAAAAAGTAAGAGTGCTGGAGAAGGTGGCTCAAACAAACAAAACAAAACAAACACTGAAATTATATGGTAAGATTTGTGTTTTTTAAAAATAATCACACGAACTATTTTATGATGAATCTAAGTCTAGGATACATACACATCTTGTTACATTGTTACATTGTTACAAATAAAATGGTGATACACAGCACTTCCTATTCTCCATTCTGAATTCATATGTCTGTGTGATGAGGAATAAGATTTTGGTTGCTAATTCTCATTTTCACAAGAGGAAATTTCTTTAGTATCATTGCCCAACGTTACATATTTGATAACTTAGGTTTTTCATGCTCAAAAATTCCATGCAATTTCTACTATCAGAGCATTTTATGAAATATGTTCTATGAAAATATTAATCTGTGTTCCTTGGGTAACCACCCCCCCAAGAAAACAAATAAAAACTGATTCCACAGTTATGCATATTCAGTTAGACTAGGAGACATTACATCGATTTTTCCCAGACAGCTCTGTGATTTTAAAAGGCAAATATGAATTTTGTGTGGGAGCAAAAGTTTAACAACAGACTTATTTATTTATTTATTTATTTATTTATTTATGTATTTAAGACACAGAGAGAGAAACAGAAACACAGGCAGAGGGAGAAACAGGCTCCTGCAGGGATCCCAATGCAGGACTCAATCTAGAATCATGCTCAAAGTCCAAGGCAGCCGCTCAACCCCTGAGCCGCCCACGAGTCCCTGAACTCTCTTATTTAAATTTTATTTAAATCTGATTAGTAATAATGAGGTCTGATTTGTAGCATCTGTTTATTGCCAGTTGCCTATTTCCATGGTGTAAATGTTCCTGGTACTCTAGATTTCACGGTACCAATACAGGGTTGAAAAGAGCTGTGTATACCTTTAAAAAAAAGATTTAAGCTTGGATTAAAGGTGTCTGAGACTTTATGAACTCTTTCAGGGAGAAGAAAATAAGTCCAACGTACTATTGAATTTGAAACACCAGTGGGAGGAAGTTGATGAGCAAATAGGAACATGCTTTTAGGGGGACACGAGAAGTTGAGTCTGAAGCGAGTTCTCTCTTTCCTGGCCCTCTTTCTGCTCTGAGCTCACATACTTCCTTTTATTCTGAAATTTGTTGGTTTTCTTAGTATATAGAAATTATTTTGCTTTTAGTGTTTGTTGTTATTTAAGTAAGCTTTTAAAAAAAAAAATAGGCTTGGACTTAAGACCCTGAGCCGCATGCTCCTCCAACTGAGCTAGCCGGGCCCCCCTATTTTGAGGTTTTGAAAAAAACAAAACAACAGGGTCAGTCTCTGCAACGCTGGAGAAGCTTTTGAATTCTCTCTGAAATAGAAACTGACTTTACCTAAAGAAGGACTTCTTGCATGTGCTGTACCCACACACATGCATGAGCCAGTATGAGCAACCTGTCACACTCCACTGAGTCACTTTATTATCTTATTGGACCCAGAGACACTTATTTTATTAAGTGTCTCCCAGGCTTGGGGTTCCCAGGAATATACTTTGGAAAACAGGGAATTTTTAACAAGAATCTGACTCTCAGATCTCTACTTTTTTATAAATAAAATTTGAATTCAAATGTTGATTCACTGACTATGTAATCATTATGCATACATGGTTGTTTAAACTTAAAAAAATCCATTTCTAGGGATGAAAGTCTACATTAAGTGATATCTTTTGATTTCTCTTTCCAGGTGGCTAGTATACATTTTCATTACAATTGATAAGCTAAACTTTTCTCTGAAAACCTCACACCTCTCCCTTGGGACAGAATGAGAGAGTGGTTGCTGGTAGATTCTGCTTTCCACGTATAACTTTCCCACAGACTGATGTGGAGGACGTGCCCTCCCTGTTCTTGAATCAAATCCAGTTCATTTTCAATTCATTCACTCAACCACTCTTTTGGAAAATTGTTATTAAGTGCCTGTTTTGTGGAGCCACTGTTCTAGGCACCAGAGACAACACAGATAAACATTTCTGTCCTCAAGGAACCTGTATTCTAGTGGGTGAAAACAAATACAAAGTAAACATAATTTATCAGTACATTATATAGAATGTTTAAAAGACAGTAAGTGTTATAGGGAATAAAAGAAGTAGATCAGTATAAGAAGGAATGAAAATGCCCATGGGGAATAATAGTATGAGATATTAAATAGAATGGTCTTTCTCATCAAGCAGGTGACATTGACATGAAGCTTGGAAGGAGGTAAGGGAGACCACATGCACATCTGGGGGAAGAGTGTTCCAGGCACAAGAACAGCTATAGCGGAGTCCAAAAGTAGAGTATGTCTGGTTTCCAAAAACAGAGAGGAGGGTAGTGTGGCTGGGATGGAGGGAAAGAATAGCAGGAAATGGTCACCACAAAGGATCAAGGGTCTACAGGACACTGGGCAAACCACTTTCAGATTTTGGGTTTTATTCTTCATGCAGTGGAGAGACACAGCAAATAGTTGAGGAAAGGAGTGATGTTGTAACCTCACATTTTAACAGATCACTCTGGCTCCCACAAAGGATTAAGAGTGGAATTCAGGAAGCTATGATGATGAACTTGATGAGAGATGAGGGAGTTCAAACCAGCATGGCAGCAGGAGAGGCAGTGAGAAGGAGTCACATGGTCTCACAGGTTAGAGACGGGATATCCTGAAGGACCAGATGTGAAGTGTGAGACAGTAAAGAGTGAAGATGATCCAAAGTTTTGGCTTTGAGCAATTGGAAAAATGAATTACCATGTCCTGTGATGAGGAAGGCCGCAGATAAAGCTGATTTCTTCAGATGGGGTGAGGGTGGCTCAAAATTTTAATTTTAGAGATGGTTGAGCATGAAATGCCAATTACATATCCAAGGGGAGATGGCAGTTGGCTCAGTGAAGCTGGGGCTTAGGAGAAAGTTGGGTCTGGGCTTATATAATTGAAGTTGTCATCATAAAAATGACATTTAAATCTGTGATCACCATGGATTTAATACACAGAGGGGCAAAAATGACTGATGCCCTGACTGGTCCAAAATTTGGTGTCTGGGAAGAAGAGGAGGGCCCAGCAAAAGAGACAGAGAAACAGTGGCCGGTTGGGTAGGAAAAAAAGCCAAGAGATTGGAATGTCTTATAAACTAAGTAAAAAATGAATCAAGAAGAAAGAAATGCTGATTGTGTCACTGGTAGGTCAGGCACGATCATGATGGAGAACTGGCCATTGGATTGAGCCAGACTGCAGTTTCAACGAAGTGATGGCATGTAAACCTGCCTGGAGCTGGTTTAAGAAAGAATAGGAGTGGAGGAATCGGAGACCAGGAGAATGGATGACTGTTTTAAGGAGATTTCCTGGTAAAAGGGACAAAGAAATGGCTCAGTAGCTGTGGAGGAATGGGGCCAAGATAAGGTTTTCAATTTTGTTTTGCTTTGTTTTCAGAACAAAGATTTAGTAGAGAGTGAAAAATAGATTCTGTTCAGACAGAGGGCTGGCTGGAGGCAAAATTTTGAGGTAAACAAAGATTATGTTTTGTGCTCCACAATCTTCTTTTTTCCCTTCTTCACAACAACACAAGAAGGTAGGAATTTCTATGTTTACAAATGAGGAGAATATGATGTCAAAAGAGGCTACATAACTTGCCTAGTACACACATTATCCTTGTGCCCTTTGGCAATGCTGTCAATGCCCTCCCTCCCCCAAATGCACAACCACTTCTTCAAGCTCTATCCTTTCCACCATCAACTTAGATTTGCTGCTGCTACTTCTAGGTTTGTCTTTCCATTTGCCATCAATATTTAATGGTCAAATGTCTTTGCAATTTCAGCCAGGAAAACAATCTCTGTAGATGGTGTGAATATGTTGCTCCTTGAGGGGAATTTAAATTTGAACAGTTATTCCTAGAAAAAAAAAAAAGTGTGAGAGAGAAAGCTGCTTCTAGAGCTCTGGGTGTAATTGCCTGCCAGGTGTACCATTTCTAACCGTGGGTCTTATGGCAAGTTATTTAATTGCTCTGAGCCACACATTTTCTGTACACTATAAATTAGAAAAAAGAATCTCAAGAAGAAACTAAATTAGAAAGAATCTCTACCTATAAATTAGAAGGTTACAGATAGCACATAAAAATACCATTGTGAATTGTTCACAAATTCTCAACTTTTTTCTTATTATCAGCATTGATTAAACTGTTGTGGAATGGCACGGTATCATGACATGCACATGAAACAGATTCTTTGGACAAGGAAATATTCCAGTTTTTTTCAATTCCTGCCACACAGCAGGGTTTGTTGAAAGTAAATCTAAGATCTGGAGTCCAATTGTTCTACTTTTTAGGTGAAGGACCCTGGATACATACTCTCTTTGAGCCTCGTTGATAGAAACTGATGTTACAGAAGTGCTTTGTACACAATAAAGTGGAGTGAGGACGGAGAATGGGAGATGAGTATGGCAGGCTAAGTAAGAATTAGAGACTTGGCTTCAAGGACCACCTCTCTCCCTCTGGGGTCCCAAAGCACTTAGCAATTGACTTTGTGCAAAGTGGATTTTTTTTGACAGAAGATGGGGTCATCCCTGAAAAGGTCCTCTAAATCAATCCATCTGATCATTCAGAGGAGGCTCTATGTATTTTTTTATTTATGTAGGGTCTATGCTCAGTGTGGAACCCAACACAAGGCTCCAACTCAAGACCCTGGGATCAAGACCTGAGGTGAGATCAAAAGTTCCACCCTTAACCAACTGAGCCCCACAGGTGCCCCTTTAGGTCTCTGGCTGTGATCAGTTAGTCAATCGTTCCTACCTAAAGCGGATACTCACTTTCCTTTTGCTACTGGTGAACAACTTTTTTTAACTAAAGAGAATATTGCATCTATTTCAAATTCAGATCCTCTCATTGTTGTAGTTGTGAGACAATGTTTCACAGCACTTTTTATGGTATATGAGCAATTTGACTTGCTCTTATCTTTTGAGCCTTCATAACAAACACCAAGTAGTTAAATTGCATTTTTCATTGAAACTTTTCCTTGCCAACACTTAATATCAAACCTTTTCTGTTAATGGAAGTTTCTATGTCTGCATCTGTATCTGTAGAGCTCAAAACTAATTCATATAGCCTGGACAATATAAAAGCAAACACTACACCTTTTCCAGTAAGCTGAATTTTATGTTTCAAATCATCTTTAGTTCCCTGTAATCTGAGATTTGTGGTCTACTCTGGCTTGAATCGCTAACAGAAAATACTCCTTTAAAAAGGAGCACTTAGCAGTCAAGTTCTGGTTTTCCCACGCATCTTGTGTACAGTAGAAATATAAGGGGGTCTTGGAGAATGGGGAGGTTAAGTCAAGTGGTAAAGAGAATTTGGAGAATGGAATGATAAACTCGGTGAACAACATCACAAAGCACTTGCTGAGTAAGATAGACACGTATATTCTTCGAGATTATTTACTTCCCAGTAAAAAGTGAACTCTTATACTCCTTTTGCTTAGTCAGATAAATTTGTAGGAACCTCTAATGTAGTTGTTTTATGCTTTTCACTACTAACATATGTGTGAAATCTTTGGCTCTCATTCAAGAATACTGCAAATATGAAGATGTTCCTTGCGTTAAAAATTACAACTAAAAGAACCTGGTAGAAAGAAAATTAAATGCATGATGGTTTTTTTGCTAAAACAGAAGGTTATGCCTGGTAATGTAAAATTATGTTTACAAAAACTCAGTGATATGTCAAAAAACACATATTAAATGAAAATAGATGAAATGATTCTAAAATATAAAATTATCTAAACTTTTTCACATTTATAGGTATAGCTCTGTACACATGTAAACATTTGTATATAGATGTGTACATATAATAGGAACACATATAAAGGAAAACAGTTTGGAGGGCAATCAACATAAATAACTTTATTGCCATTTTTGTTGGGTTGTGGTATTAGAACTGTGTTCATAAATATACATTTCTGGATGGATATGTCAATTTAAAAAGGTTATTAATGTGTTATTTCAACTCATTTATGTATGAGTATATATTTACTCGTGTATATTATGAAAAGGAGTTAAAGTAGCTAGTTTTGGTCAGTAGAAGAATCTAAATTGAACACTAAAAGAGTAAAATATTTCATAAGCTGAAAAAAAAAAAAAGTTTCCAGGCTTTCAAAGACCATCATCCCAATCCCCTCCTCCTCCAACACACACATACACAAACACACACACACACACACACACACACACACACCCAGAACACACATAATTATAAGTGTCCTCAAAAAACAAGCAATCCCCTCTTCCTGGGGTATTGCAAACTACTGTCTGTGGGCCAAATCCAGCCCGTGTCTGCCTGCTTTTTAAAGTGCTGCTGAGATGGAGTGAAGAAGCAAAGCAATGAGGAAGACACAGGAGCCGGTATATGGGCCTCATAGTCTGAAATATTTACTCTAAGGTATTTTGCAGAAAAAGTTTGCCAACTTCTGCCCTATTTTCCAGCACATTTCTGGAATCTCTGCTGCAAACCCTAGAAAAGTTTTTTGTTCCAGGGTTTGTTTCAAAAGAAGGAAGGAAGGAAGGAAGGAAGGAAGGAAGGAAGGAAGAAGTAAAGAAAGAAAGAAGAAAGAAAGAAAGAAAGAAAGAAAGAAAGAAAGAGAAAGAAAGAAAGAAAGAAAGAAAGAAAGAAAGAAAGAAAGAGAGAGAGAGAAAAGGAAGAAGGGAAGGGAGACAAAGAAAGAGAGAAAGAAGGAAGAAGGAAGGAAGGAAAGAAGAAGAGAAAGAATAGAACAAAGGAAGGAAAGAAGAAGAAAGAAAGAAAAAGAAAGAAAGAAAGAAAAGAAAAAGAAAGTCATTGAGACCTGCAGAGTTCCCAGTATAAGTGGCTACAGCTTTTCCATTGTCCCTGTATCGTGGTCTTTCCATTCCCTTCTATAGACTGTAGAAGCTGTGGAAATTAATAAAGGGAAACCTCAACACCAAAGAAACAAACAATCCAATCATGAAATGGGCAAAAGACATGAAGAGAAATCTCACAGAGGAAGACATGGACATGGCCAACAAGCACATGAGAAAATGCTCTGCATCACTTGCCATCAGGGAAATACAAATCAAAACCACAATGAGATCCCACCTCACACCAGTGAGAATGGGGAAAATTAACAAGGCAGGAAACAACAAATGTTGGAGAGGATGCGGAGAAAAGGGAACCCTCTTACACTGTTGGTGGGAATGTGAACTGGTGCAGCCACTCTGGAAAACTGTGTGGAGGTTCCTCAAAGAGTTAAAAATAGACCTGCCCTACGACCCAGCAATTGCACTGTTGGGGATTTACCCCAAAGATTCAGATGCAATGAAACATCGGGACACCTGCACCCCGATGTTTCTAGCAGCAATGGCCACAATAGCCAAACTGTGGAAGGAGCCTCGGTGTCCATCGAAAGATGAATGGATAAAGAAGATGTGGTTTATGTATACAATGGAATATTACTCAGCAATTAGAAACGACAAATACCCATCATTTGCTTCAACGTGGATGGAACTGGAGGGTATTATGCTGAGTGAAGTAAGTCAATCGGAGAAGGACAAACAGTGTATGTTCTCATTCATTTGGGGAATATGAATAATAGTGAAAGGGAATATAAAGGAAGGGAAAAGAAATGTTGGGAAATATCAGGAAGGGAGACAGAACATAAAGACTCCTAACTCGGGGAAACGAACTAGGGGTGGTGGAAGGGGAGGAGGGCGGGTGTTGGAGGGGAATGGGTGACGGGCACTGAGGTGGACACTTGACGGGATGAGCACTGGGTGTTTTTCTGTATGTTGGTAAATTGAACACCAATAAAAGTTAATTAAAAAAAAAATAAAAAAAAATAAAAATAAAAATAAAGGGAAACCTCACTAACAGAGAAGGGAGGCTGGAAGGTAAGCCAGAAGGGGGGAGCTGCTCAGCCCCAAGGCAGTAGCTAGAGGAAGTGTCTGTCCGTCACAGACCCCACCAGAGAATCCTCCACAGGAAAGAATCATCAAAGACAGGCCCCCACAGGGAAAGGAGTACCTTGCCTCCCCTACAAGACATCGACCACCCCTGCAACTCAGCCAGTAAGAAACTGTCATTGCCCCAAACTCTTGCTCTTCTCCAAAGGACTCTTGTCCAAAACAACCCCTCCCAGCTTCCTCCTCCATAAAATAATGGTCCTCTTTGTTTGCTGGACTTGCCTATAGTTTGGCTATAGTTTGCATATCCCGAATTGTAATTCTATATTACTCCTAAATAAGCCCATTTTTTTTGTAAAATAGCTGACTTTTATCTTTAAGGTTAACAAGGCTCTCACTTAGATTAATAGAAGGAGAAAAAAAATCCATAAGTTCACATATTCATCATAGAAACATAAAGATGCATATTTATTATTTTCACAAATACAAAGGTCTGCAGACAAATGTAGCAAAAATGCTTCCAGATAGAAGTCCTGTTCATGATTGAAGAGAACACCTGGTTAACAGGATTCATTTGCTTTCAAACGATGATTATATCTTCTTCCCTTAAGTGGATTCCCTATTTCTTTGAACTATTTTATTCTTAATGTTTATTTAGAAAACTTCATATTCATGGAAGGCAATGGTAGACTTCAGCCAGACCTGAACTTTCTTAATCACCAAGCAAATGGAATTCCACACAGAGGCCCACATCACACATATTATACAAAGAAACAGACAACATGATCATAGCACTAAGTGGAGAGAAAGAAAACGCACATGTGGCACAAAGTGCCAGGAGTGACAAATAGAATTACAAACCGATGCCATATATAGGAATAAAGTTAATAGTCAAATAGACAAACACACATCATTCTTTTCAGTGTGAACAACATTTGTCTCCAAGCTAGAGGCAGAAAAACAGGCACACACAGATTATCTGTCACTTATTAAGAAGACTAACATGTCTTTATTGACTCCTCCACTAAAATGATGGAAGAGAGCATAGTCTATGTACAGGGGACTAAATGTTCTTAATCCATGTCTCGTAAACAATCACCTCACCAGAACCCCCACACTGACAGATCAGGCCTTACATTTCCCTTTGAAAGAAACTCCCCAACAAGTTGCAGAGGGGAAGAAAACTGTAGATGAGGCCACCAAGCTCGCCACAGAAAACTTTTTGGAAAACGTAAAAGACAACAGAGACAAATTAATTAATCAGACTTAACAGTATCCTGGAATATGTCAGCAGGATTAAGCAACCGTGTTGGAAAAAGCAAAATCGTGCCCTGAGAAAAGCAAGTGATCCTCCTGGAAAGATTCTACCCACAGAGACCCTTAGGCTAGGTCTACACTCACTGCCATTTATTACTTTAAGTTTTGACTCACACTGTTGTTGAATGTATGAATGCATGACTGAAGTGACAAATCAATTGGAGATTTTTTTGAAAGATTTTATTTATTTGAGAGAGAGAGAGCTAGAGTGAGAGCACAAGAGGGGTGAAGGGCAGAGGCAGAGGGAGAAGCAAGCTCCACGCTGGGCATGGAACCCGATGTGGGGCCTGATCTGAGGATGCTGGGATCATGAACTGAGCCATAGTCAGATGCTTACCTGTCTGAGCCACCCAGGCACCCCACATTGTTTAATGTCTTGAGGACCCCCTACTGTTTTCCAAAATGGTACACCACGTTACATTCCCACCCACAGTTGTGTAAGGGTTCCTTTTTCTCCATATCCTCACCAACACTCGCTATTTCTTATCTTCTTTTTTTTTTTAAGATTTTATGTATTTATTTATTTATGAGAGACACAGAGAGTGAGAGAGAGAGGCAGAGACACAAGCAGAGGAAGAAACAGGCCCTATGCAGGGAGCCCGATGTGGGACTCAATCCCGGGTCCCCAGGATCACATCCTGGGTGGAAGGCAGGCGCTAAACCACTGAGCCACCCAGGGATCCCCTATTTCTTATCTTCTTGATGATGGTCATCCTAACAGGTGTGAAGAGATATGTCATTGTGGTTTTGACTTGCATTTTCCTGATGATTAGTGATGTTTAACACTTTTTTAATATACCTGTTGACAATTTGTATGCCAGTAGAAACTTATTAAGAGTCAACCATGTGCCCCGTGGGCACCATGTTAAATGCTGGGACCCACAGAGATGACAAAGGACAACACCTTCATCTGAGCAGCTCACAGTATAATACATGGTTATGTTATACAAAAAGCTATAACCCTATATCAAAATATTACAGAATGTACAAAGTGTTTTGGGATTATAGAACAAGGAGCCAGAACCACTTGTTTGGGGTGGGAATCTAAGGGAAGTCTTCCTGGACTAGCTCAGTAAGGTGAGTTGTGCTTAAGGTTTCCCAGGTGAACAGTGTGGACTGAAATAGCATAGCAAGTAAAGAGAGTCATGTGTTTCTAGAATAAATAGTTAGGGGTCATATATACTGTATGAAGACCTGAAACAAGTCTGTCTATGCAGGGAATTTTGTACAAGTGTGACAAAGCATTTAAAACTTAAAATTCAATTTTCAAAAAAGAAATTTGGCTGAATTCAAAATGGCTGCTTTGAGAAGAATCCTAATATTTCAGTGCTGCAGGCACATTGGTGCATGTGTGAATGAGTGTAGCAGGGTGTGTGTCCAATCTTTATGGTGCTAGAGACTGTGTGTGTATGTGTTTTACTGCAGGTGTTCATAAGAACATGTATGTGCAGGAAGTAAGGATTACATCTTCTTGTCCTAGGATTTGGGACAATGTTTTACCTTATGAGAGACTGCTACTTGTGCCCATCCCAATGAGTTTCCAGATTAGACTGAATTAAAACTCATCAAAATAAGGACCTATGCATGAGTCTGGCTCATACAGCAGGCAAGAAAGAGCTGATGCTCTCTGCTAATAGACGAGGCCCAGCTAATAGATGAGGTTCCTGAGGGGAGGCTGCATGTCTGGCAGTAGAGGAGTTTTTGAAATTGGGAGCAAGGAAAGGCTATATAAGGAGTGAGAATCTATGCTTCCCAGGAGAGCAAGTCTTCATGGTGCCTGACCGCCAAGAGGCTATTTCTTTCAGCTCAAAGCTGCAGGACAAGACAAACTGCTGTCCAGCCTGCTGAGAGCTGCCAACAGAGCCACAAAAGGCCCACAGAGATCTGAGACTCAGTATGTGGCTGTCAGGGTCCCAATGCCAAGCTGCACAGTAGGGACTCTGGTAAGGCAGGCTGCAGAGCCAGGGTCTGCTCAGTCAGACCGGGTGTCAAAAAAAAACCCTAAAAGCCACCAGGATGGACCCAGAGAGAATTAGGAATGTGATGAGTGAAGACACTGGCGTGTGGCACAGGGTGGAATCGCTCAGAGGCTGTGACTTAGAGACCTTCTCTTACAGTGCCAACAAGAAAGTGTAGCCCTCGAGACCCAGAGGAGTGCCGGGCAAGGCGGAATCAGGTGTGATGCAGAACAACACAGAGCACCACTCAATCCAGGCAACAACTAGCACATTTCACAGAAATGAAAGCCCATAATTATAGTGAAAATATCAGGTTTCCAGCAAATTCAAAAGGTGCAGAGAGTTCTGACATCAAAACAGTAAGAACTAGAGAAGCACCCAAGAAGGTGGCAAGGCAAAATCAGGGTGCTGTCATCAAAGAAGTAGGTCAGAGACTCAGTACCCCTGTGGCCTGGCTTGAATGACCCCATTTCTTAATGAGGAGAGATGGGCTGAGGGAAAGAGGAAGGAGAGGGAGGGAGAGAGACAGAGGAGAAGACAGAGGTAAAAGTCACAAATAATTGGTCAGCATTATTTAGAAGAGATGAATATAATCCTGCAGAGTAAGAAAAATTACCTGAAGTGAGAAGCCCATATGCAGGTATGCAGTCAGGGCCTTGATACTCACTGGGAAATTGTTGTAGACATGGCACCTGACTAGCAGGACAAGACAGATGGAGCCTGAGCAGATGCCACCTTTGATCTGGGATTTCCGGTTCTACATGTTGGAAGCTCCAAATGCCATTTCAGATCTCATCGTATCCTGAAATTACAATAAGTGCTTAACATCTAAAGATCTCAATTTATTCTTTATGAAAAAGGAAGGGAAATGATAAAGCAAACAGTGGGGTCTAATCAGGAGAAAAATAAAAATGTACTACTTGTATGACCATGTTAGCATTTAACTAAAACCCCTTAAAATGGATCAACATATGCATGGATCAATTATAATCTGGGGAGTCCAAAATCATTTCATTCTCATAGCTCCATATGATTTTTTTCAGGTTTCACATTCAGAGATTCTGATGTAAGAATTTCCTTATTTTCTTAACTAATTTACTCTGAAGACAGAATATTTTTTTTTTCATTCTTAATCTGCAGTTCACTTAGGCTCCTCGTTACATCTAGTCATGCAATGGAATTAAGTAGGAAAAGGAGTCTCCAAGCACAGACAGCAGCTGATAGGAAGAATAATAGAATAAGAGACCAGAAAGACAGCTTTGGTTAGGGTAGGAGTTCCAGTATTTTCCAAATCTGTCAGCCTCACAATGTGGTGTTTCGGTTAAGGGTTGAGTCATGACTCCATTTCAATTACTCCACAAAAGAAAGAAAACTGTACGTGACAATAGACATGAACACTCTGTAGCCACTAAATCTACAAAAAGAGAGAGCAAGAGTTTCGCACTTTGTAAGTAATGTGGTAAAGAGCGTCCCCAGTGTTTGAAAGCCAGGTATGAGATGTGGTCTCTCTGTGCATTTATGTGTGTGTGTGTGTGTGTGTGTGTGTGTGGTGTGTGTGAGAAATGGGGGTGCATGGAAAGAAAGTGGAAAAGGAGATGAAGAGTAGAAGGAGAAAAGGTAAAGCAAAGAGACACAGAAGCAAAAGCAGTTCTAATGACATCATAGAAGTCACGTTGCCCCTAATGATCTCCAGGCCCCCCTTCTAATGCAGGGGGAAAGGATACTGATTAGTAGTAGTAGTAGTAACAGTAGTAGTAGTAGTATTAGATGAATAAGACAAATGACTGGACAGAGAGTAAACATTATAAGACACTGAATGTAAGTTGATGTGGATATTCATGAGGAGAATTAGGTGCTAAAGGAATCAGTGAACCCAGTCTGCAAACTATGAACAGTTAGTTTTCCTTCTGAAAGGAGAGTCTACTTCATGCAAACTCAGTGACACAAGCAAGAGTTTCCATTTCTATAACTATGCCTGGTGCAACCTTGGTGCTCAGTAAATAATTGCTTTTTCATGAATTCCTAAACTGGAGGTTAAGCATCATCCTGATTCTCCCCAACCTGGTAAGAATACACATGTCCAGGTAACATGCTTCATGCTGCCTTGCTTCCACATTCTTTCTTTAACATCGAACTTAAAATCACCCAAGGGCAGACCTGCTCTTCCCAAGCCAGGAGTGATAGAGCTCCTGTTGGCTAGATGAAGTGAAATGTGACAAAAGACACCCCAAGTGTTTATTCAGGCCCCAAGGAAATCCCTGGAGAGCCTCTCAAACTTTGGAGCAAAATGCTCTTCCCTGGCTTGGGACATACACAGGGAGCAAGAGAGAGCTTTTCCCTTGACCAGTGAGCTTTTCCAAGAGCTTTTTTTTTTTTTATTCTCTCTGCTCTGGGCATCTGACATTGAGCTGCCATGGTGAAAAAGAACAAATCCCCACCTATTCACTGGATGTTCTTTCTTTCCACTTACTACTTTATGTTTTTTTGTTTGTTTGTTTCCAACTCCTAATTCTGCTGACTCTCAGCCAAAAATCTAAGGAATGTATATGAGAAAGTTGAATATTCAAGTACAGGAAAAATAAACAGGTTGAAATACTTGGCTATAGTTTGAGGTCTGGGCTCTGTGTCTATTCCACACTCTTCAAACATATAATTTAGTGTCGTGCAGGTCAGATCTCAACACTCAGTTGTAGACTTGGCTGGTTAGGACGTTGATGAGCATTACAATAGAAAAGAGGATCATAAATTAGGAAAGTCTTAGAAATGGTGGCAGCTTAACACGAAGAAAAGACCCAGCTGTAATACCCTTCTAAAGGAAGGACTTCCTGTGCATAAAAACAATGGGAAAAGTCACGAAGAAGGATGCAATTTGACAACATGAACAATTAAAACCAAAAAGGTCATTACAAAATCAATGAGCAAACAGTAGACTGTACAAAGTGTAACATCATGACAATCGGCCAATACCAATATCTTCAATACATACGGTAGGTATGCTTACAAATCGGTTTTAATAAGTAACTCTGAGAAAGCTCAGAGGTGTGCCTGTGTGTGTGCATGTGCAACTATCATGGGCTCAAATCATGGAACCCAAACTAGAAGCTGTCCTACTTCAATCCTAGTACATGTCCTTAGTATTGTCACTTTCCCACTCTCCAAAAGGCCTTTTGTACTCCCCACCCCCCTCCCTTTGTGTCACCTACATTTCCTCTTCCTGACTCACTCTCGACTAATGGCTTTGCCTCACTCACTACAGAGGAAATTGGAAGACTCCAAAAACAAAACAAAACAAAACAAAACAAAACAAAACAAAAAACCATCACTCCTTTTCATTGTCATATCTCAAGCTTCCTGCCTGTGGATCTAGCAAGTCTGCCTGTTTTCTGGTCTAAGATCAGAAGTGTGTCCAAGGATGTGCTACAGTGGACAGTGTGCTCCTGTTCCAGTCAAAGGTCAGTTGTAGCCCTTCTTGTCTTCCAGAGGGTGTAGCTCCTGCACGTGACTTCTCTCTGTTGTAAAATCAACCTCTGGTGGCATAGAATGTCCCATGACTTAGTGTTTGTGAATAGCAAAGATCTTTCACTGCTATCCCCTTAAAACACTCATCTCTCATCTTTTAGGACACCAGACTCTCCTGGTTTCTCTTTGCCTTTATCCAGGCTTCTCCCTCCTCTGTTTAGCCTCTAAATGTTGGAGCACCCCAGGGCCAGATGTGCGGGCCTTTTTTCTATCTAACTTTCTCTCAAGGAATATCATTCAGGCTCAAAATGCAAAGACCATTTATTTGCTGTGGGTTGAATTATGTCCCCCCCCCAGAAAAGATTTGGAAGCCCTAAACCCTAGTCCCTGTGAATGTGATCTTATTTGGAAGTACGGTCTTTGCAGGTGTAATCAAGTTAAGATGAGGTCATTACTGTGGGCTTTAATCCATTGACTGGTGCCCTTATAAGAGGGTGCTTTGGACATGGATGGGTAGGGAGAAGAGTGCCAGGTGATAACAGAGGCAGAGGCTGGGTTTATACAGCTTCAAGTCAAGGAATGCCAGTAGTGAAGGGAAAGGCACAGAATAGATTCTCCTCTAGAGCCTTGAGAGAAGATGGCCCTACCAGCAATAGTTGATCTGCTTTCTAGAGTCCAGAACTGTGAGACAATAAAGTTTCTATTGTTTTAAGCCATTTAGTTTGGGATAATTTGTTACTGAAGCTCTAGGAATCTAATTTTCCATCTATTGGGTATTCTGATTCTAAACCCCACATTACATATTTGACCGCCCAATTGACGTATCATTAAATATTGGACAGGAATCTCAATACAGAAATCATGATTCCCACCCTGCACCCTGACTCTCCTCTTATTTTCTCTCATATTAATAAATTTCCTGTGATTCACCCAGTTGCTGAAGATAAAAATCAAAGAGTTGTTCTTGAATCCTTTTTCTTTCATCCCTATGTCCAATAAGCAGAGAAGAAAGTCCTGTCAACTCGGTTACCAAGAGAGATTTCAGATTTGTCCAGTTCTTGCCATCTGACTGCTCCCACCCTAATGCAAGCCATCATCATCCTTTCCCATCTGGACTTTTGCAATGGCGTACCATCTGGTGTTTTGCTTTCATTGCAACCCATCCCCCCAAAATGTGATTCTGAAAAATAAATAGCCCAAGCAAAGTTGGTCCCCTTTTTAAATCCTTCAGTGCTTGAGAGATCAAAAATTCTGTAAGTTCTCTATGTTGCTTTTTATGAACCTGCAGGTCTGGCTCCTCTGAGCTGCTCTGTTGTCATCTTGTACTCTGCTTGTCTCTGTCTCAAGCCTCCAGCCACTCTTACGTTCTTTCCACTATGCAAGCAAGCAAGGCTTTTGCCATCTTAAAGCCTGTGCACTGGTTTCTCCCCCTGCCTGAAACCATTTCCCCCAGATCTTTGCATTGCTCTCGCTTCCTTCCTATTTAGAATGTAGTTAAAAGTCTATCATACTCTCCTGCTAATTAATTGTCAGATCACTAGCACTACCTAACATGTTTGTGTTTTTTTTTTTACAGTTTCTTTTTTTTTTTTTAATTAACTTTTATTGGTGTTCAATTTACCAACATACAGAAAAACACCCAGTGCTCATCCCGTCAAGTGTCCACCTCAGTGCCCGTCACCCATTCCCCTCCAACACCCGCCCTCCTCCCCTTCCACCACCCCTAGTTCGTTTCCCCGAGTTAGGAGTCTTTATGTTCTGTCTCCCTTCCTGATATTTCCCAACATTTCTTTTCCCTTCCTTTATATTCCCTTTCACTATTATTCATATTCCCCAAATGAATGAGAACATACACTGTTTGTCCTTCTCCGATTGACTTATTTCACTCAGCATAATACCCTCCAGTTCCATCCACGTTGAAGCAAATGATGGGTATTTGTCGTTTCTAATTGCTGAGTAATATTCCATTGTATACATAAACCACATCTTCTTTATCCATTCATCTTTCGATGGACACCGAGGCTCCTTCCACAGTTTGGCATTGTGGCCATTGCTGCTAGAAACATCGGGGTACAGGTGTCCCGACGTTTCATTGCATCTGAATCTTTGGGGTAAATCCCCAACAGTGCAATTGCTGGGTCATAGGGCAGGTCTATTTTTAACTCTTTGAGGAACCTCCACACAGTTTTCCAGAGTGGCTGCACCAGTTCACATTCCCACCAACAGTGTAAGCGGGTTCCCTTTTCTCTGCATCCTCTCCAACATTTGTGTTTTCCTGCCTTGTTAATTTTCCCCATTCTCACTGGTGTGAGGTGGTATCTCATTGTGGTTTTGATTTGTATTTCCCTGATGGCAAGTGATGCAGAGCATTTTCTCATGTGCTTGTTGGCCATGTCCATGTCTTCCTCTGTGAGATTTCTCTTCATGTCTTTTGCCCATTTCATGATTGGATTGTTTGTTTCTTTGGTGTTGAGTTTAATAAGTTCTTTATAGATTTTGGAAACTAGCCCTTTATCTGATATGTCATTTGCAAATATCTTCTCCCATTCTGTAGGTTGTCTTTTAGTTTTGTTGACTGTATCCTTTGCTGTGCAAAAGCTTCTTATCTTGATGAAGTCCCAATAGTTCATTTTTGCTTTTGTTTCTTTTGCCTTCGTGGATGTATCTTGTAAGAAGTTACTGTGGCCGAGTTCAAAAAGGGTGTTGCCTGTGTTCTCCTCTAGGATTTTGATGGAATCTTGTCTCACATTTAGATCTCTCATCCATTTTGAGTTTATCTTTGTGTATGGTGAAAGAGAGTGGTCCAGTTTCATTCTTCTGCATGTGGATGTCCAATTTTCCCAGCACCATTTATTGAAGAGACTGTCTTTCTTCCAATGGATAGTCTTTCCTCCTTTATCGAATATTAGATGACCATACATTTCAGGGTCCACTTCTGGGTTCTCTATTCTGTTCCATTGATCTATGTGTCTGTTTTTGTGCCAGTACCACACTGTCTTGATGACCACAGCTTTGTAATACAACCTGAAATCTGGCATTGTGATGCCTCCAGCTAAGGTTTTCTTTTTTAAAATTCCCCTGGCTATTCGGGGTCTTTTCTGATTCCACACAAATCTTAAAATAATTTGTTCTAACTCTCTGAAGAAAGTCCATGGTATTTTGATAGGGATTGCATTAAACGTGTAAATTGCCCTGGGTAACATTGACATTTTTACAATATTAATTCTGCCAATCCATGAGCATGGAATATTTTTCCATCTCTTTGTGTCTTCCTCAATTTCTTTCAGAAGTGTTCTATAGTTTTTAGGGTATAGATCTTTTACCTCTTTGGTTAGGTTTATTCCTAGGTATCTTATGCTTTTGGGTGCAATTGTAAATGGGATTGACTCCTTAATTTCTCTTTCTTCAGTCTCATTGTTAGTGTATAGAAATGCCATTGATTTCTGGGCATTGATTTTGTATCCTGCCACGCTACCAAATTGCTGTATGAGTTCTAGCAATCTGGGGGTGGAGGCTTTTGGGTTTTCTATGTAGAGTATCATGTCATCGGCGAAGAGGGAGAGTTTGACTTCTTCTTTGCCAATTTGAATGCCTTTAATGTCTTTTTGTTGTCTGATTGCTGAGGTGAGGACTTCCAGAACTATGTTGAACAGCAGTGGTGAGAGTGGACATCCCTGTCTTGTTCCTGATCTTAGGGGAAAGGCTCCCAGTGCTTCCCCATTGAGAATGATATTTGCTGTGGGCTTTTCGTAGATGGTTTTTAAGATGTCGAGGAAAGTTCCCTCTATCCCAACACTCTGAAGGGTTTTGATCAGGAATGGATGCTGTATTTTGTCAAATGCTTTCTCTGCATCTAATGAGAGGATCATATGGTTCTTGGTTTTTCTCTTGCTGATATGATGAATCACATTGATTGTTTTATGAGTGTTGAACCAGCCTTGTGTCCCAGGGATAAATCCTACTTGGTCATGGTGAATAATTTTCTTGATGTGTTGTTGGATCCTATTGGCTAGTATCTTGTTGAGAATTTTTGCATCCATGTTCATCAGGGATATTGGTCTGTAATTCTCCTTTTTGGTGGGGTCTTTGTCTGGTTTCGGAATTAAGGTGATGCTGGCCTCATAGAACGAATTTGGAAGTACTCCATCTCTTTCTATCTTTCCAAACAGCTTTAGTAGAATAGGTATGATTTCTTCTTTAAACGTTTGATAGAATTCCCCTGGGAAGCCATCTGGCCCTGGACTCTTGTGTCTTGGGAGGTTTTTGATGACTGCTTCAATTTCCTCCCGGGTTATTGGCCTGTTCAGGTTTTCTATTTCTTCCTGCTCCAGTTTTGGTAGTTTGTGGCTTTCCAGGAATGCGTCCATTTCTTCTAGATTTCCTAATTTATTGGCGTACAGCTGTTCATAATATGTTTTTAAGATCGTTTGTATTTCCTTGGTGTTGGTAGTGATGTCCCCTTTCTCATTCATGATTTTATTAATTTGAGTCTTCTCTCTCTTCTTTTTAATAAGGTTGGCTAATGGTTTATCTATCTTATTAATTCTTTCAAAGAACCAACTCCTGGTTCTGTTGATCTGTTCCACAGTTCTTTTGGTCTCGATATCATTGAGTTCTGCTCGAATTTTAATTAACTCTCTTCTTCTGCTGGGGGTGGGGTCTATTTGTTGCTTTTTCTCTAGTTCCTTTATGTGTAAGGTGAGCTTTTGAATTTGAGATCTTTCCAGTTTTTGAATGTATGCTTGTATTGCGATGTATTTCTCCCTCAGGACTGCTTTTGCTGCATCCCAAAGATTTTGAACGGTTGTATCTTCATTTTCATTAGTTTCCATGAATCTTTTTAATTCTTCCTTAATTTCCTGGTTGACCTTTTCATCTTTTAGCAGGATGGTCCTTAACCTCCACGTGTTTGTGGTCCTTCCATACTTCTTGTTGTGATTAAGTTCTAATTTCAAGGCATTATGGTCTGAGAATATACAGGGGACTATCCCGATCTTTTGGTATCGGTTCAGACCCGATTTGTGACCCAGTATGTGGTCTATTCTGGAGAAAGTTTCATGTGCACTTGAGAAGAATGTGTATTCAGTTGAGTTTGGATGTAAAGTTCTGTAGATATCTGTGAAATCCATCTGGTCCAGTGTATCATTTAAAGCTCTCGTTTCTTTGGAGATGTTGTGCTTATAAGACCTATCCAGGGTAGAAAGAGCTAGATTGAAGTCACCAAGTATAAGTGTATTATTATCAAGGTATTTCTTGAGTTTGGTTATTAATTGGTTTAAATATTTGGCAGCTCCCACATTCGGGGCATATATATTGAGGATTGTTAAGTCCTCTTGTTGGATAGATCCTTTGAGTATGAGATAGTGTCCCTCTTCATCTCTCACTATAGTCTTCGGGGTAAATTTTAATTTATCTGATATAAGGATGGCAACCCCTGCTTTCTTTTGAGGACCATTTGAATGGTAAATGGTTCTCCAACCTTTTATTTTCAGGTTGTAGGTGTCCTTCTGTCTAAAATGAGTCTCTTGTAGACAGCAAATAGATGGGTCCTGCTTTTTTATCCAGTCTGAAACCCTGCGCCTTTTGATGGGGTCATTAAGCCCGTTCACATTCAGAGTTACTATTGATAGATATGAGTTTAGTGTCATCATATCTATTCAGTCCTTGTTTTTGTGGATTGTTCCACTGAACTTCTTCTTAAAGGGGAATTTTAAGAGTCCCCCTTAAAATTTCTTGCAGAGCTGGTTTGGAGGTTACATATTCTTTCAGTTCCTGCCTGTCTTGGAAGCTCTTTATCTCTCCTTCCATTTTGAATGAAAGCCTTGCTGGGTAAAGTATTCTTGGTTGCATGTTCTTTTCATTTAGGACCCTGAATATATCCTGCCAGCCCTTTCTGGCCTGCCAGGTCTCTGTGGAGAGGTCTGCTGTTACCCTAATATTCCTCCCCATAAAAGTCAGGGACTTTTTTTCTCTTGCTGCTTTAAGGATCTTCTCCTTATCTTTGGAATTTGCAAGCTTCACTATTAAATGTCGAGGTGTTGAACGGTTTTTGTTGATTTTAGGGGGGGATCTCTCTATTTCCTGGATCTGAATGCCTGTTTCCCTTCCCAGATTCGGAAAGTTTTCAGCTAGGATTTGTTCAAATACATATTCTGGCCCTCTGTCCCTTTCCGCGCCCTCAGGAACCCCAATTAAACGTAGGTTTTTCTTCCTCAGGCTATCATTTATTTCCCTTAATCTATCCTCATGGTCTTTTAATTGGCTGTCTCTTTTTTCCTCAGTTTCCCTCTTTGCCATCAGCTTGTCTTCTATGTCACTCACTCGTTCTTCCACCTCGTCAAGCCTCGTCGTTAGGACTTCTAGCTTGGATTGCATCTCATTTAATTGATTTTTAATTTCTGCCTGATTGGATCTAAATTCTGCAGTCATGAAGTCTCTTGAGTCCTTTATGGTTTTTTCTAGAGCCACCAGTAGCTGTAAAATAGTGCTTCTGAATTGGCTTTCTGACATTGAATTGTAATCCATATTTTGTAACTCTGTGGGAGAGTGGGCTGTTTCTGATTCTTTTTTTTGAGGTGAGGTTTTCCTTCTAGTCATTTTGCTCAGTGCAGAGTGGCCAAAAACAAGTTGTATTGGGAAAAGGAGAAAAAGAGAGAGAAGGAAAGAAAAGAGAAAAAGAAAAAAGAGAAAGAAGAAAAAAATAGGGGAAAAAGAGAAGAAAAAGAAAGAAAGGAGAAAAAAGAAAAAAAAAGGGGGGGTGGGGGAAGCAATCAGAAATCAAGAAGAAAGAGAGAAAAAAAAATGCACAAAACAAAACAAAAAAAAACAAAAACAAGAACAAAAAAACAAAAAACAAAAAAAACCACGGGGGAGTATCTTCCAATTCTGTGTAGTTTAAGTCCCTTGACTTCCCTTGGACCTGGTCCGTCTCGCTGGTCTTCTGGGGGAGGGGCCTGCTGTGCTGATTCTCAGGTGTTAGCACTTGGGGGAGCTGCTCTGCCCCTGCCTGGTGCAGGGCTCAGTGGGGGTTGTTCACCCCGTGAGGCCCCGGGAGGAAGCCACAGTGGCGGGGGCAGCTCTGGGACCCTGGATCCAGCCCCCGCAGTAGCTCCGGGGCTCTCCGTGTGCAGGGCCTGGGGGCTCCGGGGCGGGGCCGCTGATCTGCTCAGTTCCAGGCAGGAGCGTCCTCGCTGTCCTGGGCCCTCCCGGCCTCTGCCTGTCCCGGGGGAGGCCGGATCCTGGGCTGTGTCCCGGCGCCCTGTGCTCCGGGGCCTGCGCTGTTGGATTCGCGCTCCCCGCGGTGCAGCCCCCTCCGCGGAGCCGCCGCCCGAGCCCCTCCGAGCTGTTCCCGGAGCCGCGCCGCCCCCTCCGCGGAGCTTCTTCCTCTGCCCGAGCCGCCGCCTCTGAGCTGTTCCCGGAGCCCCGCAGCCCCCTCCGCGGAGCCGCCGCCCGAGCCCCTCCGAGCTGTTCCCGGAGCCCCGCAGCCCCCTCCGCGGAGCCGCAGCCCGAGCCCCTCCGAGCTGTTCCCGGAGCCCCGCAGCCCCCTCCGCGGAGCCGCCGCCCGAGCCCCTCCGAGCTGCTCCGGGCCCCGCCGAGCGCTGCAGCCCTTAGGGAGCTCGGCGCACTCTCCGGGGCGCAGTTCCTCTGTTACTGTCCCAGGGAGCCCGAGGGCGTCCCCGCCTTTCTGGGGATCCTGCTCCAATTCCCCGGGAGGCCTTTCCGCGGGGAAGGTCGGTGCAGCTCCTGCTCCTCCGGGACGGGGCTCTCCTGCCCTGGGGACAACTCGCCCCGGCCTCAGCCCGGCTCCTCGCGGGCCCCTCCCCCTTGGAGGCCTTTTGTTCCTTTATTTCTTTTTCCCCGTCTTCCTACCTTGATAGAAGCGCGAACTCTTCTCACTGGAGCGTTCCAGCTGGTCTCTCTTTAAATCTCAGGCCGAATTCGTAGGTTTTCAGGATGATTGGATGGTTTTCTAGGTAATTTGCTGAGGACAGGTGACCTGGAGACCCTGCTCTGCCGCCGTCTTGCCCCTCCCCCCATGTTTGTGTTTATCCACTGTCTCTCCCTACTGTATTTGAGTTCCATGAAATAAAAGATCTTATTGTTTTCATAGTTACAGTCCCAGGTCCTTGAATAGCATCTGGCCAAAGTATTCAATAAACAGCTTTTCTATGACTAAACTGTTTAACCCACTACAACCCCTTATTTTATTTTATCTGATTCTTATTAGAGAAGAAAATAGAAATAGGGGATTCAGTGCCTTCCCCAGGCCACACAGGAGTCTGGTTTGGTCTTCCATACACGTGTCTATGGTCCTTCCCAAAAGATACTCACTGTTACATCTGCTTGTCATCCTCTTCCTCCACCCTGGACCACCATTTAATGAGGTGAACCGGGAAGTATGAATCTGTTCATTCAGTCAGCCCATCAATTCATTATTCACAGTGAAGTACCTTCTGCCTGCCAGACACTCTGTTCTGTTCTGGAAATACAGAGCCAGATTTCAGAGGCCCCCCATCCTTAGTGATTCAGACATGTAAACCTAAATAGATTGAAATATAAATATAAGCATTGTAGCAAAGACTGGAATAAAATGCTGAAAGAGCAAAAATAATGTCATAGAGAATATTTTCTCCTTATAACTACAGAGCTAACAAAACCCTCCAGCACATTTTGCACACAACAAATTCTAAATGACTGTCATTCGCTAGTAAGTGGAAGGCTTGGTTAAACTCTTCTCTCTGAGGAGCAAAAGCATCTTCTTTTGGGGGAGATCATTAAAGGTAGAACAGATTCCCACTAACTTAGATGGTTTAGATAATAATGGCAATGAATGAAAACAGAATATTCCAAGCTCCATGCCTGCTTTTGGCAAGCCCTGTGACATGGAACTGTGTGAGCTTTCTGAGGCTGTTGTGACAAATTATCACAAATTTAAAACAATGCAAATGCATTAAATCATAATTTTAGAGGCCTGAAATATGAAATATATTTCATTTGGCCGAAATCAAGGAGCCAGGGGGTCCGTGCTCCTTGCAGAGGTTCTGGGGGAGAATCGGTTCTTTGCCTCTTCTCTCATCTGGTGACTCCAGGCCTCCTTTGCTGAGAGCAACCCAACTCTGCCTCCGTGGCCACACTGCCTCCTTCTTCTCTGACTACAGTTTTCCTCTGCCTTCTTCTGATAAGGATGTTCATGTTTGCATTTAGGGCCTATCTGGATAACTCTGTACAATCTCAAAATCTTCAACTCAATTATATTTGCAAAGTCTTTACCATATAGCGTTCACTGATTCTGGGGATTAGGACATGGACATCTTGAAGGGCCATTATTCAGCCCATCACAGATACTATTACTAATACTGGACTATATCAGGTTAACTCTGTAATAGATTTTCATAGCACCCTGTTCTGTTCTGCTAATTCATAGTTCTAATCACAGCTATAGTACATACATTTTTTCTTGATTATCCATTTAATATTTCCCACCATTAAACTAAGTGTCTGGGAAACAGGAAACATATTTGCCTGCCTTTCTGTTTTTTTTTTTTTATTTTATTTTGTTTTGTTTTTGTTCTTGTTTTTATCATTATCTCTTCATAGCCACGCTTCGTCCCAATCTAAGACAGTTGCTGACACATAATAAATGCTCAATGAATGGTTGTTGAATTACAAATAGATCTCCATTTTACAGGTGAGGAAAGAGGTGAAAATGAGTTAGTTAATTTCTAGGAAGTGATCAATTTTCTACAAAGTGGCAAAGCAGGACTTTGAGTTCCAAACCTATGAATTCTGTTGTACTTTCCTCAGCCTGGGTCTGACAATATTCATTTTATATCTTTCTGGTTCAATAATTTTGATTCTCAAATCTCATGACTTTTCCTTTAAAAGAAAAAAAATTCCTCCTGCCTTATTTTGAATACAGACTTTGTTATGCAATAATGTAGGACTATATTTAACAACCCATAGATAAGAAGTAGGTTTAATGAGGACTTTGTCAGAGATATTGTTGGATATAAAATATCTACAAAATCTTTTTTTTTTTTTTCCACTTTGTGATTACTGTCGATTCCCTGGACTGCTAGACTACTGTCAATTCCCAGAACTGCAAGACTTTGCCTGAAAACCTTGATACAAATCCATGTTCAGCCTTGTTTTTCATTCTCAGAAGCTGGCCTTTTTGCTATTTATGCCTGGATACTATAAATGCAAGCCATCCTTGAAACAGAATTGCAATAATTTAAAAAGCTCTCCTTCTAAGGTGTCACAGGTATTCTAAGTCTGTTTATAAAGTTAGCTCAGGTAATGCAGAGTGAGGACTGATGTCTGATGAGAAGCAAAAGACCATTAGGTCTTTCTATCAAGTCTCAGATCAGCAACTAGGATTCTAGATCTCTTCCTCTCAAGAAGCCATGACTTTAGGAGGGAAAACTTGGCTATTATCAGGAGTGTGTGATATCCATTTGCCATGCACACTGCTGTCTATAAGCATGAAATGTTAGCTGAAGGACTGAGTGTTGATACGGGAAAGAAAAAACTTGGGTGATATCAAAACCTTGATTATAATATGTTAGTCCTGTGGAAAAATCTTGGGACCTAAAACAGCTAATATATCTCTTCTTTTTTCTCCCTTCTCTAGAATAAAAGAATTCCATTCTGTAATATTTTTAAAATAAGGGAAACCCTGAAATAAAGTGTTTTCACGTGTCTGGTTATATAAAATATGTTCATATGTAAACCACAATAATAAAAACACAGTCCCTAGAGAACCAGGATTTGAGGACTGGCTGGACAGAAAAGGGAGGCTGTTAGAGGAATAATTGAGCAAAGACCCAAATGAGGATTGGAAGGACTTCTGGAAAACACAAAATCTGTCACATAGAGAAAGGAGGCAAATAGGCATCAAGATAAGGAAAAAACTCTTAAACTGTTTTTGCCTTCATAAAATTAAAGACAGTTCAAAATTTGTCAAGGCAAGGAAAGCAAGTTCTTACAGAAATGAGCAAATACATAATTATAGTTTTCCAAAGAACAAGAAATAAAACCCATTACACTTTTTTTAAATGATGATATTAAATCAACTTGGCTTTTCTGATTCAGGAACCATTTGGGGGGGGGGGGGTCCTCATTGCCAGGAGATAGAAGGAAGGTACCTGAGGGATATTTAGAAAATATTTCAACAGAACATAGTTAGGAGGTAGTTGTGGGTGACAAAGGCAAATCAATGTTATGGGGAAAAATGCATGGGTGGAAGTACCACTTATTGGGATGGAGAAATTAGAGATGGTTCATTTTGGTTTGTGGAGAAGGCAAGCTTTTGAAATTTTACGTATGAGTTGACTATAAGACATTTGGGTGTATAAATCTAGAACTTAGAAGAGATATTTTTAGCTAGAGATGGAAATTGGGAATTGTCAACATTTGGGTGGTATTTGTGCATGTGGGAACAGATGAGGTTGTCTAGGTAAAGAATATACTGAAAGAAGGTCTGGTCCAGGGACCCAAATAACTGATGTTTAGTAGTGAAAGGGAGGGAATGAGTTCAGCAAATGGGATGGAAAGGTTTTCCCAGAAGACAGAGTGCTGTCTTGAGAAAACCAAAGTTGGTATTTTTAAACAATCTCTCGTGAGTTTGAGTCCCAGCTCTGTCACTTATCATCTTTGTATATTTGGGGAAACTATTTAGCTCCCCTAAATTCAAGATCGCTTTTGAATTTGGAAGAGTATCACATACATTCAAAAGGCTCAAAATGAGCCACTTGTAGTTCCCTAAGGCACTTATGAAAGCAAGAGCAAATTCTTCTTTTGATTTGATTAAAATAACTTTTATTAAAGTGTGAGGAAGTCGATGAGACAAATAATACATGGATATGGATCTAATAGATTTACATAATGCTCACAGGAATTTTTATTCCTATTTCAAATGCTTTCTTTTTCAGGAAATGATTGACATATTTGCATGGTAGTTTGGACAGGTTAATACGTAAGTTGTTTTATCTGTTCATACCTAAGAATGATTCTTCTTACCTGAGGCACTTGAGATACCTCGCTCACTAAATCTTGAAGAATTCTAAAAATGACTTTGGAAAAGCCAACTTGTCAGCAGAGGGATGTCTGAAAAGATTTTTCAATCAATTCCTATTTGAACATAAAATATGATAAATGTCTCTGTTATGGAGAAAATTCATCTAATTATACCCATCCCATGTAATTTATAACAAAACACATTAATGAATGTATCTTGATTTCTGGATAAGGTTTTCAAACCTTTTAAAATATGTATTGTATATGGAGATCACATTTGTTGTCCAGAAAGAAACTTACAACATCCATTCCTTTAGATTTGAATGACTCTTAATTTCAGCCATGTTTTAGAATCTTCTTTCTTACTGAATTTAACAAAGCCAATTAAAAAAAAACTTAAAAAATGTCTCTCTTTAGTCTATTAGTTAGGTTCATGTGGCTTTAATTTATTAACATATGTTGCACTGAACAATAATGTGAGCTGCCTACAGTGAGTGATACATGGACATTAATTTTATACACAGGATCTCAATTCCCATGAGAGTTCCCATTATGGGCCCAGAATAGTTTTCAAAAGCCACCAAAGAAATATAGTTTATCCACACAGAGATAGTGACAATTTACTTTTTAATATTAATGAAATTTATATAAGTATCATTAGTGGCATATAAATTACACTAACATGCCTTCACGGTGCCATAAGTTAGATCCAGTTATCCACCGGGACTCCCTGTGCTTTACAGAGGGTCATTTATCTATTTCTTGCAGGGAATATATGTAAGTCAAGTTTTCATCTTGTCTCTGAAAATAGAAAAGATGCATTCTTGCATTTTAGTTTTATTCTCTTTAGAGACTATAATTCTCCATTTGAAAACAGAGTATGTTTGGTTTGGAGCAATTAAAACTCATTCCTGAGTTCCAACTTTAAGAGAATGAGCACTCTTCTTAAGTCTATAGCCATGTGATTGGGTGGCAGTAACTGATATGATGTTAAAAGATATAATTTGCAGGTACAACTGGCTGAAATAAATGAACACATCCAAATTAGAAATAAATGAACAAATTTTTTCAAGAAATTGAATTACAAACCCATGAGGTAAATCAGAATTAGATATACTGTTTAAATTAGCCTTCCCTATATGATTTCTCACTTGCTTGTGCCTAGAATCTCTAACATATAGCAAAAGGCAAGCCAGTAGAAGAAAGTGGAAGAAAGGTTACACAGATCGGTCAGGTTATCATATAGACTCTGAACACCCCAGCAAGAAGGAGTCCACTCCCCTACTTTCTTCTTAGAATGCATTCAATACAAGAAAGCCCTTCTTTACCGTGAAGCAAAACTACTTCCCAGGACCTTCTAGATACTAGTTCTAATTCTTTGAAATAATACCATCTACTTTCTTAGCTCAGGCTGCTATAACAAAATACCATAGACTGGGTAGTTTAAACCACAAACACATTTTCTCATAGTTCTGGAGTCTAGGAAGTTCAAGGTCAAGGCACCAGCAAATTCAGTTCTCAATGAGGGGTTTTTTCCCGGTTTGCAGATGTCCACCTTCTTGCTGTGTCCTCATATGGCCTCTCCTTGGTGAGTGCTCTTGGGGTAAAAGGGAACTCTCATATCTCTTTCTCTTTTTATTAAAACACTAATCATGGGATGCCTAGGTGGCTCAGTCAGGTAAGTTTCTAAGTGTCTGCCTTCAGCTCAGGTTATGATCCCAAGGTCCTGGGATCGAGCCCTGCATCCAGCTCCTTGCTCAGCAGGGGGATTACTTCTCCCTCTGCCTCTGCCTTCTATTCCCCCTGTTCATGCACTCTCTCTGTCAAATAACTAAATAAAATGAAATGAAAATAAAAACGCTAATCCTATCATGAGAGTGGCACTCTCAGAACCTCATCTAGACTTTATCACCTCCCAAAGATTCCACCTCCAAATGCCACCATGTCACACTTGGGTTCCAACGTATGATTTTGGGATGAAAGGGAGACACAAGCATCCAATCCATAACATCTTATAGTCCAGGCAGTTTATTAATATCTGTCTTATAATCATCTCAAAGTCAGCACGTTCATATAGGAAAAAAAATGTGTTCAGCTCCACATAGCTAGAAAGTGTTGTGATAAACACAGTTCTGGCTTCTAAGTACTTGATCTTTCCTTTCTATCCCCTGCTGCCTCTCTAAATCAAAGAACCCCATAGAATAAGTCCTTCTTTGATATACCAGCCTACCATATTGTTCAGCATTGCATATCCTTCTTATCCAAGCTCTTATCCAAACTGAATTTATTCAGTTTTTCCTTCAAATGACTCAATTTTGACTCTTGTGGCCATGTTAACCTCTCTTCTCTGGATATACTCTACATAGTCACTGCCTTCATAAAGCCCAGCACCCAGAACTGAGCCCATGACTTCACAGAAGTCCTGACTAACACAGATCTGGGTGGGACCCATAGGTACCTTACTAGGAGTTTTCTATTTCTTTTAACGTGTTTTAACCATAAAGTAGTTTGTGCACCAGTCACTAAGCATCTTGTTCATAAGCATAAGATTTTGTCAAATGTCCTGCTAAAATTCAATATCCAAATCGTATGAGAACTTCTAAATATCTACCCCAAGCTAAGCTTATTAGCTAGCTCTATCATTACCAAATAAAGGAAGTTAGTTTTCAACTTTTCTGGAACTCGGGCAGGCTTCATTTTCTTATTTGTCTCCTCCCAGAGCATAGGCCATGTCACTGCACACAAATTGTTTTCACCCTGGAAAGAGTCATCTTTTTAACATAAGACATGCTGTGCATCCTGCTGCTCATTTGAAAAAGGGGAACAATCAAACAGAGGGAGATGTAAGTGACAAAGTATTTCAATAGTTGAATCAACAATACAAAGGTTTTTGAGCAGAAAAATGCCATATTAAGGTTTTTATGGGTGGTTTTTTTTGTTGTTGTTTTAGACAAATAACTGATAAGAACAGAATTTACTGCTTTTAAGTCATCGGGATTTTTCAGCTTAATCCAAAAGACTTAATCCCACAATGGTCAAGAGTAATACCACACTTAAACAAGAACCACAGGAATAGTTTTATTAAATGATCATTAGTTCACCTGGCAAACAGTTTTGGTTAGAAAATAATAATTATTTCACTTATTCTCAGAAGCCTGAAAGAAGGGCAAGATTCTGGACTAACATCTTAAAAGTTAAAACCCATTACCTTCAACATACTGGTTATCTCAATTAACACCAATGAAAATAATCTTGAAATAAAGTTCTTAGTTTCACTGTATCCATTTGATCCAAATGATTGAAATAAAATAAATGAATCCCACAGAAGTTCTAATTGTCTGTTAAATTCTAATAAACCAGTGCTGCAACCTGAAAGCAACTCCAATGAGGTCAATTTGTCTAATATATTACCTACTGAGATGACAGTTCCAAAATTCACCCCAGAAAAATCCATTTTAGGAAGCCATCCCCCAGAGTCGTGTTTACACTGGGATACACAGTGTGTTTCGAAATCTATAGGAAGATTATGATAAGAAAAGATCACTCCTTTGAACAGAAAGAAAACAATCTAAGAATTAGATGTCATGTTGCCAGTCATGCCAAAGGCTCTTTCTGAGTTAACGTGCAGCCTGTCAGCATCATCCACCCAGAGTACATTGTCTGAAAACTCAATCTGGCCATTCTGTTCTGCAGGAACAGGAAACTCTTCAACAGTATGCCCTATAGGATATCTTGATAACATCAGCAGGCAGAGTATTGAGCACACGCCCCCTGGTCACATACACATACCCTAGATGAGAAAGTAAGGAAGACAGGAATTCTTCTGTATTCTCATCAACAACAACAACAAAAAAAATGGCATTTATAGGCAGAAGAATAATAAAGATACCCTTGTCGGTCACTGAGTTTATGCATGGGGAGAAAATAACTTGGATCACTGTAGTCAGGAGGAAACAAGTCACAAGGAACGTTTACAGCTTGCAAAGCATGCGGTGTCCACTGTGCCATCCTCTCTGTCCAGCCATTTCTGCACTAGTGTGTCCTCTTGTGCAAAAAAGACTTAAGAAAGTAGACATTTTGATGGATAATTCCCATTTTCTTTTACCTCACAATGTCTTAAAACAGTAAGTAGACATATTAATCACTGTAAATGCTCAGAAAGACACATAAGTAGTAAAGATCCGAAAGAGAAAAGTAGAGAAGCAAAATCTCCAAAAACTGCCCCTGGATTACCACTAATGTTGAATTATATGGAACTGTTTTGTTCCTGTAAGTGAAAGATATACTTGCCCTGCCACTTGAACTGAAGCAGAAAAAAAGAAGTACCATGGAACTCAGACCCTAAGCCTAATTTAGTGTTGACAGTGGGATCTTCCCTCACTTATAGGCATTATCATATTATAGTCCTGAATACTATCCTTTATACAGACTAAGGAGGCCACCAAACTTATAGCTTGAAGAAAGATAATTAGCTAAGACTTGGGGATGTCAAGTAACAGCAAAATAAAAAAAAAAAAACTCAAAGGAGTATTTATAGGTTACTTTTATCAGTTCCCCAGGGCTTCCCTAACAAATGACCACTGACTAGTGGCTTAAAATGATGGAAATGTATTCTCTCACAGTTCTGGAGGCTAGAAGTCTGAAATCAAGTCATTGGAATGGTCATGCTCTCTTTGATGGCTCTGGCAGAGGAATCCTTCCTCATCTCTTCTAGTTTCTGGTTGCCAGCTAGATTGCCAGCAATATTTGGTGCTTCTTAATTTGCAGATGCATCCCTCCAGTCTCCACTTCTGTCTTTACATGGCCTTCCCCACTGTGTATCTATGTCCAAATTTTTCTCTTGTTGTAACAGCACTAGTTAACCCAGTTTGACCTCATGTTAACTTGATTCCATCGGCAAGTACCTTATCTCCAAATAAGGTCACATTCGCAGGTTCTGGGGGTTAGGACTTCAGCATATCCTTTAGAGGGACACAATCTATAATGGTGCTCATTTAAAGCACTGACTCATTTGAAAAAAACTACAACTAGCAGTATTGATATAATTCTTGGATGCTGGAGGATGGTAGATGTGGGGGAGAAGGGATATGGCCCACAGAGAACAACCAAGTCATGGCGTGTATTTTTGTATCAGGACCATGGACAGTAGCTCATGTTCCTCCCACCCCCGCCCTTATCCCACCCCAGTATCAGTTTATGCCCATGGGGAGAAATGCCTTGCACTGAACAAGGCTTATCAAAATACCGTTATTAGATTTTCTCTCTGCTATTTCTAAATTTGTATTCTTTAAACTAATTTATCTTACTATAATTTTGCCTGGTATAGAGGAAAGATTATAGTAGTAGAGAACAGTTTGTTGGCTTATGAAGACTGTCATTATATTTTTTAAATATGGGGTTTTATCCTCATTGTAAAGTCCTGAAACCTAGGTGTTTAGCTTAGCGGATGATGATCCAGTGGAAGAACACAGCTCTTACCACTTAAACTTATTAAGAACTTGTCTGTTTCAGAGAACCCATAAATTATTTTAAGGTACCTATGCTATAAAATGATCAGCATTTATGTTGCTTTTCTAAGATGAAGTGTATTAAAGCAATGTGTAAGAAAATACAAATGAATTGGATTCGATATGTTCTAAAGGAAGTGAGTAAAGTGGCCATATCAGAGGGGGTTAGATGACAGAAGGCTTTATATGCCCTTCTGAGGAGGCTGGACTTCTATGGAAGAAAAAGAGGAGCGATTTAGGGCTTTAGGCAAAAGAATGATACAGTTGAATTTGTATTTTATTTAGATAATTTGTTGGTTGTGTAAAGGATGATTTACAGGTTGGTACGACAAGAGGCAGGCAGAGACATTTAACTAGGGTAATAGTAATAAAAACAGGAGAACAGAATGGATTTCAGAAATATTTAGGAGATAGAATCAGTAGGTCCTAGTTACTCATTAGGGATGGGAGGGGAGGTTATATTCTTGCTTGGGTGACTTAGAAGAATTGGTTTGAAGGGGTGGTGGATAATGAGTTTGGTTGCTGGTATATTCAATTTGAATTGTCTTTGGAGTTCAAAGTCTGTATCCCTGCATGCTCTACTGCAGAAGCATTGCCCTATTTCCTAAGTCCTTGGTATTAGCACTTCAAACTGTTCTTTCTTTCTTAGATCATGAGCTCAGTGAAGTTGATCTTCTCATGTGCAACCTTGTATCACTTACAGCCTGATAAAGTGCTTGCTTGATAACCATTTCTGGTGCCATCCCCAAATCCTTAACTGCTTTGGGTAGAAGAATTGAAGAATTTCTTTCTTTCTTTCTGCCTTTCTTTCTTTCTTTGAGTTTATCTATTTGAGAGAGACAGAGAGAGCACAAGTGGGGGGAAGGGCAGAGGGAGAGGGAGAAGCAGACTCCCCCCTGAGCAGGGAGTAGGACCCTGAGATCATGACCTAAGTGAAAGGCAGATGCTTAACCCACTGAGCCATCCAGATGCCCCTGAAGAATTTATTTTTAACGTGGTGGATACTTATTGTCTTCAAGCAAAGAGGGACTCTTAGATGTGCTTCCATCTAAGATAAAGGCTTTCTTCTTAGGACTTTAGGCAGAGAAATCTGAGAGCACTAGCTTCCTATAGTGACTAAATTATTGACAGCATTTAAAGGCACATTTGATTTGACACAATCTGCATACATGCTGTCCCCTGTCAGCTTATTTGGTTTCTTCTGAATGGCAGAGATTAAAACACTTCAGACAGAGTAGGGCCTGGTGGTACCTTGCTAAGGAGGACTTAGCACCTTAAAACAGCAACCTACCCATTATGAGATTTAGACATGACAATCATGTGTTGTTCTGGAAGTCCCTACACAAGGAACAGACTTCTTACACTCATTCAAAGAGTCAAGGTTGCCATGACAGGTGGCTGAGGAGATAGACCAGGTTTCCTGGTCATTCATATTCTCTCCATATCTCCACAAATTGTGGGTAGAGGTGGGTAAGGGAACTAATTGGTAAGTAAGTAGAGACCATCTCCTTTTTACATCTTCCCCAATTCTATGAAATGAGAACAAAGGAAGTGGAAATGGCTCTTCATAAATTTTACTGTTGGAAGACACCACAAAAACCCTCTGGTTCTATTCTTTTATTTTAAATAAGTGGAAACTAACCCAGAAAAACAAATGGAGGTTAAGGTCTTCGGAAGTTCTAATCAGAATCCAATTTCTTTTATTTACAGAGCAGAACTCTTTCTCTTATATCATGTTACTTCTTATGGCTATCATTTCTTGAATTTGAATACAGGGCAATATAGTCAGAAGGACCTCATCTGGTTATTTTAGTAATGCTTTGTCTTAAGAAAGTTCATTGCAATAAATCCTGAAAGAACTCTTAGAAATTGACTTAGCTTTTTTATTATTAAAAATCAGTTTTCTGGATGACTAAGGCTATGCTTCATTAAAAATTCAACAGTTCCCTCCTTGATCCTTTTGGTATGTAAATCTAGATCCTATTTACGTGCAACACAAATTTTTATGTCTTCTTATTGGATCTAAGAACTTATTCCTGGTAGAATGCTTATCAGTTTCTGAAACACTTACCCACACATGGCTTTCTTATCTCTGGCATTTGCACAAATAATTTTATCCTCATGATACTAATGAGAAAACAAATACTTCGAAAGTTAAAGTGGGTTGTTCAAAGTGATGCTGTTAGGACTTATGCTCTCATCTGTCATTCTATAACAAACCACTGCTTCTATTTGATGAACACTCCACTTTTCACTCAGTTTTAATTCTATGGTTATATCAAGATGATCCAGGACCTGTTGAGAGATGAAGGATGTTTGCATCAGACTTTTGTGCTTTTCAATAGACCTACGTGAGCTTTTAAAATAAATTTGCAATCCTGTTTCTTGTCTTTGGATTTTTGCTTATTGCTATTCTTGGTACACCTGATTAATGTCATATCTTTCTATAGTTACTATTTCAGGTTTTTGTTTCAGAGCTAATAATATTATGGGATGAATTATATCTCCCCCAAATTCATACGTTGAAATCCTAATCCCCACCCACTACCTCAGAATGTAACTGTATTTGGAAATAAGGTTTTTAAGGAGAGAATTAAGTGAAATGAGATCTTAAGGGTGAGCCCTAATCTCATATGACAGGTGTTCTTATAAAAACAGGAAATTTAGACACAGATTATGCACACGCCTAAAGGACAACTATGTGCAGACACAGGGAGAAGACTGCCATCTGCAAATCACAGAGAGAGACCTTGATATGGAACCAACACTGCCCTACTCCCTGATCTTGGACTTCCCAGCTTTGAGACCTGAGAAAACAAATTTCTTTTGTTTAATCCATCTTTTGTTTCATAAGCCTGTGGCACTTGTTATGACGGCCCTAGCCAAGTTTTACAAACAAAAAATGAATAGGAGATAGCTTTTAGAACTGTGCATGAACTACAGATGAATAGGTCTTGACCTGGGGCTTGCCTCCGACTCAAGGTCCTGGGCTTTAGCGCACGGACACGGAGATGTTGATTTTAGCTTGCAGCACTACCTTTGGCTAATTTTGTGATTCTGGGTTATGTTCTGAATGGGAGGAGTTATAGGATGCATGATTTTCAGAGAGGTGAGGTCAGAGTTCCAAAAAACAAGGGATTATAAAACAGACACCAAATGGTCTTTTAGCTACAGAAGATTTTTTTACTGACTTAGAATGCTGTTTTCCTATGCTCCCCTATTGCCTTTAAAATGTAATTTAATTCCCCAAGCCTTAATCTATAGGTTTTGATTTAGAATTTACCAGCTGTAAACATCATAGCATATGCATATGTATATTTCACTTCTTATTTTCTTCTCTTAGGCTGCCTGGGTAGCTATAGGTATCATACTCTAACTATTGCTAATGTCTGAAGTTCCCAATAAACGTTGAAACGGAATCTGTGGAAGTTCAGAAATGCTGACTAAAGTTCACTTACAAATGAGTTTGCTCTCCCTTTCCTCCCCAGGTCAGCTTCAGTGTTTTGGATGGAAACTAGAGCCCTCTATGCAACAAGGGAAGAACAAATGCACTAAGTATATTTCTGTAGTAGTGATGTAGACCATTAAATAGACCCTAGCAGACAGGAAAGCCCATATGGATTTCAAAAATAGCACCCATCTGTCTGAGAGCTGCTAAAAAATGAATTTTAGGACTTGGAACGTAGCCTGGAAGTGAAACCTGACTTAGGTTCTGGAAAAGCTATAGAGGAGTTCCTTAGAGAATTACAAAAACATGTACCTTTTGCATTCCAAGAATAATAACCAGGCACAGGAGGACACTCAGTGCCAAGTTTCACATTTAAATCAAGCAGCACACACTGAATTGAGAGCTGAACTTTGGCCCTTCCACAGTTGAGTGCTGGTAAAACAGAACTCCTAGGTTCAAAGGTCAGCACTTAAACCATTGTCTTGACAAGACATCTCAGGCACAGAAACATTTAATCAGGACATATAATTAAGCACAAATGAATAAAGAACACCGTTTAAATCGTGTATGTAGGTATATTGGTATATACATATATGCATTTATAGAATTTAAAAGTCCAGGGGTAAGCTCTAAGAAAACCTACTGACTGGGGCAGCCTGGATGGCTCAGCGATTTAGCGCAGGTTTAGCGCCGCCTTCAGCCCAGGGTGTGATCCTGAAGACCCGGAATCGAGTCTCACGTCTCCCTTCATGGAGCCTGCTTCTCCCTTTGCCTGTATCTCTCTGTCTCTCTCTCTTTCTCTGTGTCTCTCATGAATAAATAAATAAAATCTTGAAAGAAAGAAGAAAGAAGAAAGAAAGAAAGAAAGAAAGAAAGAAAGAAAGAAAGAAAGAAAGAAGAAACCTACTGGCTGATTTTTACTAAGTCCAAGGCATTATTTGGGGGAAAATAGGTAAACCTGTGATGTTTTCTCAGAAATGAAATGCCATCATCTTCCTATTCCTGGCAGTTGAAGACAAAGAAAAAAAAGATTACATTTTATATCTGTTTTGAAACGGACATGTGCTAAAAAATAGCGTTCAAGATGTGGTTCCAAGTCATTTGCAAATCCAAACTTCCTTCAATTTTATCTTTCACCTTCATGTACAGAAATAGGAAGCACCATATCTGTTTTATGAAGTGTAAAGGTTGCTGGTGATAAAATATCAGAATTTACATGCTATGCCTAATGATTCAAAGCTTTCTGATGTGGCAAACATCCAGGTAAAAATTGTGTGGATATTTTCCCATGTTATTGAAAAGCAAGATGGGGGTGCCTGAGTGGCTCAGTTTGTTAAGCATCTGCCTTTGGCTTAGGTAATGATCTCAGGGTCCTGGGATGGAGCCCTGTGTCAGGCTCTCCACTCAGCAGGGAGTCTGCTTCTCCCTCTCCCTCTGCCCACCCCCCTGCCCCTGCTCCACCACTCTTGCTCTCTCTATCTTTCAAATAAATAAATGAAGCCTTTTTTTTTTTTTTAAAGCAGGTTGAAGTATCATTTTCTAATGAAATAACATGTGAGGCTTAGGAAACACCTTTAAAGGCAAGTTTGCACAGAAAGTTCTTGTGTCTCCTATGTGGTAATAAAGTCTATGAGAAATTACAACAAAGCACTGCATAATAAAATGCAGCTCTTGATTTTAAAAACTGCACAGTGTGATATTAAAGTTCCTATGGAGATGTGCATAATGGAAAAGGAATTGTGACAAAGTTAGAGATGTAAGTGGCATTCACATGAAATTATGGTCTGAATATTGAACTCTTTCATCCCTGGTAGTTTAGCCCATTAGGACTTTGTATGGCTTTCAGGATTTTAAAACCCTGAAAGACTCCAATTATCCTATTTTTCAGCTTGGAGAAATAGAGACTATATTTATTTTCTCCACTCTAATATCTTCAGCTACCTGGCACATTTGCTGGTACATGAGAGATCCCCAATAAATATCATTGAAATGGATGGAAATAGATTCTCTGTGAGACAAAATACAGAATTGAGTTACCAATACAATTGGATTGAGAATGTGGATTGAGAAAACAGATCAGCTCAAGAGATGCTATCTCTTTGGGGAGAAAGTTCCCCATAAGTCTCTTGCATTTTTGTGTCTTTTGGGAGCAGAAGTGCTGATTCCCTTTGTTTTGGACTCTCTTCAATTATATTTGTACAGAAAACAAGGGAATAAATAGTGTGTTCTTCACAGCAAAGGGCACAGCTACCTAATGCCAATTATAAAATGTTTGGTTTCCTTAAAATCAGGGCTTCCCTGTAACACAACCCACTGCATGTGCAGGGATCATCTGGCCCTCTGCTATTGCCCTCTGGGATTTAATGCTTGGGAAATGGGCAGAATGATATTCTGCTTACCCTAATTGCTATGAATAATAAACTAACCTTTGTCTTATTCAGGAGTCCTATGTCTTTGGCCAGCATACCTGAAGCAGAAGCAGACTACTTTAGTTAACTTGCAAGTAGGGTAAAATCTCAAACCCTTCATAGGTTTGACAGCTTCATATACCAAAGAGATACTTATTTGAAGTGTCCAATAAAGAGAGTTCCACTTCCTTCTAGGAAACAGTGCTGCTTCTACTCTAATAATAAAAACAAACTAGGTAAACTATGATACTAGAATTTTCCTTGAGTGCCCTAGGAAGCTGAGATTTCAATGCAACCAGCAGGTCTGAAATGTAAGGAGAAATAAGCTCTTCCAATGAGACAGAATGTGGACACTGGCTGAAAAAATAATGGCTGAAATTTTTGCAAAAAAAAAAAAAAAAGATGTCAAACCACAAATCCAAGAATCCCAACGAACTCCAAGTAGAATAATCCTGAAGCATCACAAACAGACACACATAGCTAAACACATTGATACAAACTTCTGAAAATTGAAGATGAAAAGCACATCTGAAGGCAGTCAGAGAAAAAAAGACACATTGCAAACATAGGAACAAAGATTAGAAGTGTCAGAGATTTCTTGTCAGAAACCATGCAAGCCAAGAAACAGTGAAGTGACATCTTTAAAAATTTCAAAGGAAAAAAAATCAATCCAAAATTCTTCAGTCAGTGAAAATATCTTTGAAAACTAAAGGCAAAATAAGGGCACCTGGGTGGTCAGTCCATTAAGTGTCTGACTCTTGATTTCTGCTCAGGTCATGATCTCAAGGTCATGAAACTGAGCCCTGCATTGGACTCTCTACTCAGTTGGAAGACTGCTTGAGATTTTCTCTCTCCAACTCCTTCTGCCCCTCCCCTCCTCATGCTCTCTCTCTATCAAAAAAAAAAGAAAAAGAAAAAGAAAAAAAAAAGGAGGCAAAATAGACTTGTTCAGGCAAAAAGAAAAAGATTGAGAGAATTCTTCAACAAACCTGGATTACAAGAAATGTTAAAGAACATTATTTAAGCAGAATGAATATGATAGCAGAAATTTGGATCTAAACAAGAAAATGAAGATTTCTAGGAATGGTTAAAATGAAGATATTAATATAAAATACATCTTTTCTTATTTTTCATCACTGTAAAATATTTTACTGTCTAAATGAAAAGTAGTAGCAATCTACTGTGGGTTTATATCATATAGGATATAAAATGTATGACAATAATAACACAAAAATGAGAGGCAGAACTAGCAATATACTGGTTTAAGGATTTTACACCTTACCTTTAGCAGTACTATATTATTTGAGAATAACCTATAATTGATTAAATATGTATAATATAAATGCTTGGACCGACATTATTTTTTAAAAGATCTAGAAGTGATAAACCAATAACAAGCTTTAATCATAAAAATACTCAATTCAAAATCAGTCTGAAAAACAGGACAAAAGGTATAAAGAATAGATAAGGCATTAAGGAAACAAATGTTAATGTTGCAGATTTAAACCTGATCATATTAGTAATCACATTAAATGTAAATGGTCTAAATATACCAATGAAAAGACAGACATTGTCAGATTAGATAATAAAGTGAGACTCAACTATGTACTGCCTATAACAAACTCACTTTAAATATAAAGACAAAAAAAGGTGAGAAGTGGCAAAAGATTTGCTATGAAAATACTAATCAAAAGAAAGCTAGATTGGCTATCCTGATATCAGACAAAGTGCTCAGATTTCTGAGCAAAGAATATCACCAGGAATAAAGGCCACTTCTTAATGATAAAGAGCTAGAATAATCAGGAAGACATAATCATTTTATATACTTATTAGCAGACCTTCAAGTAAATGAATAAAAACTGGTCGAACTACAAGAGGAAAAAGACAAGTAGTAATTTTAGTTGGAGACTTCAATAGTTCTCTCAGTAATTGATAAAAACAAGTAGGAAGAAATTCTGTAAGGATGTAAAAGACTGGTAAAATGCTATCAACAATTTGACCTAATTGACATCTGCAGAATATTCTATCCAACAAAAGGAGAATATACATTCTTTGCAGGCACATATAATATAGACCACATTCTGTACCATACAACACATTTTAAGGAATTGAAAGCATACAGAGTATACTTTTTTTTTTGACTTGCATTTCAAATATTTCTAGGAGGGACCATTTTTAGACTAGAAAACAACTTCTACTTAAATATCTAATTGGATTCAAGAGTTTTATTTATTTTTTAATTTTTTTAAATTTTATTTATTTATGATAGGCACACAGTGAGAGAGAGAGAACAGAGTATACTTTTTAACCACAATGGAATTAAACTAGAAATTAAAAATAGAAAAATTCCCAAGTGTTGGAAAGTTAAATAACACTACTAACTAGCTCATGGGCCAATTAAGAATTCATAAGGAAAAATAGAAAATATTTTGAATTGAATGAGCATAACATAATATAGCAAAATGTAGAAAATACAGCTGAATTAGTGCTTAAGAAAAATTTGTAGCATAAAACACTCATATTAGAAAAGAAGAAAGGTCTTATAGCAATGATCTAAGCATCTACTAAATAACAATAAGGCCAGAATATGTTAAGGCATTTTAATTTTTAAAAGTATTGAGATATAACTTACAAATGTGGTGTACCAATCTTAAGCATATACGTCAAAAATTTTTTACATAGGCGTGCACCCATGTAAACGCTGATAAGGAGATTAAATATTTCCAACTCTCTGTGCCCCTTACTAATCAATAACTGCCTTCCACCAAATACACACATAGAAAGGTAATCAGCATAGTCAGGGCATTCTAAAATCAGTTTCAAATATTTATACACTCATTCCACCATGTGGTGAAAATCCCCATTGTTACTGGTCTTATTAAAATATCTTCTTCAAATAAACACATTTTTCAAACGTACGGATTCATTTTCCCCCAATAAGTCAGACTCAGCCACCAAAACATTTACAATGTCAGGAAACGTCCTCATTTGGCAATATAATATTGGCTTAAGAAACTTTGTATCTAGCTAGATCTAGGTTCAAATAATATCCCTGACACTTTAATTCTAGGTCGCTTACCTGACTTCAGTCTTCTACCTACCTCGTAGGGACTGCTATGACAGTATAATGAGATAGCGTATATAAAATGCTCAGTAGACTGATTTGTAAATCAGCATGAACACTATTGTTTTAAGATCTTTTCTGTTTGTTTATTTGTTTGTTTAGACAGAGCATACAAGTGTCAGCGAGGGGCAAAGGGAGAGGGAGACTCTCAAGCTGACTCCACAATGAGGGGAAGCCCAAAACAGGCATCCATCTCACAACCCTGAGATCATGACCTGAGCTGAAATCCAGAGCCACCTAGGTACCCCAGCATGAGCATGATTATGATAGAGTTACTGATCCACCAATGTTAGGCTTATTACCTCTCTTAAAAACCAGCAGGTAATCGCTAAGCCCTCAACTTACAGGTCAGCATGTGAGGCTATGCCAGAAATCTAATGTTTGCTCAGGCTGAGTAACAAAGCATTGGAAGCAGAGGTTCTCCTCAAGTTCCTCAGTCTGTGGATCCAAATTCCCTCACATAGCCTTAGGCTCTCTGAAATGGCCGTTGAACCTCATTCCAGAATAAATCTCCAAAGCATGTCAAGAATGGTCTATTTTCCTCCTTAATGGACTATGCTGGGACTGTGGCCCACAGCAGCAATGTCAGCATTGAAGCATTTGTTGAAGAAAGGATTGAAAAAAGGGTAATGTATTTTGTAATGTATTTGGACTGAAAGCCTGAGTTAGCTTAGGCCACCACCTAAACATTATAATAGGCTGACTTATAATACATAAAAATCTATGTGGTCTGCACTTTGAAATAAATAATGAGGCAAGTTAAGAGTCTATGAATACATCTCATTTTAAACCATAAAATTTGTATTTTGGTTATAAGGCCTTTAGAATTACCAATTACAGGGCCTTTAGAAAACCCAAATCAAAATTGACAGATGAGGAAAGAGCTAGCTGTTTCTAGGGATTGTTTAAAAAATGCTTTATGCATAACTTATTGTGAGACTTGCCCTTGCTGGATCTTATTTTCTTCAGAGCCCACTAGAATGTTCCCACCAAAGAGAAAGCAGTTGCAATTAGTGTATAGAACAACCAGATTTCACATACTGGGCATCAATCTACAGCATATTTATATAGAAGGGCATGGTGCTGGAGGTGGTGTGAGTGAAGCTTTTGCCATGTGGCTTCAAAAGGCCCAGCAAGCCTGAGGGTAGTTAATTCTTCCTCTACAAAGGAGGAGAGACATCCTGAGTCTATGGCATTCATATAACATGACAAGTCAGCATGGCAAATGTTCCTTTTTACACAGAATATTAAATTAAAAACTCAAACCTGAGGGGTTGCTATTTGCAGAGGTCGATTCTATATGTAGAGGGAATATGAAGACCTAATTTCTGTGCTGAACTGAATAAATATGCAAACATAAAAATGTAACTAACCATGCAGGGCAGTTCATAGTAAACCCTGAATTAACAATATACATTATAGGTATTATAAAGAAGAAAGAAAACTCTGAGTTGAAAAGAGATATCTCACAAATGTAGGGAGCACAGTTGGACTTTTAAGATGGGAAGGCAGGTTCCAAGAGGGAAGCTGGGTGTGGGCTGGGGAAATAGGAGGGGATTAGGGCATAACCATTGTGAGGAGCCCTGAGCATTGTTGAATCACTCTATTGTACACCTGATACTAATATAACACTAAGCATTAACTATACTTGAATTAATTTTTTTAAAAAAGATGGGAGGATAAAGTGAGTTAAGATAAGCATAAGCAAGTAGCAGTTTTAACTAAGCCAAAGGATGAGAATGAGCAAGTCTGATTTAGGACAACTACTAACATATATTCCTTAACTGCATACTTTCCATGTGCACCCATTCATTCGCTCTTTTTACATTCCATTTATGATACTTCATTTAAATAAGGTATTTTCTTTATATGCAGACTAATTCAAATGAGGACTTAAACAATTAACACATATACTTACATTTCATATTTATAATGCTATTACTTTCCAGCTTTTACAGATAAAGAAAGTGAGGTTCAGAGACATTAAGCTACTTGTTCCAAGTCACACAGAGATGAGATTGGAAACTAGATCTGAAGCTAAACTGAGTTGGTAAAAACCAAGACATGCTTCTGTCTCTCTCACTCCTCCAAATCTCTCCATTACTATGCTTGAAATGAAAGCTGAATGAAGTTCAGCTGATGTGATAGGACTATTGTAAGTATGTGACAAACATCAACTAATTTAATCCTCTGACAAATGTATAGGATGGATGCTATAATTATGTCCATTTGGTGGATGAGGAATGGAGGCACAAGAGATGATCTGACTTGTCCAAAATGACGTAATAAAGAGTAGAGCTGGAAACCCACATAAATGGCTCAGCTCCAGAGCCTGCACTCTTGCTCTCTACCCCATACTGATTAGCATGGGTTATTCATGGCCTGGGCCAAAGTGATAGCAATGAGAGAAAAAGGGGAAGATGGACAAAAGAGCCATTGAAAGGAAGAATGTATGTGGTTGAGTGGCTGGTTAGTTAAATAGGTGAGAGATAGTGAAATATTAAAGATAATTTCTCACTTCAGCACCGTGATTTCCCAAGAATGAAAATAAGCATGTCAAGAAAAGGAGGCAGTGTTGTAGGCAAAGATGGTGAGTTCAGTTTCAGAATGTGTTGATGCCGTGGTGATGAAGTATGACACCTGATGGCACTGTTCAGAAGGCTGTTGGAAACAGAAAGCTCCTGATAAGGCATGTGGGGGTTGTGGGGTCAGAGATGGAGTGACAAATTTGGGGATTGTGAAGCTGTGGGATGTTTGACTGAGATCCCAAAGAGAAAGCATAAAACAAAACAAGGGAAGGCCAAGTTCTGCAATTTGGAAAAAGCCCATTGGGAAAGATATAGAACCAGGGGAGGAGAAAGAATGACCATAGCTAACTTCCCAGAGACAAGAGAGGTCTTCACAACAAGGGATGTTATCAACAGTGTCAAATGTCAGACATAGCAGAAGGAAAGTGACCGTGGAATGTACATTACAGATATTATGTCTATGTTATTACAGGACTTCTGAAAATAGCTTCTGTAGAGTTTAGACTCTGGAGCCACATGGGAGGGGTTGCAGAGATGAATGGGTTATGATGAGACAGAGACATTACCGTGATACTAAGGAGTGATTGTTGTGTTATACATCACAATATAAAGGAGCACTCAACTGTCATTTCAGGTGGGTAGAAGCATAAATGCAGCATTTTCTGGAGTATACAGAGGGGTCAAGGTAATTCTAAAGGCCCTGTAACCTGCTACCACCATCAGCTAATTCAGGCTCAATCTACATTCATTGCTCTGAGAGTGACATTCATGTGGCTGTTGAGCAGCAGGGAGGGGTGATACTTCAAGACTCTGCAATAGCTGGTTGCATTTTCTGCTCAAGATGGCTGCAGGCTCAGCTCCTGATAGTCCACATAGACTGGCTTTGACTGGTGCCATTGGAGTCATGCTGTTCAAGGTTCTGCACCCACAGGATCATCTGCAACTTCAGCAGAGACACTATGACCCATTCATCTTTATATGCTTATCACTAGGACAATGCAGGAGCCTAGGAGAAAATTTGTGCATAACTGTTAAAAGAATTATTAAACAAATTTGTCACAGTCCATATTTTCTCTGCATCCCCATCAACATCCTCTAAATGTGGATCCACCAAGATACAAACAATAATAATATTCATGAGGCGAAAATATGATATCATTTGTTTTTGCATACCACTCTATTATAGGCACCATGTGCTTTCACATACTTTATTCAACAAACTTTACAAGTTGGAATGGAACTTGAGGATCAATAAGATCTCAGAAATTCAGTTACAAATTTTAGTCCAAATCTAACCAGAGACGACAAACAATAGTGAAATATCCACTGGTGCTCTAAGTGGATGCATCCAAATGTACTCACTATCGAGCCATATTAGTAGACCAACTTACACTTTTGAGTAATAAAATAAAGTGGGGAAAGGAATGTGCATTTTCGTTCACTGAAATTCTTCAGGCACCGCAAACAAGATCCAAAAGAGATGGCAATTTGTGGAATTTAAGAAACAAAACAGATGAGCATAGGGGAAGGGAAGGAAAAATAAAATAAGATGAAAATTGAAAGGGAGACAAACCATAAGAAATGAACTCTAGGGAACAAACTGAGGGTTGCTGAGGGTAGATGGGTGTAGAGAAGGAATAAGTGGGTGATGGACATTAAGAAGAGAACTAGATGGAATGAGTACTGGGAGTTATATGCAGCTGATGAATCACTAAATTCTACCTCTAAAACTAACTTTAAAAATACTAAGAGAGAAAGAGAAAGAGAGAGATGACAAAAATGCATGCTCTGGCAAAACCTGGCTCTTGGTCACCCGTAACGTACGCATCTCTATGATAGGTGGCTCCTCACAGGACTCTTCTGAAACTTCAGCATGTCTACACATTTGTTAACATTTAGATCTTCATTCAGTAGGTCTGAGGTAGAATCTGAGATTTTGCATTTTTAACAAGCTCCAAGGTAGCGTGATGATGCTGGTCCAGAGGCCATGCCTGGAGCAGCCAAGACTTCATAGGGGAGATATTAGGTAGAGTAACTTCTTAGCTCCCTATTGACCCTGGATTGCCATGTTTTATTCATAGAATGCATTTCAACAAACTGGTGTTTGCTTTTTCATTTGGTATCACTTTACAGTCACCAACTTGGTTGGGGAAGTGGTCTGTGTGCAAGGGGCAGATTTTACCAGGTTAGCTTGAATGAGGCAAAGAGATTCCTGTACACACACAGGCTTGGTAGGAAAAAAAAAAAAAGTGGGCTGCAGTTCCTCCAAAATTGGAGGCATCACCTTTATATAAAAAGTCACCTCGGGCCAGAACTGGCTCTAATCACATTTCGTGCCTAATACTATAAGCATTTCTTTTTTAATAAGTGAATTTGGCAATGTGGACACCCTCTTTAGTGAGATTTCCAGAGCTCGTTGGCCTCAGCCAAGCCGATGTCTGCACTGATGTTGTGGTTACATCACCTGCTTAATTAAAATAGAATTTTACAAGGGATGTGTAGAGATAGACCAAGGCAGGAACACAAGGCAAAGAAAGAGCTTGAACCCACTGAGGAAAAAGGACAGTATGTGGGAACTGTTCAGTGTGATAGGAGAATTGCTGAGTTGAGCAGTAGTAGAGGTCATGAAAGCAGTGAAGAAAAATATTGACATTAATTATGTAACCCAGGGATATTAATACTATCTCCTTTGCAGGGTTGTTCTGAGAATCAAACCTGTTGAAATTTTTGAAAATGCACTGAACATGTTAAAGGACTAGACCAATGTTTAGAGACGTTATAAGAGCATCATCATTTACAAAATGCTTTCATTTACTCTGCATGCTTCAAAAGGATGTGCGGCATAGCATGATCATAAGACATGCGGTTAGAGATGATTCATTGGTTAGTTCACAGACTAAATAGGTCAGCATAACAACCCAAGCCTTTTATATATAAATACCAGTTTTATCTGAGATGAAGAACCTGAGCAATGTATTGGAATAATAAGAATTTTCAAACTCTTCAAAATATTAATAATCAGGTAAGTATGTTAGGTTTCTGATCCATGAAATGGTGAGCTGTCTTCATTCTCCATCTTGTTCTACAAGTACACTAGTTCAGCTATCTAAACGCAAAGCAAAAGGAATAGAATAAAATTTGTTTGGGGATGGGGAGTGGATTTGTGTTAACAAGGCTCTTCCCCTATCTTGAGAGTATTTTGTTTATGTGGTTCCAGTCACAATAAAGGCTAGTGCCAAAGAAGAAGGAGAAGGAGAATGAGGAGGAGGAGGAGGAGGAGGAGAAAAGTAGGTGAAGGAGAAGGAGGAGAAGAAGGAGAAGAAGAAGGAGGAGAAGAAGAAGAAGAAGGAAAGGAAGTAGGGGTGGGGGTGGGGAGAGAAAGGAGAAAAAGGAGAAGTGCAGCTTGAGGACCCAGGTTAAGGTTGCTGTTACTTGTCCTTCTGAGCCCCAGTTTCTTCATATACAAAATGAGAATATGAAATCAATAATGTAAAATAAGCAATTGATGTCATGTCTGTGTGAAATCCTGATAGTAAGCTTAGGTGGAAAGAGTCACCACATAGCAATGCATTTGGCCGCAAGAAAAAGAATCTCTGACTAACACAGGCTTAAATACATTGAGGGTGCATGGTGTCTTCCTTACAGAAAGGGGAAAGGAGAAAAAATGTGTGGGAAATATCGGAAAGGGAGACAGAACATGAAAGACTCCTAACTCTGGGAAACGAAGTAGGGGTGGTGGAAGGGGAGGTGGGCCGGGGTGGGGGTGACTGGGTGTCGGGCACTGAGGTGGGCACTTGACGGGATGAGCCCTGGGTGTTATTCTGTATGTTGGCAAATTGAACACCAATAAAAAATAAATTTATAAAAAAAAAAAAATAAAATAAATAAAATCTTAAAAAAAAAAAAAAAAAAGAACAGGAAATCAGGTTAGCTCTCGCTGAAGTCAGCTCAGTGCCTCAGTAATATTTTCCAGGATTCAGATTCTCTTTTTCATTCAGCTATCTTTAGCACATTGGATTTTGTCCTCTGCTGGTCACCTCATCACTATAGCGTGATTGTGACACTTTAGCTATCACAACTTCATTCAAGGAAGAGAGGAGAAAATGAGGATGAGAAGTGGCCCCAGCTGAGTCTGTGCCATTCTATCTGGAAAGTTAATGTTTTCCAGAATTTTCCACCTTACCTCAACATGCATCTACTCATGTCTTATTGGATACTTACATCTCTACTTTCATCAGCTTGCTTCATGACACAGCCATCTCTAGTTGCAAGACTTGCTGGAAAATTCATATTTAGCTTTGAAAGACTATACAAGAGGCAAGCAAGGGTAAAAGAGAATGAGAATGTTAGGTCAACACTGCCTGCCACAGAAGGGTGGGAATTAGCAGCATTTTACTTCAAGTGAAGGCTCGGTGGTATTAAATGATCCACATAAATTCACTCAGTAAAGCTAGAAATTGAGTCTTGCTTTGGGACCACTATAAACTCAAAATACTCCTGGCCTGGTTTAAAACATGGCTTTCACTTTAACTTATAATTCATGAGAGTGCTTTGCAACATGTCTCCTATTATATGATGATTTTATGTGTCATTTCTACAAGGAAATAGAGCAATTGAAATATTCTAGACTTAGCCAAAATTATTGTTAGGATTTTGATGTGGTGCATTATTTCTCCAATACCTATCTGATTAAGGAAACACTAAGTAAATAATTTCATTCCCTTGGGAATGAAACTCTGCCACCAAAGGGCCCTTAGCATCTGGGATAGTACTTGGCACCTGATATATGTTGAATAAGTATTTGTTGATTACTTGAATGGATGTAAACCAAACCTGAAATTTGATGTATTATCTTTCTTTTCCTGACGATTTTTTTTTTTTTTTTGGAAGCACATGCTGAAACCCCTCTACATCCAAGGCTCTGGATATAAGAACATGGTGCCCCACTCCAACAAGCAGATCCTAATGTACTGCTGGTCATATAAGATTACATAATGCAAAAAAAAAAAAAAAAATTACATAATGCCTCTCATCTAATATGTGGCTGACACCAAGGAGTGATGGTAGGTAATAGGAGGCTGAGAGAAACCAAGCAACTCTCAGATGACATTTGACACTACTCAGTATTTTAAGCCAAATGCATCTACTTCTCTGGTCTTGCCCAGAAATGCAGAATTAAAATGGTAACCAGGGACACCTGGGTGGCTCAGTAGTTGAGGTCTGCCTTCCACCCAGGGTGTGATCCTGGAGTCCCGGGATCGAGTACCACATCGAGCTCCCTGCATGGAGCCTGCTTCTCTCTCTGCCTAGGTCTCTGGCTCTCTCTCTCTCTCTCTCTCTCTCTCTGTGTCTCTCATGAATAAATAAATAAAATCTTTTAAAAAAATAATTTAATTGGCAACCAATTATTTAAAACCAATTATTCTGGGCAGCCCTGGTAGCTCAGCAGTTTAGCGCTGCCTTCAGCCCAGGGAGTGATCCTGGAGACCCAGGATCGAGTCCCATGTCAGGCTCCCTGCATGGAGCCTGCTTCACCCTCTGCCTATGTCTCTGCCTCTCTGTCTCTCATGAATAAATAAATAAATAATCTTTTAAAAAAAGAAATAATTATTCTTTTTTATTCCATTTTTTATTATGGCAAAATATACATAGCATAAAATTTACCATCTTAACCATTGCTAAGTATACAGTCCAGTGGTATTAAAATCATTCTTAATTTTGTACCACCATTACCACCAACCATCTCCAGAACTCTTCTTATCCTGTAAAACTGAAATTCAATACTCATTAAACAATAACTCCTTACTCAGTCTCCTCTCCCCAACTTCTGGCAATCACCATTCTACTCTCTGTCTCTATGATTGATTAATTACCTTACATAAGTGGAATCATACAGTGTTTGTCTTTTTGTAACTGATCTATTTATCCATTCAGCCAATCTCTGTCTTTTGTTTAGGGAGTTTAATTCACTTACATTTAAAGTAATTACTGATAAGAACAGGCTTATTTCTGTTATTTTGCTATTTCTTTTCCTCATCTTATAGCTTTTTTCACCTCTCTTGTCCTGCATTACTGTCTTCTGTGTTCATTCGATTTTTTTTTTAATAGCGAAACATTCAAATTCCCTCCTTATTTCCTTTTGTGTATATATTATGCTGATTTTCTTTGTGGTTACTATGGGCAATCCAAAGTTACTTACACTCTGGTTTGAATTTATGCCAGTTTAATTTGAATAAACCACAAAAACTCTGCTCCATTACAGCTCTGCCCCCTCTTTAAATTGCCACAAAATTACATCTTTACACGTTGTATAGCCCAAAACGTAAATTAATAATTCTTTTAAATGCATTAATCTCTTAAATTACATAGAAGACAAAAAGTATAGTTACCAACCAAAGTGACAATAATACAAACTTCCAGATAATGATTTTAAAAATGTATTAGTCTCTTAAATCATGTAGAAATAAAAAATGGGAGTTATAAATTAGTGCTGCAATGTTACGAGCTTTTAGAACTGCTGGTATATTGATTTTCAGTCATAGCTCTGAGTTTCTTTCACTGTAACTTGCAGGGTTCCCTCAAGCATTCCTTCCAGGGCTGGTCTAGTGGTAAGAAACTACCTCAGGTATTAGTGACCTGGAAATGTTTTAATTCTCCCTCATTTTTGAAGGACTGTTTTGCCAGATACAGGATTCTTGGTTTACAGGGTTTGTTTGTTTGTTTGTTTTTCCTTTCAGCACTTTGAATATATCTGCTCATTCTTCTGGCCTCCAAAATTTCTGTTGGGAAATCTGCTGACCAACTTACAAAGGATCACTTATAGGTGGTGATTCACTTTCTATTGTCTATTGTCTATTGACTTTTCTATTGTCAAATTTCTCTCTTTATCTTTTGAAACTTTGATGATAATGTCCTATTGGTTCTGTTTTTCTGGAGAACTCTGATTAGTATGCCCACCCTGGCTCCTACAAGCTGCATATTACCTGCCCCTGGAACACATGGACAACTGCCAAACATGGAGCTGGAGATAGGGGAGGGGTAGAGGCTACTGTGCTAAGGGCTGAAATTGATCAAAATTAACCACAATTTACCATCTAAATCTTCCCCTGAAAGTTGAATGCTGCATGCCTTCAAAAGATTCCAGAATTCCAAAATAGTTACATCAGACAGACTCCCCCAGTACAATATTTTTTTTAGGTGGGGGGACAGATTCCTCATGCTTACTACTCCACTTCTTTCCCAGAAACCAAGGAACGGTTTCTATAACTATGGAGTCCAACTGTCCTTTTCAAGCACTCACCCTTGACTCATCTCATATTTCTTTTTCTGGGAAATAATGATAGCTCTACTTTGTATAAATAAATAAATAAATAAATAAATAAATAAATAAATAAATAAAAGGTGGGAGTCACTGAGAGACAGACTGAATTAAGGCCAGCCACTCAAAGAAAACAAATTGAAATCTTCCCTTAAAAATGTCTGCTTTTTCTTCCTGATTAATAAAGAAATTATTGTATAATCTTCAAGAGGAAACTTCAGTTTACATTACTCATTGTCAATTAAGAGCCCAGCACTGAGATAAAATGTCTGCACAAAGTATAATAAATACAATAAGGAAATGTGCTTATATATTATATCAAATATATAACCATCTTGAAAAATGGTCTTCATAACATTCACTTTAAAAAATTGATTACTATAATAACAAATGCTTTGATCCAATTGGTAATATTAAAAAGATATAATAGATGTGAACCTTGTTCTAGAAAATAAACTCAAGCTGCCAATAGTAATTACTAAGGTATATCCCTCTCCATTGCAATATTCCATTTTGTCTTCTTTTTAAATATCAAACTTGAAACTATTTGTATAAAATGGAAAGATTTCAATTATACTTTTTTTCCAAAAATAAATTTTTATTGTGTGGAAAATCATGCTTACTACTTCCTGTGGTGTCCTGACATTCAAAGTCCTGTGATTCTCCCTAATTTGGTCACTCAAGTCTGTCTGCTGACATTCTATCCTCTTCAACTCCCCAAGTACTAAGTTGCTTAGTACATCTGTCATTGCTGTGAATTAATCCTTTATTTCTGTGGTTTATATTTGATAATGAAATTTTATAAACTCTTCTAATTGTAAGTTCTTCAAGGGCAAGAACTATGACTTTCATTTCCTGTACGAATGTCCCACATTACCAAATAACAATCAATATAAAAGATGGTGTTGATCCAAATTACTCATCTGGGGGTTAAATTAGATATCAGTTTACAGCATCTATAAAAATAATATTTATCCCAGTTTCTTGACAATAGTTGATTACAACTTTCTTTTTTTTTTAAGGTTTTATTTATTTATTCATGAGAGAGACAGAGAGAGGCAGAGACATAGACAGAGGGAAAGCAGGCTCCCCACGGGGAGCTCAATGCGGGACTGCATCCTGGGACCAGGACACACCCTGAGCCGAAGGCAGATGCCAACCGCTGAGCCACCCAGACATCCCATGATTACAACTTTCTTGAGCTTTATTTCCTCCCTCTTTCTGATTGCCTGAACCAAGCATGTATAACTAAAAGTTTAATAAAGAAAAAGATAGATATTATAAATAACAGATCATACAACATTGCACAGATCTAAATATATCTGAATAGATAACTAACATTTATTTAGTTTTTATTAGGTGATTTGCAATATTTCAACCCAACTTTGGCTGAGTCTGATTAACATGGTCAGTTCTCTTTACCTCTCATTCTAAGAAACAGAGGTTATGAAACCGATACCTTTCTTTCTTTCTTTTTCTTTCTTTCTTTCTTTCTTCTTTCTTTCTTTCTTTCTTTCTTTTTCTTTCTTTCTTTCTTTCTTTCTTTCTTTCTTTCTTTCTTTCTTTCTTTCTTTCTTTCTTTCTTATTGAGGTATAATTGACATACAATGTTATATTACTTTCAGGTGTACAACATAGTGATTCCACATTTCTTTTTTTTTTTTAAGATTTATTTATTTATGATAGACATAGAGAGAGAGAAAGGCAGAGACACAGGAGGAGGGAGAAGCAGGCTCCATGCCAGGGAGAAGCAGGCTCCATGCCGGGAGCCCGATGTGGGACTCCATCCTGGGACTTCAGGATCGAGCCTTGGGCCAAAGGCAGGTGCTAAACCGCTGAGCCACCCAGGGATCCCCTAGTGATTCCACATTTCTGTGCATTACTCAATGCTCACCACTAGCGTAGTCACTCTCTGCCACCACACAGTTATTACAATATTATTGACTATATTCCCTATGCTGTACTTTTCATTCAGTGACTTATTTTGTAGCTGGAAATTTGTATCTCTTAATCCCTTTTACCTGTTTCATTCATTCCCCCACTCCCCTCCACCATGGCAATCGCCAGTTTGCTCTCTGTATTTAAGAATCTGGCTTTTGTATTTGTTCATTTATTTCTTAGATTCCACATATAAGTGAAATAATACGTTATTTGTCTTTCTCTGACTTATTTCACTTGGCATAATACCTTCTAGGTCCACTCATATTGTGATAAATGGCAAGATTTCATTCTCTTTATGGCTGAGTAATATTCCATTCTAATATATATATACACATATATACATAGTGGAATATTATATATGTTATATACACACATACATGCCACATATTTTTTTTTCATTCATCTACTGATGGACGTGGGTTTCTTTCATAGCTTGGCTATTGTAAATAATACTACAATAAACATAAATGTGCACATATCTTTACAAATTAGTGGGGTTTTTTTTTTAAAAGATGTTTTATTAATTTATTCAAAGAGACAAAGGCGGGGGTGGGGGGCAGAGACACAGGCAGAGAGAGAAGCAGGCTCCACACAGGGATCCCAACTTGGGACTCGATCTTGGATCTCCAGGACCACACCCTGGCGCTAAACCGCTGCACCACCGGGGCTGCCCACAAATTAGTGTTTTTATTTTCCTTGGGTAAATATCCAGTGATTTCTCAAAAATTTAAAAATAAGAATACCTAACTAGTTTTCTTAGGTGATGTACAATAAAATCGTTATTGGGGTCCAAAAGGCCCATTTGCCTTCCTTTCCATCCATACACTCTTCTTTTATAATCTTACTTCTCATTTTCTTATTCCTTCAAATCAAGAATTCATCCATCATGGGGTATTTGGCCAAAGTTGTCATAGCTCTGTGTCCATGTTTGCAAGCCAGCTTTGAGATTCCTGATAAAAAGGTGCTATCAAAAGTTCAATGTGTTTTTCTCATATTAATAGGCAACACAAACAAAAATTGTCCCCAAGGCTCAGAAAGATTGTAATATAAATGCATCAATAAGGTCCACAGTAGGGGGAGATAAATAATCTATGGATGGGCAAATCTACTATATTCAGTTCATTAAGAGTCTCAAACTCAATTTTAAAAAGGGGATTTGAATATTAAAAACAAACAAGAAGTCACATTTTTGGCAAATGTGGAAAAATTCAAATCCTGAACAGTAGCAAAATTCTGCATTCACAAAAGTTGAGTGGGTTCTAAACTTGGCAAACATGCTATTTGAACCCCTTTTCAAGAGGGAAAAATGCTTTAAAAGGCTAAAAAGCAAAGGCATCTTGGACATTAAAAAGTTTTTTTTTTCTTTTCAGAATAAAGACTCTGATGAGTTATGTATAAAGGAATCAGAAACACATGGATTAAGCTTTACTTAAAACAAACATAGGTTTAAATGTGGGGAGAAAGCTATGAGCACAGTTTGTTAAGAGCTTCCCTCAATCCCAAATATTTGCAAAAAGAGTTGATTTTTCCAGAATGCAAGCTTTCTGTGTCTAGTTTGAGGGTATCATTCACTGGAAATTGCCATTCACCTAGTATTCTTCTGGCTCAACTACAGCTGCCATTTGCTCTTTCTTGCTTATCTGCCTCAAATTGTAATTGACTGTTTTCTTTGCCATGTTAATGCTCATTTACAAAAGCAGACTCATAGAGCAGCAAATAGGCAGCTCTGTGTTCTTGAATTGGAGCATGTTCTCTGCCTGAACAGCGCCTATAAACATTACCAGGTGCATCTTTTAGGCATTGTTTCCAGAGTGGCCATCTCACAATGCTTCTGATGCCTCTCCAACCACTTTGGCTAAATTGGTTTCATGTGCCATTCACTCTAATTTCGTGGAAGGCTGGTTTTTCTCTGGCAATGGGTGACATTTTCCTGGCCCAGCAATCACATGCCTAGGAGGTTTCTACTCTTGCATGAAGGCAATTTCTGGCCAAAGGAGCCTGGCTGACATGCTAGAGGCTCAAATCCTCCAGACACAGCACAGTCAGAGAGCAACTGGCGCCATGCTGCACATTCCCACCCATCTTCAGCATTCCCAGCACATTAGGGTGAGTCAAAGGTCTTCCCTTTGTTTTCAACAAGTGAAATTAGGTCTCCAGGATTTAAATGCTGAGTTAGAGTTCAGCTCATAGAGTAAATAGGGAAATTGGAATATAATCATCTAAGTTAAATAACTGAAACAGTGGGTATCTAACTTGACTAGGAAGCTTCAAAAAAATGTTGATGCCTGAGTCCCGTGCCCCAGAGATTCTGACATAATTGGACCACTATGTAGTCTGGGTTTTCAGATTTGTTAAAGCTCTCCAGACTGGGCAGCCAAGGTAAAAAAAACCTCTCCTCTAGGGCTTCAGGGTTGATGATCATAATGAAGCTAAGTATGGGGATACAGTTTTGATACTCAAAGCTGGCTGCCTATTAGAATCATCTGAGGTGATTTTTAACCTACTAATACTAAAGCCTAGACTCACCCTCTGATTTCTGATTTAGTTATATATTTACTATGGTCTAAGCTTTGTTCTAAATGGGAAGTGTATATATACACACATACAATATATTATGCCCTGGTCTAAGTGTGTTCTAAGTTATTGGTCTAAGCTCTATTCTAAGGATATATATATATATATATATATATATATATATATATATATATATAAAACAGATAATATATAAAGCCTATAAACTAGTTATTTATAGCAGCAAAAAGCCTATAAACTAGTTACTTAAAGTAGCTATACCCCTAATAATGGCCCCGAGTGATCCTTGCTTCCTGGTACAAGGGTGTTGTCTTCTCCCATATTGAATCAGGGCTCATATGTGTGACCAATGAAATACTGCAGAAGTGATAGTGTATGATCAAAGCTAAGTTATAAAATGCATTACAAGTTGCACCCTGGTATCTTGAGTATCTTTATTTTGGAGGAAGTCAGATGGCATGCCACATTACTCCCAAGCAGTCCAGTAGGGAGGCCTTTGGGGACAGAAAACAAAGATTTCCACCAAGAGTAAGCACCATATTGTCATTCATGTGAGCAAGCCACCTTGGAAATGGATCCTCTACTCCTAATCAAGCCATCAGATGACACAGCCCTTATTTAGACAAACCCTGAGCTTGCCAATCCAAGTTGATCCTGCATTCCTACCCAGAAAACCTATAAAAAAAATCTTAATCTAGTATGTCAGCTTAATTTTTTGCAGCATTAAGATGATACTATTATTATTCCTATTTTACAGTTGGGGAAACTGAGTCATGGGGAAGTTAAGTTGACAAATGTAAAATTGCAGAGCTATGGAGAGTATATTTGGGGACTAAACGAGGTGATTTGTTTTCAAAATCTGTGCTCTTAAAAGTGGTGCAGTGAAGTGGCTCATGCATGTTGTTATGTATTGCTTGGAGGAGAAGGTACAATGGCAATAATACACCAAAGAAGGTAGATTCGCATGGACATCTTACCTGTTGGGCATGCATTGCCAATTGTTTCAAAATTATTAGACCATCAAAATGCTATCATTCCCCTAGTCATTTTCTATACCTTCCGTTCTTTCCTGTAGCACATTTCCTATAGCACACAGCTTTGAAGGAGTTTTCAGAGGATCATCCATTCCAGCCATATGGTTATTATTTTTCTTTTGTTTTGTTTTTGTTTTACCAGTACCCCAAAACATAGTTAGAAAGTCCATGTTGCAGATGGATCAACAAATATATCCTCATTTCTAAAATTTTTTCTGCCTTAAGCCTTCATTTAGATTTTACAATCTTTGAGAACTAGGCAGCTGTTTATATTTTAAAGAAATCCTTCTATGTGGTGTAAAAAAAAGTCCATATGTTTAAGAAGCAGAAACACCTTGGCTCTGTCTCTGTTGTGTAACTGGACAAAGCACTGGATGCCCACTTGCTACTCTCAGGGATTCTAATTAAACTGTCCTTGAATGGGGTCTACCCATGGGGTTTTGTAAACCCCTCTGTATAATTCAATGTGCATCCAGAATTGTAAACTATTGATACCATTTCTTGTATTCTGACTTTCCTCACTTGTTAAGTGCAGGTAATAATACTAGGCCCTAGGTGTTGTTTTGTGAGGATTAATGATAAATAATTAAGATGAAGCTCCAAGAATGGTATTTAGCACATAGCTGGCACACAATGAATACTACCCATCAGTATTTAGGGTATGTTTTAAAAATTTTATTGTATTATACAAAGGTTTAATACTTACTTAGATACATCCATTCATTTATTTTTCCCTAGTGAGTCCTAATGCTTTCATATTTAGAAATCCCTTTCCATCCATAC